>NW_026692747.1:0-572924 GCF_021218885.2 Marmota monax | reverse complement strand
TTAGGGTCAGAATAGGGGTCAGGTTTAGGGTTAGGATTTGGGTTATGGTGAGAATAGAATGAGTGCCAGGGTTAGAACTAGTAATACAGTTAGGGTTTGGTTTTGGTTAAGTATTCAGTTTATCATTAGTTTTAGGGTTTGGCTTAGGGTAAGAGATAGGTTTAGAGCTAGGGTTAGGGCTTGCATTAGGGCAAGTGTTAGGTTTAAAGCCAGGTTAGGGCTTGAATTAGGGCTAGTTTTGTTTTATATTTAGGGCAAGGCAACGGCTAATGTAAGAACTAATGTTACTATTAGGGTAAATTTTTGGGTTATGGTTAGGGGTTAAACGTCTAGTGTTAGGATTAGGTTTAAGTTTATGGTGATATTTAAAGCGAGTGTTAGTGTTTGGTTAATAGTCAGGTCAGTTAGTTTTTGGGTTAGGGTTAGGACTCAAAATAAGGCTAGGGTTATTGTAAGGGTTTGGTTTAAGGTTAGGGTGGTATTTAGAGTTAGGGTGAGTGTTAGGATATGAGTCAGAGTGAGGATCAGTATTAAGGTTAAGGTTAGGACTCAAATTAGGGCTAGGGTTAGGTCTAGGTGTAGTATTAGGATTTGCTTTAAGTTAAGGTTTAGTGTTAGGGCTATCACTCGGTTTTGTTTTACCTCTAGGGTTAGGGTTAGGGCTAGTTTCATGATTAGTGTTAGGGTAGTGCTAGTGTTAGTGTTAGTGTTAGGCTTAGGCTTAGGGTTAGTGTTAGAGTTAGAGTTAGAGTTAGAGTTAGATCTAGGGTTAGAACTAATAATTAGGATTATGCATGTATTATGGCTAGGTTTATGGCTATGTATAGGGATAGGGTTAGGGTTAAGTTAATGGATAGGGTTAGAACTAGGGATTGGGCTAGTTTGAGAGTTAGAGTTAGTCTTAGGGCTATGATTAGCGTTAGAATTTGGGATAGGTTTAAATTAGGTGTAGCATTAGGGCTAGGGTTAGTGTTCATCTTAGGTCTAGTGTTAGGGTTAGAGTTAGGATTAAATTTAGGGTAAGGGATGGTGTTATAGCTAGGTTTAGTGGGAGAGTGATTGTTAGAATTAGGCTAGGGTTATGGTTAAGTTTAGGGTTCTGATTAGGGCTATGTTTAGGTCTAGGATGAGTGCTTGAGTGTGTTTTTAGTTTAGGGCTACAATTAGGGCTAGGGATAATATCAGGTCTTGGGTTATGGTTAAAGATAGTTTTAGTGTTAGGTTTATGGCTACATGTAGTGTAAGGGTTAGTTTTAGGGTTAGGGTCAGGTTTAGAGCTAGGAGTATCTTTACAGTCAGGGTCTGGGTTGGGGTTTGTGTTAGGTTAAGTATTAAAGTTAGGGCTCAAATTAGCATTAGGATTAGTGTTAGGATAATGATAGGGTGAGGTTTAGAGTCTAGGTTTGGATTAGGGTAATGGATAGGGTTAGGATTAGGGATAGGTTTTGGTTTGGGACTAGGTTTAGCATATGGTTTAGTGTTATGTTTATGGCCATCAATAGGGTTAGGGCTAGAGTTATGTTTATGATTAGTGCTAGGGTTAGGGTTAGGATTAGGGTTAAAACTGGGGTTATGGCTCAGATTAGGGCTAGGTTTTTTGTTAAGTTAGTTCTAGAGTTAGGGTTATGGCTAATGTAAGTACCAGAGTTGTGTTTAGGGCTAAATTGAAGGTTAGGGTTAGGGATATGTCTAGTGTTAGGTTTAGGTTTAGGGTTAGGGTTATGGTTAGAGCTAGGGTTAGTGTTATGGTAAGAGTCAGGGTCAGGGTTAGTTTTAGGGTTCAGATTAAAACTCAAATTAATGTTAGGGTTTGGTTTAGGTTAAGGGTTAGGGTTATGGCTATGATTCAGTTTTGTTTTAGGGCTAGGGCTAGGGCTAGGGCTAGGGCTAGGGATAGTGCTAGTTTTAGGATTAGCATTAGGGTTAGGGCTAGTGTTAGGTTTAGGTTTAATTTTAGCCTTAGTGTTAAAGTTAGATAGAGAGTTAGGGATAGGTTTAAGGTTAAGTTTAGGGTTATTATTTGATTTAGATTTAAAGTTAAATCTAGTTAAGTCTAGAGATAAGGATAGGGCTAGTGTTATGGCTAGAGTTATGATTCTGGTAAGAGATTGGCTTCGAACAAGGGATGGGGCTAGGTGAGAGTTAGAGTTAGTCTTACATCTGGGGTTAGGGCTAGGATTAGGAATAGGGCTAAATTAGGGCTAAGATTAGGGCTAGGTTAGTGTTAGGGTTAGGGCTTGAATTAAGGGTATGTTTAGTGCTACGATAAGGGCTGTGATTTTTGTTAAGATTAGGGCTAGGATTAGGGCAAGGGCTAATGTCAGGTCTAGGCTTATGATTGGGGATAGTTTCAGGGTTATGGTTATGGCTAGTTCTAGTGTAAATATTAGCTTTAAGGTAGGGTCAGTTTTAGAGCTAGAGGAATTATTAGGGTCGGATTCAGATTTAGAGTTTGGTTAAAGTTAGAGTTTAGGGTTAGTGCTCTAGTTAGCGTTTGGGTGTGAGTTATGGTAATGATAGGATTATGTTTAGGGTTCAGGTTAGGCTTAGCTAATTGTTAGGGTTAGGGTTAGGTCTAAGTTCACACTAGGGTAAGGGTTAGGGTTAGTATAATGGACATTTTAGGGCTATATTTTGGGCTAGGTTTATGGTTAGGAATAGGCCTTGAGTTACAGTTAAAGTTAGGGTTACCACTAGGGTTAGGGTCAGGGTTATGTTTAGCATAAGGGTTAGATTTTGAAATAAGGTAATGCCTATTGTGAGGGATAGGTTTAGGGTTAAGTCTAGGAATAAGATTACAGTACAGTTAGGGTTAGGGTTAGGATTAGGGCTAGGTCATCATTAGGGGTAGGTTTAAGGTTAGGGTAATGGATAGGTTTAGATGTAGGTTAAGTGTTTATAGTTAGGGTTAGATAGAGGTTTAGGCTTAGGTTTAGAGCTATGGTTATGTTTAGGTTTGTGATAATGTTTATTAGAATTTGAGCTAGGGTTAAGTCTATGGCGATGTCAGGTTGAGGGTTAGGTCTAGGGTTAGTTTTCTAGTAAGTTATAGTGTTGATTTTAGGCCTAGGATTATCAATAGGGTTAGGGTTAGGTTTAGGGTAAAGGGTAGGTTTAGGGCTAGGGTTGGGTTAGGATTTGGAATGGGGTTAGGTTTATTTATAGGGATACATGTAGGTTTATATTTAGGGTAAGGGTTAGGCTTTAAGCTAGATTATGACTAAGGTGAGGGTTAGGTTAGTGTTAGGGTGAGGTTTAGGGTTGTGCTTAAGGCTAGGTTTATGTCTGGGATTAGCTCTAGGTTTTGGGTCAGGTTTAGGCCTAATGTTAGAGCTATTGGTAATGTGAGATCTAGCCTTATATTTAGGGCCAGTTTTAGGTTTAGGGTTATGGCTAGGTATAGTCTTAGGTTTAGATTTTCAGGTACAGTCAAATTTAGAGATAGGTTTACTATAAAGGCAAGGTCAGTATTCGGGTTAGAGTTAGAGTTATGGTTACAGCCAGAATTAGGACCAGGTTTATGTCTAGGGTTAGGGTTACTGTTTGGTTTTAGTTCAGGGTTATTGTTAGGGATAATGCAAGGTTTTTGTTTAGGTCTAGGGCTAGAGTTAAGTCTAGATTTAAGATTAGATTTAGGTCTCGGGCTAGTGTTAGGGTTTGGTCTAGGGTTAGGGTCAGGTTTAGACCTAGAGTTAGTGTCAGGATCAGAATAAGGATCATGGTTGGTGTTAGGGTTTGGGATATGGTTAAAACTAGAGTTATGGCTTGGTTTAGAATTATTAATAGTGTTAAGGTTTTGATTAGCCTAAGGATTAGGGATAGGTTTATGGTTACCATTAGTTTTAGTGTTTGGCTTAGGGTAAGTGACAAGCTTAGAGCTAAGGTTAGGGCTAGGGTTAGGATTAGGGTTAGGATTAAATCTAGGTTTTGGACTCAGATTAGGTCTAGTTTTCATGTTAAGGTTAAGTAAATGGCTAATGTAAAAACTAGGGTTACAATTAGGGTTTGTTTTAGGGTTATGGTTAGGTGTAGGTGTAATGTAAGTGTTAGGTTTAAGATTAGGGTAATATTTAGAGCTAGGTTATTGTTAGGATCTGAGTAAGAATCAGAGTTTGTTTTAGGGTTAGGATTAGGACTCAAATAAGGGCTAGGGTTACTGTTAGGGTTTCATTTAAATTTAGCATGGTGTTTAGAGCTAGGGTGACTGTTAGTATATGAGTCAGGGTCAGGGTAAGTTTTAATGCTAGGTTTTGGACTCCAATTAGACCTAGGTTTAAGTCTAGGTGTAGTGTTAGGGTTTGGTTTAAGTTAAGGTTTAGGGTTACTGGTATTGCTCAATTCGGTTTTAGTCCTAGGTTTAGGTTTGGTACTAGTTATATGATTAGCATTAGGGTTAGGATTAGTGTTAGTGTTAGGCTATGCTTACGGTTAGGGTTAGATTTGAACTTAGCATTAGTCAAGGGTTTGGGATAGGTCTAAGGATAGGGCAAGGTGAAGGTCTAGGGTTAAGATTATGGTAACAGATAGGTTTAGAAATACGGGTAGGTCTAGGACAAGTGTTAGAGTTAGTCATAGAGATAGGGTTATGGTTAGTTTTAGGGATAGGGCTAAATAAGAGCTAGGATTAGTGCTAGGTTTAGTGTTCAGCTTACACCTAGCATTATGACTAGGGTTATGGTTATCTTTAGGGTAAGGGATGGCGTTATAGATAGGTTTAGAGTTAGGTTGAGAGTTAGAATTAGTTTTAGGGCTAGGGATATTGTTAGGGATATGTTTAAGGCTGGGTTTAGGCTAGAATGAGTGCTAGTGTTTGTTGTAGGTTTAGATCTAGAAGTAGGGCTGGGGCTAATGTCAGTTCTAGTGTTACAGTTGGCGGTAGATTTAGGGTTAGGTTTGTGTCTAGGTCCAGTGTAAGTGTTAGGCTTCGGGAAAGGTTCAAGTTTAGAGCTAGGTGTAATTTTAGGGTCAGGATCAGGGTTATGGTGTGTTTTAGCTTAATGTTTCAGGATAGGGCTCAAATGAGCATTAGGGATAGGGTTAGAGTAATGGATATGGTTCAGGATAGGTTTAGGGGAATGGAGAAGTTTCAGGTTAGCAAAACGGTTAGGGTTAGGCCTAGGGTTAGCATTCATATTAGGATTATCATAAGGATAATATATAGGGTTAGAGCCAGATTTAGGGCTAAGGTTATAGCTAATATTAGGTCTAGAGTTAGGATTAGGATTTGGGTTTGGGCTAATAACCCTAGATTAGGGTAGGGTCAGGGTTAGTTTTAGGGTAAAGGCTAGGTTTTGAGCAAGGGTTAGTCCTAGTTTAAGGGTTAGGATTACTGTTAGGTCTAGGGTTAGGGTTATGGTTATGGTCAGGGTTAGGTTTAGGGTTAGGGCTAGGGTTTTCATTAGGGTTAGGGTTAGGTTTAGGGTAATATATTGGGTTAGATATAAGGTTAGCTTTAGTTTTAAGGTTAGATTTAGGGTTAAGTTAATTTTAGGGCTAGGTTACTGTTGGGTTTAGGTTAAGGTTTAGGGTTTGAGTTAGGGTTAGGGCTACAGCAAGGGTGAGGTTTAGGGTTAGGTCTAGGGTTAGGTTTGTGGTTTGTATTAGGGTTAGGGTTAGGGTTAGGGCTAGGGTTAGCATTAGGATTAGGGTTAGAATTAAGGTAATGGCTAGGGTTAGATCTAGGTTTAGGGCTCAGGTTAACTTTAGGATTAGGGCTAGGTTTGGGGTTATGGTTAGGGATAGTCCTAGGGTTATGTTTAGGCTAAGGGTTAGGCATTGTCATAGGGTTAGGACTAAGATGAGGGTTAGAGTTAGAGTTTGGACTAGGGTTAGGGTAAGGATTATGCTTAGGGTAGGCTTATACCTTGGATCAGGCTAGGATTTGTGTTAGGTTTAGGGCCTAGGGTTATTGCTATGGTTAATGTAAGATCGAGGGTTCTCATTAGGGCTAGTTTTAGGGTTACAGCTATGGCTAGGTGTAGTGTTAAATGTAGATTTTGGTTTAGGTTCGGCTTTAGATCTAGGTTTAGTGTTTGTGTCAGGGTCAGTGTTCAAGTAAGTGTTATGGTTAGAGTGAAAGCCAGAATTAAGTCTAGGTTTAGGTATATGGGTAGGGTTAGTGTTAGTTTTAGGTTAATGGTTATTTTTAGGGCTGGGACTAAGTTTTTGTTTAGGTCTAGGGCTAGACTTATCACTAGATTTTGGATTAGGTTTAGGTCTTGGAGTAGTGTTAGGGTTAGGCTTAGGTATAAGATTACTGGTAGGGCTAGTTCAGGTTTTGGTTTAGGTTCAGGGTCAGGTTTAGACTTATAATTAGTGTTAGGGTAAGAATAAGGGTGAAGTTAGGGTTTTAGTTAGGATTAGAGCTAGAATGAGGGCTAGGAGTAGGACTAGTAATAGGGTTTGTGTTTGGTTTAGGCTAAGTATTAGGATGAGAACTAGGTTTCGCTTTATGGTATGTTTTGGCTTAGCGTAAGGGACAGGGTTAGAGTTAGGGTTAGGGCTCGGTTTAGGTTTAGGTTTAGGGCTAGGTTTAGGGTTAGGGTTAAATCTAGTTAGGGCTTGGAATAGGGCTATTTTTGTGTTAGGGGTAGGGCTATTTCTAATGTAAGAACTAGGGTTACAATTAGGGTTATTTTTAGGATTCGTGTTTGGGCTTGGTCTTGTGTGAGTATTAGCTTTTGGGTTAGGGTGATATATAGAGCTAAGGTTAGTGTTTGGATAAAAGTTGGGTCAGGGTTAATTTTAGGCCTGGGACTCGAATTAGAGCTAGGGTTTTTGCTAGTTATAGTGGTAGGGTTTGGTAAATATATGTATTTAGGGTTAGAGCAGAGTCTCAGTTTTGTTTTTAGGCTAGGGCTACGGTTACGGCTAGTTTTAGGATTACCAATAGTGTTAGGGCTATTCGTAGGGTGAGGTTTAGGCTTAAGGTTAGGGTTACATTTAGCATTATGTTTAGATATAGGGTTAGGGCTATGAGTAGTGTTAGGGCTAAGGTTAGGGCTAGTGTGAGGGTTACAGTAATGGATAGCGTTAGAAAAAGGTCTAGGGTTGAGAATTAGTGTTAGTCTTAAGGCTAGGGTTATGAGTATGGTTAAAGTTAGGGCTTAATTAGGGCTAGGATAAGCACTAGGATAAGTGTTAGGGTTAGGCCTATGGTTAGGGCTAGAATTAGGTTTAGTTTAAGGGGCAAGCATGGAGTTATATAGCTTGATTCAGGGCTGGGGAAAGGGTTAAAATTAGGGCTAGGGCTAGGGTGAAGGTTATGGTTAGGATTAAGGCTAGGTTTAGGGCTAGGATTAGGGCTAGGGTTTGTATTAGGGTTAGGGCTAAGATTAGGACTAGGGCTAAAATCAGGTCTGGCTTAAAATTAGGGATAGTTTTGGAGCCAGATTTAAAATTAAGTAGTTGGTGAAGTTAGGTAAATCGGGTCTAATATGGAGTAAGATCTAAAATGGAGGCCATGCTGACAATGATTCCGGAAATGCAGGACAATTCATGGAATGTTAATGAAGTCCCAGAAAGGCCCTAGGCCAAAGTCCACACCAAAGAAATGTTAATGGAACCCAGGAACAGCCCCCAACAGATTTGGAGGTTGCCCATCCCAAGAAGTGATAATGAAATCCTTCCTGCCCAGATTACTTGTTTGGCACATCTGTGTCCCACCCCTCAAGCCTTCCAACCTACATTCCATCACCAAAACTATAAAAAGGGGAGACAACCGCACTTCCATGGATTCCACCTCTTGGGTCCCCTTCTTCCTCTGGGAGAAGTCTTTTCTGTTGTCCTTTAATAAACTTCTATTTCTACTCTGACCTTGCCTTGGCGTGATTCTTTCCTGTTATTCTTCAACACTGGGGAAGCAAGGACTCCTCACAGGTCAACAGCGGTAGCATATTGGAGGCACCAGACCGAGATTCTACATCTACCCTGAGGTAAGTGCCTCTCCACGCACCCCATGTCTGTTTGAGGTGCATCTTTCTCTTTCTCTCTAGACGGTAAGGTGGGCACAGGATGGCTACTTAAATGCAATTAGTGCAGCCGCCACTCTTCATCAAGACTCGGGTGAGAGGTTTTGCGGCCTAGGCAGCTCTCAATCACCTGTTCAATACAGAGCAGGCATGTTGGGTTCTGTCAAAGCCGCTTCCAACTTTTCTGTCTGGGCCCGGAGAGCAATTGGCGTGAGTACACAGTGTCCCGAATCCTGATCTGCCTTGGATGCGTGGAGGTGGAGGAAGGAATTTGGAACAACTGCAGAATTCAGGTCTGGGCTACACTCAGATGTTTTCCTAAGGTTTCTTTCTCCTGAGCCCCCTCCCGACAACCCTCAGGGGTATCTAGTGTGATCGGTAGATGAATGGCACTGAGGGAAAGCCCCAATTACATTTGCCTCCATATGGGATACACAACACTCCCAACCTCGCATCCATTCCTCCTGGATACTCCCCTTCCTTTGCAGGTCAGAAATGTTAGCAATTCAGGTTGTAGGACTGAGAAAGGCATGAGATAATTAGTAAAATCTACCCACGTTCCCGTTCCCTAGGGTACATAGGTAACTTTCACTAGTCTGTTTTACCGCCCCAATGTTTAAAATGAGCTGTGTTCTTTAAGCTGCTAGAGAGGCATTTTTAGAATCAACTCCTCCGGTAATCTCTGATAGACAGCCCTTCCTTACAACCAGTCAATATCCATTAACCCTTAGGCGATTCCTTTAGTCTACAGAGCAAAGACAAAAAAAGAGTGCATGATTCTCTTTTGCAATGGGTTTTTAGTGGCCGAGAGGATAAGCAGTAATGCACTGAAGTCTGAATCCTCCCAGGGTCTCTGGCACAGGGCAAACTGAGACCCTAGCACTTTGCTAAAGGGGACCAGAAACCCCTTGGCAAAGCAAGGTGAGAGACGGGTTTTCTGGACCATTTAGGAAGCTCAAGCTTAGGGAGATGTTCCTAATGAGAATGGTTTTCTCAGGCTCGGCGCGGGCGCCTGAGTCCTGTTTTCTTCTCACTCAGATGGGAGCTTCTCTCTCTCCAATATGCCAGGTGCACCACTAGCCTACGTATTGAAAAATTGGGATAGATTTGAACCTCAGACACTCAATAAAAGGCGACTCATTTTCTTGGCCTGACCTCAATACAAACTCTCTGATGGAGAAACCTGGCCACCAGAGGGAAATATCAATTTTAATACAATTTTACAGTTTGATAAAATTTACAAAAAAAGGAAATGGTGTGAGGTGCTGTATGTTCAGATTTTTTTTTTGCTCTTAGGGAAAATCCTAAATTATGCCAACAGTGTAAAGTAGACTAACCTATGATGTCTGCCATAAAGAGAAAAAGTCTTGAGCACTCACTGAGGAAAAGAGTCAGGAGGACCCACAAAATCTCCATCTGCTGGCCTCTCTTCGTCTGCCCCAACAGGCAAACCAATTATATTACCTCTCCAGGAGATGCCAGGAGAATTTGGGCCGATCAAAATACATACCCTCTTCCCCCTTCAAGACCTAAGGCAGATAAAAACTGACTCTACTGGAAAGTTAGGAGATATGCCAGATTGCCTGGAATCGGATCTAACCAAAGGAGCTAATTCTGTAAGTAAAAGGGTTGACTGAGTGACTCCCAGCAGCTGCCAAAGCCATTTCACTTTGGGGAACCTCCTCATTTCTTCCCTGCACTGTAAGTATTGCTCCATCTCTGTCTACTTAAAAAGAAGGGGACACTGAATGCAGTAAAGTCGCCACACCGAGACCCTTGATTTTACACCTATAGTTGCCCCTATGTGAAAACATCTGGTCCACTCGTGGGGAAATCTATGGTGCCACTGAGGTAGGAACCATAATTAAATGGGAGTTAGAAACCTGGGGAGATTTTTCCCTTATCTGGTCTGTCTGTTTTAAAGGTTATTATAGATTGTTTCTTGGGGATGATCTTGGTTAAATGGGTATCTAAAAGATGATTTTTTTATTGGAACAATCTGGTATCTGAATGGGTTTTTGAAGCATTGCACAATCTTGCAGTTAAAAGATGGGGTTAGGTAATTGTTTAGTTTGTGATTTCAGATAATTCATACCAGAGAACTTAAATACTTAGGATAGAAAATTTAAAGAAACTCTACTTTCAAGTTGGCAAGTAACTCACAATCATTTAGTTTTATTTTTTTCATCAATTTTTGAACTCGGTAGCCTGAGAAGATTTCACTATGTGTACCAGTGCATTAACTTAGGCAAGGATAGTAAATTATGATATGGTATCTGTTCCCCTCAGTGTGTAAGATTTAGAAAAGGAAAGTGTTGGATTGTGATGTTGGTCTGACTTATTAAAATAACATTGAATGGCAACAGTCTTGGAAATTTTTAAAGCTTAATTTTAGATATACATGGTAGTGTGTGGTTCTCTTTTAAAATTTTTTTCAGGTGATTTAATGTAACTTAATACTACTTTAGGAACTTCAGAACAAAGGGAGTGGCTTAATGATCCTAAAGAATTTTCTTCTGATGGTAGAGTTCCTATTTTCAGTTTTGTGTGAGCAAGTTTTTCTAGTGTAGGAAAATGTAAAGGTATAAACTTTTGAAAATTGTATCTTAAACTTGTATCATAATTTTCAACATCCAAACCTGGAAATTATGACTTATGGTTAAAATGCCTTAGGCATGAGGTTTCTGCTCAGAATTCCAGTTTTCCCAGTTCCTTCCAGACTTCAGCCAGGACTTAAGTTGATATGCAAATAGAAGAAGCCTGGAGCTCAGTAGGAGACAGATCTGAGGCCCAAGGAAAAAAAAAAAGAGCAAAAGTGGTTTTTTTTTTTGTTTGTTTGTTTGTTTTTTTTTTACCTGAACTCAAACTAGATTAAACCTAAAAGTAAATTGTATGACATTTACTTATTACTGCTGGTCAATTTTTTTCTAGGACTTTTGCTTTTTCTTAGATTCTGTATTTTTTTGAGCTCATGATTTTGATCCTGAAGACAAGTTAATATTTTTCTGATAAGTTCTATTTTTGATCAACTGGAGTTTTTTTTTTTTTTGTTTGTTTTGTTTTGTTTTTTGAACATTGCGATGAGATTTCACCTGAGAAAGCTACAAGGCCTTTAGTATTGTGTTGTGTGTTACACTTGTGTTACGTGTTGTATGTCGGTATGTCTGTATGCATGTATGTCTATATATCATGCAGTGATATGACACTTGATAGATATATGAGGAATGCTCATGAAAAATTAAGAAAAAAAAACAATGGATCCAAATATCTTTGATTCGCATGATTCAAATGGCTCAATTTAAATTTGGTAAATACATGAAAGAAAAGATGTCTTTAAAATTAAGCTTTTATGTTTTTCTAGGTGTTCAAAAATAAAACCTAATAAAATGTTGATATCTATGAAATAATCTGCCTAAATTCAAAAATTTACAAGTATTATTTCAAAATGTGAACAGAAGGAGGCTAACAGATGAAAAAGAGAAACTAGAAGGTTCTAGGTATGGATTTAATATAGGGAAAATGTGTTTCTGGACAAGAGTCTATATGATTAAGTAATTAAGAGGGTTTAAGTAAGTGACATAGAAGGTCTGTGTAAGTTGGTTATATGTGTAAGATTTGAGCAAGTAATCTTAAAGAAATTAAACAGCTGGTTAAACAAGTGCTGTTTTAGAGAATTGTGCTATGTTATTTCTTTAAAAGATAAACTTGCTTAATACAAAAACATCAGTGTAATTGTGCTGCTTTAATGTGTTCATATCTTCTAGGTATACAAGTCTGTAAGGTAGAAGCTAGAAAGAACAAAATATAAAGCTGTGTTCTAAAGTTGTATGGTAATTTTAGGCTTAAAAGAAAAACATGTTGGAGATTTATTTATATCATTTGTGTTCTATAACTGGACTTGATATCAATAAGTTATGTAAAGTTCTATGTTACTTTTTACATTGAGATACAATTTAAATGTATTTTTAAGTTAATGAGAGCCTAATCTATGTAAAGGTTTTATTGAAAAACACAAAAGTACTTTGATACTTTTCTACAAAATGTTAAAAGCTTTCAGCTTTTCTTTAATTCATGTTTTAGGTGTGATATTATATTGTGTTAGCTAATATTCATGTGAACTTGAGCAACAACTTATGTAGGCTTTGTAAAATGATGTTTAGAAAAACAAAGATCTGCTTTGGAACTACAATACTTAAGATTTATGAGTAACCCCACCTTACCTGAGATAAGGCTCTGTGTCCCATCTCACTGCATGTGCAAGTGACTATGAAAGAAGTAGGCCAGGTTTCAGTACATTTAAAGTTGTGTCCAAAAGCTGATTTTTGTCAAGATTACTAGGATCTCAAAGAGGGGATATAATGTATAACTCTGCCAAAATTCAGGGTAGCTATTACATGAACTAAATATGTTTTTTTTTTTACTCTTGATAATTTTATTTTGTAGTTTTCTTATAAATAGTCTAAAGATAGCCTGTTAATATTTTGTAGAGGTACTGCTTTAAGAACTCACAACCTGGGTTGATTTAAGATAATGAGTTATCACCTACAGGATAGAGAGATAGATATTAAAGCCCAGTACTCTTAATATAAGACTGTTAAAACTTATTTGCTGGATGTTTAAGATTAAGTTTTAAAATTAAAGTTAAATTTAAAGGGCCAAGAAAACCAATATTTGGCTCTTGCCCTATGAGTCAGTCTGAATCCAGGGAACAGGGGACATCTCCAAAGAGCTTTGCAACTCTGGGCCACATAACCTCTCGATCAGGGAGATTAATGAGAACACTGGGGAATGAAAAGCCAATCAATGCATTTGCTGTGAAGAGGAGGGTTATCAAAGTAGGGAGATATGCCTGATGCTTCCAAGGGAAGCCACATGGTCAAGCAAGGCCTGGACCCATCCTAGCACAAATGGCACTAGCAGAACTGAAAAGCTGCTGTAAAAGTTCCCCCAGGACTCCCAGGGAAACTCAGCTGTTAACAATAGATAGGAAAAAAAGTCAGTTTGACTTGCTTCATCTTAAACACTTAACAAAGACAGTCAAAGCCAAAACACAGCTATTCCTGGGCATTTTAAATGATAATAATAGTTAAATGTAACTTCCATAAATAAGTAAACTGGAGGCTACAAAAGAGATTCTTAGGTAGGAATGCCTGATAACTATCAAAAAGAACTGCTAGAGTAGTTTTTAGTTTAAAGCCTATAGCTATTTCTAACCTACACAGGTAGGCTTAGTGTTTACTAGTATGGTTATCCAGCCCTAAGTAACAAAATTAAAGATTTCTCTATTAGACACAGAGGTCATACTAATAAAAGGATTTTGCAAGATCAGATGACATTAAATTATTAAACTGTATCTTAAGGGAAGGACATCTGTAACCCTAAAAGTTAAATGTTGTGTTTACATTCCTGACAATTCTGACAATGTGACAAATATCCTTACAGATTTAAATGCTCAGATAGAAGCCATGTCCTCAGCAACTTTGTCATGGGAACAATATCTTAGCTCCTGGTTCTCTGGTACTTCCTGGTGGAAAATATTGTTAGTCTCTGTCTTTGTCATCATACTCATTGGCATATCCCTGTGCTGTGGCATTTATTGCTGCATCAATCTGGTTCCAGTACTAATGAATTCTTGTTTCTCTTATAGACCACCCATCACTCAAATGGTCCTCCAGCCTATTACTTCTCAATGGGACTTCTACAATGGACCACTCGATAGACGTGATTTTTTAAAGTGGACTCCAAACTGCTTGCCCCACACCGTCCCTTTTCAGCCTGAAGAAGCCAGAAGGATCTTTGCCCACTTTCCTTACAGCACTAAGGAGTTCCCCAAATTAGAGGGGGGGAATGAAGCCAGATTTAAAATTAGGTAGTCAGTGTAGTTAGGTAAATTTGGTCTAATATCCAGTAAGATCTAAAATGGAGGCCATGCTGACAATGATTCCGGAAATGCAGGACAACTCATGGAATGTTAATGAAATCCCAGAAAGGCCCTAGGCCAAAGTCCACCCCAAAGAAATGTTAATGGAACCCAGGAAGAGCCCCCAACATATTTGGAGATAGCCCATCCCAGAGAAGTGAAAAGCCCATCCCAAGAATTGATAATGAAGTCCTTCCTGCCCAGATTACTTGTTTGGCCCACCTGTGTCCCAACCCTCAGGCCTTCCAACCTACATTCCATCACCAAAACTATAAAAAGGGGAGACAACCACACTTCCACGGATTCCACCTCTTGGGTCCCCTTCTTCCTCTGGGAGAAGTCTTTTCTGCTCTCCTTTAATAAACTTCTAATTTCTACTCTGACCTTGCCTCGGCATGCTTCTTTGATGTTATTCTTCAACACTGGGGAAGCAAGGACTCATCACCGGTAAGCAGCGGTAACAGTTTTAGGGTTTGGTTTATGGCTAGGTATAATGTAAGGGTTAAGTTTAAGTAAAAGTCAGGTTTAGAGCTAGGTGTATTATTAGGATCAGAGTCCGAGTTAGGGTTGGGTTAAGGTTTGGGTTAAGGTTTACAGTTAGGGCTCGAATTAGCATTAGTGTTAAGTTTCAGCTTATCGTAATGGATTGGGTTAGGTTTAGGGTTCAGTTTAGGTTTACAAAAATGTGTAGGGTTAATGTTAGGTATACGGTTAAGGTTAGGCCTAATGTGAACATTCGGGTCAGGCTTATGTTTAGGGAAATGGATAGGGTTAGTGCAAGTGTTAGGTATTGGCTTAAGGTTAGGATTAGGGCTAGGATTTGGGTTAGGCTTAGATTTAGTGTTAGGATTGGGTTTAGGGTAAGTGTTAGGTTTTGAGCTAGGGTTAGAGCTAGTGTGAGGTTTAGGGTTAGATTCACGGCTATGGTTAGAGTTAGGGTTACGGTGAGGGCTAGGATTAGCGTTAGAGTTAGGGTTATATTTAAAGTAATGGATAAAGTTAGATGTAGGATTTGGGCTATGGTTACAGTTAGGATTTGGGCTAGGATTATGGTTAGGTTTGGGGCTAGGGTTAAGCTTAGGTTAAGGGTTAGAGTTTGAGCTAGGTTAAGGGCTATGTCAAGCAGTAGGGTAGGGTTTGGTTAGGTTAATGTTAGGCTTATGCTTAGGGCTAGGTTTAGGGCTATGTTTTATGTGAGGTTTATGGCTAGCATTAGGGCTATGGGTAATGTAAGAGCTAGGGTTACGGTTATGGGTAGTTTGCGGGTTAGGGTTATGGATAAATCCTGTGTTAGGTTTAGGTTTTGTATTAGGATAAAGTTTATAGCTAGGGTTTATGTTAGAGTAAGGGTCAGTGTTCAGGTTAGTATTGACTTTAGTGTTAGGGCCAGAATTAGAACTAGGTTTAGGTCTAGTGGTAAGGTGAGTCTTTGTGTTAGGTTAATGGTTATAGTTAGGGCTAGGGCTAGGTTTTTGTTTAGGGCTAGGGCTAGAGTTATGGCTATATTTAGGATTAAGTTTAGGTCTAGTGCTAGTGTTATGGTTAAGTTTATATATAGGTTTACCAGTAGGGCTATTGTCAGGGTTTGGTTTAGGATTAGGGGCAGGCTTATTCCTAGGGATAGTATTAGGGTCAGAACAAGGGTCCATGTTAGAATTAGGCTTTGAGTTAGAGTTAGAGATAGAATGAGGTCTAGGGTTAGGACTAGTAACAGAGTTAATATTTGGGGCAGGCTAATGATTGGGGTTAGAACTAGGGTAGCATTAGGGTGAGGGTTTGAATTAAGGTAAGGGATAAGTTTTGAGCTAGGGTTAGGGTTAGGGTTAGCGCTGGGGATAAAGCTAGAGCTAGGACTCAGATTAGGGCTAGATTTTGTGTTAGGGTTAGGGCTATGGCTAATCTAAGAACTGGTTTTACGATTAGGGCTAGTTTTCTGGTTAAGATTAGGGCTAGGTCTAGTGTTTGGGTTAGGTTTAGTGTTAGAGTGATATTTAGAGCTAGGCTTACTTTTAGGTTCAGAGTCCGGGTCAATATTAATTGTACGGTTAGGGTTAGGTCTAGGTGTCGCATTAGGATTTGGTTTAGGTTAAGGGTTAGGATTAGGGCTGTAGCTCAGTTTTGTTTGAGGGCTATGGCTAGGCTTAGGGCAAGTTTTCAAATTAGCATTAGGATTATGGCTCCTGTTAGGGTGTGGTTTTTGTTTAGGTTTAGGGTTAGATTTAATTTTAGATCTAGGTTTACGGCTAGGCCTAAGTGTGGGGCTAGGTTTGGGCTAGGGTTAGGGCTAGGCTTTAGCTTATAGAAAGGGTTAAGTTTAGAACTAGGGAAAGGGCTAGGGCGAGAGTTAGAGTTAGTCTTAGTGCTAGGGATATGGTTAGGTTTAGGATTAGGGATAAATTATGGATAGGATTAGAGGAAGGGTTAGTATTACAGCTAGGCCTTGGTTTAGGGCTAAGTTAGGATTAGTGTTAGGGTATGGTATGATGATATAGCTAGGTTTAGGCATAGGGTGAAGGTTCAATTTAGGGTTATGTTTAGTGTTCAGGTTAGGGTTAGGATAAAGGCTAACTTTATTGCCAGGATTAGGCCTACAGTTTTTGTTAGGTTTAGGTCTAGCATTAGGATTAAGGCTAAGGTCTCATCTAGTGTTATGGTTAGGGATAGATTTAGGGTTAAGTTTATGGTTAGGTATAGTCTAAGGGTTAGTTTAAGGGTTAGGTTCAGTTTTAGATAGGGGTATTATTAGGGTCAGGAAAAGGGTTAGGGTTTCTTTAGGTTAAGGTTTAGGTTTAGGGCTCAAATTAGCGTTAGTGGTAGGTTTAGGGTTAGGGTAATGGATATGGTTAGGTTTAGGGTTCAGGTTAGAGTTAGGTAATAGTGTTAGAGTTATGGATAGGGATAGGATCATCCTAGGGTTAGCATTAGGGTTATGTTTGGGGTTAATGCAATGGATAGGATTAGAGCTAGGTTTAGTGCTAGGGTTATAATTAGGATTAATGCTAGGGTTAGGATTACGTTTAGGGTAAGTTTTAGGGTCAGGGTAAATCTAGGGTTAGGGTTCAGATTAGGGCTAGGTTTTAGATTAGTTTAGGGCTAAGGTAGGGCTATGGCTAGTGTAAGAACTAGCATTATGTTTAGGGCTAGATTGAGAGTTAGGGTGAGGGCTAGGTCTAGTGTTAGGATTAGGTTTAGTTTTAGGGTGATGATTTGAGATAGGGCAAGTGATAGGTTCAGAGTCAGGGTCAGTGTCAGTTTTAGGGTAAGGGATAACATTCAAATTAGAGCTAGGGTTAAGTGTATGTATAGGTTTAGATTTTGTGTTAAGGTTAGAACAAGAATTAGGGCTAAGGCTAATGTCAGGTATACAGTTACAGTTAGGTTACGATTAGCATTAGGGCTATGGGTCAGTTTTGTTTTAGGTGTATGTCTTGGGTTAGGGCTACTTTTTGGATTAGCGATAGTGTTAGGGCTAGTGTTAGGGTGAGGTTTAGGCATAGGGTTAGATTTAGAATTATGGTTAGATCTAGGGTTAGGGCTAGGGTTAGGGCTAAGGTTAGAGCTAGTATTAGGGTTACGGTAATAGATAAGGTTAGTACTAGAAGTAGTTCCAGCTCGAGAGTTAGAGTTAGTCTTAGGGCTAGGGTTACAGTAAGGGTTACATTTAGCAATAAATTAGGGCTAGGATTAGAGCTAGGTTTGCTGTTATGGTTAGACCTAGTGTTAGGGCTAGGGTTAGGGTTAGTGATAGGGTTAGGGTTAGAGTTAGGGTTAGGAGAAGGGATGTGGTTATACCTATGTTCAGAACTAGGGCAGGGTTGAAATTAGGGATTGGGCTATGGTTAGGGTTCGCATTAGGTTTAAGGCTAGGTTTAGGGCTAGGATGAGGGCTGGGGTTTGTTAGGTTTAGGGCAAGAAATAGGTAGAATGCTAATATGAGGTCTATGGTTTGGTTAAGGATAGTGCTATGGTTAGTTTTATATCAAGGTCTAGTGTAAGGGTTGGGATTAGGGTAAGGGTCAGGATTAGAGCTAGGTGTATTATTAGAGTCAGTGTGTTCTTCAGAGTTTGCTTCGGGTTATGGTTTAGGTTTAGTGCTCAAATTAGTGTTAGTGTTAGGGTTAGAGTTAGTGTAATTGATAGGGCTAGGTTTAATGCTCAGGTTAGGTTTAGATAATGGATAGGGTTAGTGTTAGTGATAGGTTTAAGTTTAGGCCTAGGGTTAACATTTTGATTAGGCTTATGTTTAGGGTAATGGATAGGTTTAGGGCTAGGTTTATGGTTAGGATTAGGTCTAGGGTTAAGGTAGGGTTAGGGTTAGGCCTAGGGTTAGTGTTAGAGTTAGATTTAGGGTAAGTGTTAGGGTTTGACCTATGGTTAGGGCCAGGAGGAGGGTTAGGGTTAGTGTCAGGTCTAGGTTTAATATTAGGGTTTAATTTAGTGCTCGGATTAGCATTAGTGTTAGGTTTATGTTTAGGGTAATGGATAGATTTAGAGCTAGAGTTTGGTCTTGGTTATGGTTAGGATTAAATCTAAAATTAGGGTTAGTTTTAGGGTTAGGGCTAGGGTTATGTTTATGTTAAGATTTAGTGTTTGAACTAGGGTTAGGGCTAGGGCGAGGATTAGGGTTAGGGTTAGGCTTAGGGCTAGGATGAGGGCTAGGTTTTGTGTGAGGTTTAGGGCTAGCATTAGGGATATGGGTAGAGAATGAGCTAGGGTTAGTTTCATGGCTAGATTTTCGGTTAGCATAAAGTTTAGAGCTAGGTTTGTATTAGGGTATGGGTCGTTGTTCGATCTCGGGTTAGGTTTAATGTTAGCGCCAGAATTTGGGCTAGGTTTATGTCTAGGGGTAGGGTTAGTGTTTGAGTTAGGTTAAGGTTTATTGTTAGGCCTAGGGCTAGGTATTTTTTAGGGCTAGTGCTAGAGTTATGGTTAGAGTTAGGATTAGGGTTTTTTTGTTTGTTTGTTTTTGGGTCTGGTGTTATGGTTAGGTTTATGTATAGGGCTACCTGTAGGGCTAATGTTAGGGTTTTGTTTAGAGTTAGGTTCAGGTTTAAACATAGGGTTGAGTTAGGGTCAGAATAAGGGTCAGGGTTAGGGTTAGAGTTTGGATCAGGTTTAGAGCTAGAAAGAGGTCTTGGTTTAGGATTAGTATTAAAGTTATGTTTTGGGGTAGGCAAAGGATTAGGGTTAAGACTAGGGTAGCATTAGGGTGAAGGTTTGGCTTAAGGTAAGGGACAGTGTTAGAGCTAGTGTTGGTGATAGTATTTGGTTAGGGATAGGGCTAGGTTTAAAGTTAGGGTTAGGTTTAAAGCTAGGTTTAGGTCTGAGATTAGGGCTAGGTTTTCTGTTAGGGCAGGACCATGGCTAATTTAAAACTAGAGTTCCAATTAGATTATTTTTAGGGTTCGGTTTAAGGTGAGGGTAATGTTTAAGGCTAGGGTGGTGTTTTGAGCTAGGTTTAGTGTTAGGGTCTGAGTCAGGGTCAGCGTAAATTCTAGAGTTAGAATTAGGACTCGAATTAGTGCTAGGTTTAGGGCTAGGTATAGGGTCAGGGTTTGATTTAGGGTAAGGTTTAGGGTTAAGCCTATGACTCAGTTTAATTTGAGTGCTAGGGCAAGGGTTAGGGCTAGTTTTCCAATTAGCTTTAGGCAAAGTGCTAGTGTTAGTGTGTGGTTTAGGCTTAGAATTAGGGTTAGTTTTAGAGTTAGGATTAGATCTAAGTTTAGGGTTAGGACAAAAGTTAGGGCTAGGGTTGGGGCTAACATTAGGGCTAGGGTTTATGTTATTTTAGGGGTAGGTTAAAAACTAGGGATAGGACTACAGTGAGAATTAGAGTTAGTCTTAGGGCCAGGGTTAGGTCAAAATTAGCACTAGGATTAGCGCTAGCATTAGTGTTACTGCTGGGCCTAGTTTTAGGGCTAGGGTTAGGGTTAGTGTTAGAATTAGGCTAGGTTAAGTGCTAGGATTATGGCTAGGTTTTGTGTTAGGGTTAGGGCTAGGATTAAGGATAGGGCTAATGCCAGATCTAGGTTTATGATTAAGGTTAGTTTTAGGGTGGAGAGGTTTATGTCTAGTTCTAGTGTAAGTGTTAGCTTGAGGGTTATGGTCAGTTTTAGAGATAGGGTTATTATTAGGTTCCTGGTAACAGTTTGGTTAGGTTAAGGTTAAGAGCTAGGTCTCTAATTAGCATTACATTTAGGGCTAATGTTAGGGTAATGGATATGGTTATTTCTAGGGTTCAGGTTAGGTTTAGGGTAATGGATAAATTTAGGGTTAGAGATAGGGTTACAGTTATTCTAGTTAGCATTATTGTTAGAATTATTGTTAGGGTATTGGATAGGGTAAAGCCAGGATTAGGTCTAGGTTTATGCTTAGGATTAAAGTTATGGTTAGGGAAAGTTTTAGGGTTAGGATTAGGTTTAGGGTAATGTTAAGGGCTAGGGCTCGGGTTATGGTTAGGGTTAAAATGAGGTGTAGGTCTCGGTTTAGGGTTATGCTTTTTGTTAGTTTAGGGCTAGTGTTTGGGCTACAGCTAATGTAAGAACTAGGGTTATGATTAGGGCTACTTTTAGCGTTGGGTTTAGGGCTATGTCTAGTTTTAGGATTATGTTTATTTATAGGGTGATGTTAGAGGTAGGGTTAGTTACAGGTTCAGAGTCAGGGTCAAGGTTAGTTTTAGGGTTAGGTTAGAACTGGAATTAGGGCTAGGGTTAGGGCTATGTTTTGGGTCATGTTTTGGTTTACATTAGATTTTAGGGTTAGGGCTTTGGCTCGGTTTTGTTTTAGGGCTAGAACTATGTTAGGACTAGTTTTAGGATTAGCTTTAGTGTTAGGCTTAATGTTAGTGTGAGTTTTATGGTTAGGTTTAGGGTTACATTAAGAGTTATGGTTAGATGTAAGGTTAGTGCTAGGGCTAGGGTTAGGGCTAAGGTTAGGGAAAGTGTTAGGGTTATGTTAAGGAATAGGTTAGGACTAGGAATAGGGCTAGGTTAAGACATGGAGTTATTTTTAGTGCTAGTGTTAAGGTTATGGTTAGGGTTAGGGCTAAATTAGGGCTAGGAGCAGGTCTAGGGTTAGTTGTAGGTTTAAATATAAGGATAGGGTTAGAGTTAGGTTTGGGGAAGGGATGAGGTTATAGCTTGGTTCAGAACTAGGGCAACGGATAAAATTAGGGATAGGGCTAATTTAGGGTGCAGGTTAGGATCAAGGATAGGTTTAGGGCTAGGATGAGGGCTAGCATTTTTGTTAGGGTTATGGCAAGTATTAGGGCTACAGCTAATATAATGTCTAGGTTTATGGATCAGGATAGTTTTAGAGAAAGGCTTATGGCTAGGTCTAGTGACAGAGTTAGGTTTAGGGTAAGGTTCAGGTTTAGATCTAAGGGTATTAAAATGGTCAGGGTCAGGTTTTGGGGTTTGGGTAGGTTAAGGTTTAGGGTTAGGACTCAAATTAGCTTCATGGTTAGAGTTAGGGTTAGGGTAATGGATATGGTTAGGTTTATGCTTCAGGTTAGGTTTAGAGGTCAGATTAGGTTTAGGGTAATGGATAGGGTTAGGGTTAGGCCAAGGGTTAGCATTAGGGTTATGGTTATCTTTAAGGTAATTGATAGGTTTAGAGCTAGTGTTAGGGATGGTGTTATGGTTAGGATTATGGCTAGAGTTAGGGTTAGGGTTAGGGTTAAGGCTAGGGTTAGGGTTAGGTTTACAGTACGCTTTAGGTTTTGAGCTAGGATTAGTGCTAATGCTAGGCTTAGTTTAGGGTTAGTACTAGGGTTCAGGTTATGGTTAGGGTTAGGGTTATCATTAGGTTTAGTGTATTGGACAGGGTTAGTGTCAGGTTAGGGTTAGGATTAGGGTTAGTACTAGGGTTAGGGTTAGATTTAGGTTATGGTTAGGGTTTGAGCTAAGTTTAAATCTACATCAAGGATTATGTTTACAATTAGGTATAGGGTTAGGTTTATGTTTAGGATTAGAACAGGTTTTGGGTTAGGGCTATGGTTATCAGGAGGTTTAAGGTTAGGGTTAGGGTTAGAGGTTAGAGCTAGGGTTAAGGCTAGGTTTATGTTTAGGATTAGGGATAGGATTAAGATTAGGCTTAGGTTTAGGGTACGTCTTATAGTTAAGTTTAGGGTAAGGGTCAGGTATTTAGTAAGGGTTAGGGCTAGGTTGAGTGTTTGGGTTAGAATCAGGGCTAGGGATAGAGTTAGGGTAAAGGTTAGGCTAGGATTTGGTTTAGGGTTTTGGCTAGGGTTATGTTTAGGTAAGGGTGAGGGTTTGAGCTAGAGTTAAGGCTAGGGCTAGGTCGACGGTCAGGTTCAGCGTTAGGTCTAAGGATTTGATTACAGAAGGTTTAGGGTAAGGGTTAGGGTTATGGCTAGGGTTATCATTAGGGTTAGGATTAAGTTTAGGGTAATCAATATGGTTATATATAGGTTTAGGTGTAGGGTTAGGGTTAGATTTAGTTTTAAGTTTAGGGTTAAGGCTATGATTATGTTTAGGATTATGGTATGGGTTAAGGTTTGAGCTAGCTTTAGAGCTATGGTGAGTGTTAGTTGTAGGATTAGGACCAGGATTTTGTTTTGTTTTGTTTTGTTAGGGTTAGGGTTACTGTTATGGCTAGGGTTATCAAAAGGGTTAGGATTAGCATTTGGGTAATGGGTGGTTTAGAGCTAGGTTTAAGTCTAGGATTAAGGTTATGGTTAGGGATAGGGTTAGTTTTAGTGTTAGGGATAGGTCTAAATTTATATTTACGGTAAGGGTTAGGCTTCAAGCTAGCGTTAGGACTAAGGTTATTGTTAGGATTAGGGTTAAGGCTAGATTTAGGGTTAGGGGTAGGCTTAGGGCTGGGTTTAGGCCTAGGATTTGCTCTAGGTTTTGTGTTAAGTTAAGGCAAAAGGATAGGGCTATGGATAATGTGAGAGCTAGGGTTATGATTCGGGCTAGTTGGAGGGTTAGGGTTATGGCTAGGTCTAGTGTTAGGTTTATATTTTCAGTTAGGGTCAGGTTTAGAGGTAGATTTACTGTTAAAGGCAGGGTCAGTGTTCGGATTAATGTTAGAATTAGGTTTAGAACCAGAATTAGGACTAGTTTAGGTATAGGAGTAGGTTTAGTGTTTGAGTTAGGGTAAGGGTTATTGTTAGGGCTGGGTTTTTGTTTATGTCTAGTGCTAGTGTTAATGCTAGATTTAGAATTAGGTTTAGGTCCAGAGTTAGTGTTAGGGTTTGGTCTAGATTTAGGGTCAGGTTTAGACCTAGGGTTAGCGTTAGGGTCAGAATAAGGATCAGGGTGAGCATTAGGGTTTGGGATAGAGTAAGAGCTAAAGTGAGGGCTATGGTTAGGACTATTAGAGGGGTTAGGTTTAGGGTTAGTGTAAAGGGTAGGTTGAGAGCTAGGTTTAGGGATAGGATTAAGTTTAGAATTAGGGCTAGGGTTTGCTTCAGAGGTAAAGAGAGGTCTAAGTTTATATTTAGGGTAAGGATTAGGCTTTGAGCTAGCATTAGGACTAAGGCTAGGGTTAAGATTAGGGTTAGGGCTTGGATTAAGGTTAAGGTTATGCTTAGGACTAGGTTTAGGCCTAGGATTCCCTCTACATTTTTTGTTAGGTTAAAGTATAAGGTTAGGGTTATGTGTAATGTAAGAGCTAGGATTATATTTAGGGCTAGTTGTAGGGTGAGGGTTATAGCTAGGTGTAGTGTTAGGTTTAGGTTTTCGTTTAGGGTCAGGTGTAGAGATAGGTTTAGTGTTAAAGGGAGGGTCAGTATTCAGATCAGAGATAGAGTTAAGGTTAAAGCCAGATTAAGGATTGGGTTTATGTCTACGATTAGGTTTAGTTTTCGTGTTAGGTTAAGGTTTATCGTAAGGGCTAGGGTTAGACTTTTTTCTTAGGTCTAGCGCGAGAGTTAAGGTTAGATTTAGGATTATGTTAAGGTCTAGAGCTTGTGATAAGGTTAGGCTTAGGTGTAAGTATTGGTAGGGCTATTGTTAGGGTTTGCTCTAGGGTTAGGATCAGGATTAGACCTAGGGTTAGTTTAATGGTCAGAATAAGGGTCATGGTTAGGGTTAGGGTTAGGGTTAGGGTTTTGAATAGGTTTAGAGATAGGTGTAGGACTATTAATTGAGTTAGAGTTTTTGTTAGCCTTAGGATTAGGGACAGGTCTAGGGTTACCATTAGCTTTAGATTTTTGCTTATGGTTAGGGATAGGCTTAGAGCTAGTGTTAGAGGTAGTGTTTGGGGTAGGGTTAAAGCTATGTTTAGGGCTCAGTTAGGACTAGTTTTTCTGTTTAGGATTAGGGCTAGTGTTAGGGAAATGGCTAATATAAGAATGAGGGTTAAATTTAGGGTTCTATTTAGGGTTAGTTTTAGGGGTTAGACCTCTGGTGTTAGGGTTAGTTTTGAGGTTATGTAGATATTTAGAGCTAGGATTAGTATTTGGAGTGGAGTCAGGGTCACAGTTAGATTTAGGGTTAGGGTTAGGACTCAAATAAAGGCTAGAGTTACTGTTAGGGTTTGGTTTAAGTTTAAAGTGGTGTTTAGAGCCTGGGTGTATGTTAGGATATGAGTCACGGTCAGGGTTAGTATAAGGTTATGGTTAGGACTCTAATTAGGGCTAGGGTTAGGTCTAGTTTTAGTGTTAAGGTTTGGTTTAAGTTAAGGTTTAGGGTTAGGGCTACTGCTCAGTTTTGTTTTAGTCCTAGGGTTATGGTTAGGGTACTTTCATAATTAGCATTAGGGTTAGGGCTAGAGTTAGTGTTAGGCTTAGGCTTAGTGTTAGGGTTACATTTAGAGTTAGAATTAAATATAGAGTTAGGGCTAGGACTAAGGATAGGGCAAGGGTTAGGGCTAGGGTAAGGGCTAGGGTTAGGGTTACCATAAAGAATAGGGTTAGATCTAGGGATAGTGTTAGTGTGAAAGTTAGAGTTAGTCTTAGGGCTAGGATTAGGGCTAGGCTTAGTGTTCATTTTAGGGCTATCATTACAGTTAGGTTAGGGTAAGGATTAAGTTTACGATAAGGGATGGCATTAAAGCTAGGTTTAGAGGTAGGTTGGTGGTTAGAGTTAGGGCTAGGTGTAGGTTTACTGTTAAGTATATGATTAAGGCTAGGTTTAGGGCTAGGATGAGGGCTAGTGTTTGTTTTAGTGTTAAGGCTAGGATTAGGGCTAGGTTATCATCAGGTCTAGGGTTATGGTTAAAGATAATTTTAGGGTTAGGTTTATGGCTACGTCTAATGTGTTAGGTATAGAGTAAGGTCAAGATTATAGCTAGGGGAATTATTAGGGTTAGGGTCAGGGTTAGGGTTTGGTTTAGATTAGGATTTGGGTTTAGGGCTCAAACTAGCATTAGGGTAGGTTTAGGGTAATGATAGGGTTTGGTTTAGGGTTCAGGTTATGTTTAGGGTAATTAATATGGTTTGGGTAAGGGATAGGGTTAGGGTTAGGCCTCGGGTTAGCATTTTGGTAATAGTTGTATTTAGGGTAATATATAGGGTTAGAGCTAAGTTTAGAGCTAGGGTTATGGTTAGGAATAGGTCTTGAGTTAGAGTTAGTGTTAGTGTTAGACCTGGGTTTAAGTTTAGGGTTTTGTTTAGCATAAGTGTTAGGTATTGAGCTAGGATTAGGGCTAGCATGAGGGTTAAGTTTAGGGTTAGATCTAGGGAGAGTGTTAGGGTTAGGGTTAGGTTTTGGGATAGGATTATGGTAGGGTTAGGTTTAGGGTTAGGTTTATCATTAAGTTTAGGTTTCGAATAATGAATACAGATAGATATAGGATTAGGGTTAGGGTTATATTTCAGTTTAGGGTTAGGGTTATGGTTATGGTTATGTTTAGATATGCTAAAGGTTAGGGTTTGAGCCTGATTTAGGGCTGTGGTGAGTGTTACATTTAGGGTTATGTCTATGGGTGGTTTTCCCATTAGGATTAGGGTTAGGGTTAGCATTAGGATTCGGGCTAGGATTATTAATAGGTTAAGTGTTAGGGTTATTTTAATGAGTAGTTTTAGAGCTAGGCTTAAGGATAGGGTAGTATAGGGTTAGGGCTAAGGTTAGGGTTAAAGTTATCGATAGGTCTATGTCTATGTTTAAGGTAAGGGTTAGGCTTTGAGCTATTGTTAGAGTTAGGCTTAGGTTTAGGGTTAGGGTTTAGCTAGGTTTAGGTCTCAGATTAGGGCTAGTTTTTTGTGTTAGGGTTAAGGCTAAGGCTAGGGAAATGGCTAATGTAAGAACTAGGGTTACAAATATGGTAAATTTTAGGGTTAGGGGTAGAGGTATTTTTAGTGTTAGGGTTAGGGTAATATTTATAGCTATGGTTAGTGTTAGGATATGAGTTATAGTCAAGGTTAGTTTTAGGGCTAGCGTTAGGACTCAAATTAGGGCTAGGTTTACTGTTAAGTTTTGATTTAAATTTAGGGTGGTGTAGAGATTGGGTGAGTGTTAGGATACGAGTCAGAGTCATAGTTATTTTGAAGTTTAGAATTAGGAATTAGGACTCAAATTACGGCTAGGGTTTGGTCTAGGTGTAGTGTTAGAATTTTGTTTAAGTTAAGGTTCAGGTTTTGGCCTCTTGCTTGATTTTGTTTTAGTTCTAGGGTTAGGGTTAGGACTATATTTATGATTAGCATTAGGGTTAGGGCTAGGGCTATTGTTTTGGTTAAGATTAAGTCTAGTTTTAAGGTTAGGGTTAGGTCTAGGTTTTGTGTTATGTTTAAAGCAAGAATTAGGGCTAGGGCTAATATCCAGTCTAGGGTTACAGTTAAGGAAAGTTTAGAGTTAGGTTCAAAGAAAGGGTCAGGTTTAGAGATAGGGGTATAATTAGAGTCAGGTTCAGTTTTGGGGGTTGGGTTAGGTTAAGGTTTAGGTTTACAGTTCAAATTAATATGAAGGTTAGAGTTAGGGTTAGTGTAAAGGATACAGGTTAGGATTAGGGTTCACATTAGGATTAGGGAAATGGATATTTTTAGGTTTTGCGATAGGTTTAGGGTTAGGCCAAGGGTTAGCATGAGGGTTAAGGTTATCATTAAGGGTAATTCATAGAGTTAGAGCTAATGTTATGGCTAGGGTTATGATTAGGATTAGGGCTACAGTTAGGGTTAGGGTCAAGTTTAGGGCTAGGGTTAGGGTTAGGATTAGGATAATGGTACAGTTTATGGTTTGAGCTAGGTTTAGTTCTAGTGTTAGGGTTAGGTTTAGGGTTATGGTTATGCTTAGTGTTAGAGTTAGGTCTAGGATTGACATTAGTGTTAGGGTAAATGATAGGGTTAGATTTCAGGATAGAGTTAGGGTTAGTTTTAGGGTTAGGGTAGGGTTAGATTTAGGATAAGGGTTAGGATTTGAGCTAGGATTAGGGTTAGGTTTAGGATTAGGTTTCAGTTAGTTCTAGGGTTAGGTTTATGGTTAGGGTTAGAATAGGTTTAGGTTTAGGTCTTAGTTTATCATTAGGGTTAGGTTTAGGGTTAGGCTTATGTGTAGGATTTGATCTAGTTTAGAGCCAGAGTTAAGTTTAGGATTAGAACTAGGGTTAGGGTTAGAGTTAGGCCTTGGGTTAGTGTTATGGTTAGGTTAAGGGTAAGGGTTAGGGTTCAAGCTAGGGTTAGGGCTAGTGTGATGTTTAAGGGCTAGGGTAGGGTTAAGGTTAGAGATAGGGCTAGGGTTAGCACTAGGTTTAGGGTTATGATTAGGGTAATGGATAGAGTTAGAGCTAGGGTTAAGGTGACATTTAGGGTTTGGGTTAGGGTTATGTTTAGGGTAAGGTTTAGGGTTTGAGCTTGGTTTAGGGCTATGGCGAAGGTTATGTTTAGGTTTAGGGCTTGGTTTAAGTTTATGGTTATGCTTAGGGTTAGGTTTACGGCTGCAAATAGAGCTAGGTTTTGTGTGAAGTTTGTGTCAGGTTATTTTAGGGTCTGATTAGGGTTATTTTTAAAGTAATTGTTAGGTTTTGAGCTACAGTTAAGTTAGGGTTAGGGTTAGTGTTAGAGAAATATATAGGTTTAGAAGTTGCGATAGTGTTAGGGTTTGGCCTAGGGTTAGCGTTAAGTGTAGGGTTAGGGATAGTTTTAGGATTAGCATTAGGGTTATGGCCAGTGTAAGGGTGAGGTTTAGATTTAGGGTTAGGGTTAGATTTAGAGTTTCATTTAGATCTATGTTTAGGGCTAGGGTGAAGGTTAGGTTTCAGATTTGGATTAGGGTTAGGTCTAGGTTTTGGGTTATGATAAGTGATAATTATAGAACTATTAATAGAACTAGGGTGAGAGTTAAAGTTAGCCTTAGGGTTAGAGATAGGGTTACAGTTCAGGTTAGGGCTAAATTAAGGCTAGGATTAGGGCTAGGATTAGTGTTAGGGTTAGGGATAGTTTTAGGTATAGGATTAGATTTAGGGTTAGGGTAGGGTAAGGTATGATGTTACAGCTAGGTTTAGGGATAAGGTTAGGGTTAAAATTAGGGTTACTGCTAGGGTTAACTTTAGGGTCAGGATTAAAGCTAGTGTTAGGCCTAGGATTAGGGCTACAGTTTGTGTTAGGGTTAGGGCTCTCATTAGTACAAGGTTTAATATCAGGTCTAGGGTTATGGTTAGGGATAGTTTCAGGGATAGGTTTATGGCTAGGTATAGTGTAAGGGTTAGGATGATGGTTAGGGTCAGCTTTAGAGGTCGGGGTATAATTAGGGTCATGGTTAGGTTTGGTTTAGTTTAAGGTTGAGTGTTAGGGCTCAAATTAGCATTAGGGTTAAGGTTATAGTTAGGGTAATTGATATGGTTAGGTTTAGGGTTCAGGTTATGTTTATGGTAATGGATAGGTTAGGGTTAAGGATAGTGCTAGAGTAAGGACGGGGGTTAGCATTAGGTTCAGGGTTAGGGTTAATGTAATGGATAGGGTTACAGCCAGGTTAGTGCTAGGATTATGGTTAAGGTTAGGGGTAGGTTTAGGATTAGGTTTAAAAATAGTACAAGTGTTAAAGGTAGGGTTAGGTTTAGGGTAAGTTTTAGGGCTAGGTTTAGGGTTATTGTTAGGGTTAAAGCTATGGTTGGGTCTCAGATTAGTGCTAGGTTTTGGGTTATGTTAAGGCTAGTGTTAGGAATACGACTAATGTAAGAAGTAGGGTTATGATTAGGGCTAGGTTTAGAGTCACCATTAGGGCTAAGTCAAGTTTTAGGATTAGGTTTAGGTTTAGGGTGATGTTTTGAACTAGGGTTAGTGTTAGGGTGAGAGTCTGGATCAGGGTTCATTTTAGGGTTAGGGTTGGGACTCGAATTAGGGGTAGTCTTAGGACTAGATGAGAGTCAAGGATTTGGTTTAGGTTAAGGTTTTGGGTTAGTGCTATGGCTCAGTTTTGTTTTGGGCTAAGGCTAAATTAAAGGGTAGTTAGTGTTAATGTTATTGTTAGTGATAATGTAAGTTTAGGCTTAGGGGTAGATTTAGAGTTATGATTAATTATAGGGTTAGGGCTGTGGCTAGGGTTAGGACTAGGGTTAGGAATAAGGTTAGGGATAGTGTTTGGGTTATGGTCAAACATAGGGTTACAACTAGGAATAGGGATAGGGTGAGAATTAGAGTTACTCTTAGGCCTACAGTAAGGGTTAGATTTAGGGGAAGGGATGCCTGTTTGATTTCCACCTCCATTTCCATTTACCTATATAGGTCAAAATGAAGTGAAACCTTAAAATACAAAGTGTTTATGGTAACGAGCCATTGATTTGAGAAAGCCCAAAACTTGGGAGCATACTAAGGCTAGATAAAAGATGAATCTTGCTCAGTAACAGACAAACTTGAACAATACTAACTCTCACCGTAACATTACCTCTAACCCTATCCCTATCCCTATCCCTTAACCCAAACTAATTAGAGAACCATTGATCCTAGAAGTCCCACACATGGGGAGCCTTGTGGGGTAAGCTAAAAGTAATGAATCCTATGCAGCATCAAGCAAATCTGTCGAAATAATTATGGGAGGTATTTCAGTACATACATATTTCCCTGTTTTCTCCTAAAGGGCCCTTGGATATAGTTGTTTTTGCATGCTTAAGCTTAGGCCTACTTTCACAAGGAACATAACAGAGTCCCTACACAGAACTGATGGAGTGTGTGAAGTTTCAAGCAGGACGAATCCTGTTTGATTTTCAGCTCCTTTAACTTTCCCATATAAGTCAAAATGAAGTGAAATTTTAAAATAAAAATTGTTCCTCACAGCAAACCTGTGAACGGAGAAGGCCTAAACCTGGGGAACAGAGTAAATCAAGCCAAAAGATAAATCCTGCCAAGAATCAAAGAATTTTGAATAAAACTAACTCTAACCCTAACACTAGCTCTAATGCTAACTGTTCTCATAACCCTAATTTACATATGGAACCTTTGACCATAGAAGTTCCAAACCTGGGCAGCCTAGAAGGGAAAGCTAATGGATGAATGTTGTGCAGAATCAAAAAAATCTGACCAAATAATTGATGGAGTATATCAGTACATGCATATTTCCCTGTTATCTCCTAAAGGACTCTCGGATAAAGTTGTTTTTACATGCTTAAGCTTAGGCCAACTTTCAGAGGAACAAACCATAGATTGCCCATAGAGAATTGATGGAGTTTGAATTTTCAAGCAGCTAGCATGAACACTGTTTGATTTCTAGCTCCATTTCCTTTTACCTGTAGAGGACAAAATGCACTGAAACTTTAAAATACAAACTGTTCCTTACAGAAAACCATTGAACCTAGGAGTTACAAACATGAGGAGTATAGTAAGCATAGGAAAAAAAAATGAATCCTGCCCAGTATCAAAGAAATTTGAACAAAACTAACTCTAACCCTAATACTAGCTCTAAAACTAGCACTAACACTAACCTTAACACAAACCCTAACCTGTTTAAAAAAATAGTGATCCTAAAGTCCCAAACTTGGGGAGCCCAGGGGGCTAAGTTATCAGATGAATCCTATGCAGTATCAAAGAAATATAACCAAATAATTGGGGTGGTATTTCAGTTCATGCATATTTCTGTTTTCTGCAAAAGGGCTCTCAGATAAAGTTGTTTTTGACCTCTTCATCTTAAGGCTACCTTCACAAGGAACAAAACAGACTTCCAACAGAGAACTGATTCAGTGTCTGAAGTTTTAAGCAGCTAGCACCAACCAGGTTTGATTTCAACCTCCATTTTCATTTATGTATATGATCAAAATGAAGTGAAACCTTAAAATACAGAGTGCTCTTGATACCGAACCATAGAAACAAGAAGGCCCATATCTGGGGAGCATGTTGAGGCTGGGTAAAACATGACTCCTTCCAAGTATCAAAGAAATTTGAACAAAACTAACTCTCAAAAAAACACTACATCTAACCCTACCCTAAAATGAAACCTAACACTAACCCTAACCTGATTAGAGAACCTTTGATCCGAGAAAACCCACAATTGGAAAGCTTTGTGGGGCAAGCTAAATAATGAATCCTATGCAGTAACAAATATATCTGACCCAATAATTATGGGAGGAATTTCAGTGCATGCATATCTCCCTGCTTTCTCCTAAAGGGCTCTCAGATAAAGTTGTTTTTGCATGCTTCAGCTTAAGCCTACACTCACAAGGAATATACCACAGTGTCCCCACAAAGAATTGAGGGTGTGTGTGCATTTTCAAGCAACTAGAAAAAACCCTTTTTGATTTCCAGGTCTATTTCCATTTACTCATATAAGTCGAAATGAAGTAAAATTAAAATATTAACTGTTACTGACACCAAACAGTTGGACGAAAAGACCTAAATCTGGGGAACAGAGTAAGGTTAGTTAAAGATGAATCCTGGATTGTATCAAAGAAATTTGAATTAAGTAACTCTAACCCAATCACTACCTCTAAACCTAGTCCTAATCCAAACCCTGAACATTAACATAGGCCTATCCCTAATTATAAATTTAACCCTAATTGTAACTGTAATCATTGTCCAAACCCTAGCTCTAAATGTATCCATTACCATAATCCTAAACCTAACCCTAACCCTAAAAGTAACCGTAGCCATAACCTTAACATTTACCCTATACCTGCTCTAACCCTAACCATGCCCTAGACGTAAACATAGCTCAATCCCTAACACTTACCCTAAAACTACCCCTAACCCTAAGCCTAACCCTAATGATAACTCTAACTCTATCCTTAATCCTAACCATAAACCTAGCCCCAACCCTAGCTCTATTCCTATCCATTACCCAAAACATAAGCCTAACCCAAATGCTAACAATATGACTAAAACTAACCATATAGCTATCCCTAACGCTATTCAAAACCCTAAACCTAAACTGAAAAATAAATCAAACCCAATCGATTACCCAAAATCTAATGTTAATTCGAGCATTAACCCTAGACCTTAACCTAAAACAATCCCTAACCTGACCCTGACCCTAATAATACATCTAGCTCTGAACCTGAGCTTTACACTAAACCTAACCCTTACATTAGATGTAGCCATAACCTAACCATAAAACTATCCTTAACCATAATACTAGACCTGGCATTAGCCCTAACCCTAATACAAGCCCTATCCCTAACACAAAACCTCATTCTAACCCTAAACATAGCCTTAATCCAAAACTGTACCCTAACCCTAGCCCTAACCCTATGTATAACCCTCACCATAGCCCTAAACCTAGCTATAACCCCATTTTCCCCTTACTCTAACCCTAACCTTTAACCTAACTTTAACCCTAACTATAGACCTAATATTAGGCCTTATCCTAACACTAACCCTAGCACTAATCCTACCCATAATTTAGCCCTAACCTTAAACCTACTCCTAACCTTATTCCAAAAAATAACTCTACCTTTAGCCCTGGTGCTGTTTCTATTTCTAACCCTAGTATTACCATAACACTGACACTAGCCTTAACCTTACCCCTAATCCTAGCCCTAGCCCTAAACCTAGAACTAACCAAAACAAAAGATCTAAGCCTAAAACTCAACCTACCACTAGCCTTAACACTATTCATAATCCTAAAGCTATCCCTAACCTTAGCCGTAGCTCTAAAACAAAACTGAGCCATAGCAATAATCCTAACCATAGACCTGACATTAGCCCTATCCCTAATTCTTACCCTAACCCTAACACAAAACCAAACCCTACAAATAGCCTTTACCCTAGCCCAAATTCGAGTCCTTTCCCTTACCCTAAAGGTAACATTGATCCTGTCTCTGACCCTAAAACTAACTATATCTCCAATCATGACCCTGAACCTAAACCTAACCCTAACACTAGACCTAGACTAAATGGTAACCCTAAAACCAGCCCTATTCGTAACCCTAGATCTTACATTAGACACAGTGCTACACAATCCCTCACCTAACCCATAACTAGCCCTAATCCGAGCCCTCACCTTAGCATTAATACTAACCTTAACCCAAACTCAGGCCTTAACATTTAACCTAAATCTAACCCTAAAACTAAACCTGTCCTAACCTAAAACCTAAACTGAACCATAGCCCTAATCTTAACCATAACCCTAGTCCTAACCCTAGCTCAAATCCTATTTTTACCCTAACCATAACCCTAACCAAATCCTAATCCAAGGCTTTACCCTAATAATAGCCTTAACCTAACCATAACCCAGGCCCTAATCGCAGTTCTAATCTTATTCAATACACTAACCATGACCTAACCTGAAGCATAGCCCTAATTTTAGCCATAAACTTAGCCCTAAACCTAGCTTGAATATTACCCATTACCCTAATCATAACCCTAACCAAATTATAACCCAAGGCCTAACCCTAATCATAGCCATAAACTATACATAACCCCAGCCCTAATTGTAGCTCTAATCCTATCCATTATCCTAACCATAACCCTAACCGAATTCTATCCCTAGTCCGAACCCTAACTCTATCACTAACCTTAACACTATCCATCACTCTAAAACTAACCTAAATCCTAAACCTAACCATAACCATTTCACTAACCCTAACCCTAACACTATTGCTAATTTGAGCCCTAATCCTAAACGTGAACCTAAACTATACCCTAACCCTGAATCTGACACTAGTAATATGCTAGTTGTAAACCTGACCTCAACCCTCAAACTCACCATTAAATTAGACCTAGCCATATACCTAAACCTAAAACTATTTCTAACCATAACCCTAGATCTGTCATTAGCCCTAGCCCTAAACCTAACACAAACTCTAACTCTATATTTAGCTCTAAGCCTAGCCTTAATTCTAATCCTAATCTTTACCCTATTTCTAACTTTAATTTTATCCCGGCCCTAACACTAAAGCTAGCTATAACATCATACCTTACCCTAACCCTATCAATACTCCTAACACTAGCCATAAACCTATGCCTAAACCTAACAATAACCCTACCACTAATCCTAGCCCTAATTTAGCCTAAACCTAATCCTAGCCCTAAGACTTAGTCTCATTATGACCCTAGACCTAGTCTTAGTTCTAAACCTATTCCTTACCATAAACCAAAACATAGCCCTATCCATAGCCCCAACCTTTGCCCTAACCTTAACCCTAGCCCTAAACATGGATCTAACCCTAACATTAAGCATAAACCTCACCCTAACACTAGGCCAAACCCAAATACTAATTAGAAAAATAGCCCTAACCCTATACTAGCTCTAAAACAAACCAAGCCATAACCATAAACCTAACACTTAACTAAACCAAACCCTAACCCTACACCTAGATGTAAACCTAGCTTTAATTTGAGCCCTAACCCTAACCCTAGAAATAACCATATCACTGACTCGGACCCTAATAATAACCCTAGCTCTAAACATCATCCTAATGCTAACCCTAAAACTAGCTCTAATTGGAAGCCTAGTTCCTACGTGAGCAATTGCCATAATACTAACACAAATCTTAGCCAAAATCCAAAAGTTTAAACTTAACACTAGTTTAAACCCTAACCCTAACCCCTAACCATAGTCCTAAACCTAACCATAACACAAACCCTAACTATACCTCTAAAGCTATACCTTACCCTAAGCCAAACCCTCACCCTAATTCTACCCTAGTCATAACACTAATCCTTAGCCTACCACAAACCCTAACTCTATTACTAGTCCTAACCCTGGCCCTCATTCTAGCTCCAACCCAAACCCAAACCCAAACCCTTACTCTAACACTTATTTTGAAACTAACACTAACCCTAGGTCTAAACTTGACCCCAAAACTAAATGGAAACCTAACAGTACCCCTACTGGTAAAACTATATCTAAACCTAACAGTGACACTAGCACTGGACCAAACCTAATCCTAAATAGAGTCATAAATCTAGCCCTAGCCCTAAAAAAATCCTAGCACTAGCCCTAAAAATAACCCTTAACCTAATGCAAAGTCTAACCCTATTCCTAGAATCAATGCTAGTGCTAATTCTGAGCTAACCCTAATCCTATCTCTAACCCAAACAGTAATCCTTACCATAACCCAAACCCTAGCTCTAAACCTCATCCTACTCAAAACCTAACTCTAACACTAGACCTATCCATAACCCTAACCCTAAAACTAGTCATAAACATAATCCTAACTCTTACATTATCCATAGCCAAAATGCTAGCTATAAAACTCCCACAATACCTAGCCATTATCCTCGCCCTAAACCTAGCCCTAATTGTAACCCTAACTGTAACCCTAGAACTAACCCTAATCCTAACACTTGCTCTAGCCATAACCCTAGCTCTAATGCTAGCACTTACCCTAAACCTAACCCTAACTTTAACCCTAGGCCTAACCCTTTACTAGCCCTAATCCTAAACTTAAACCTAGCCATAACCTTAGCTCTAACCCTATCCATTACCCTATAGATAAGCCTAATTAAATGCTAACCCTAGGCCTAACACTAACCCTATCCCTAACACTAACCTTTTTCATTACTTTTACCTAACTTGAACCTTAACTCTAACACTAAATCAAGCCTTAACCCTAACCCTAACCCTAACCCTAACACTAACACTAAATCAAGCCTTAACCCTAAACCTTAACCTAAACCAAGCTCTACCCGGACCCTGACCCTAGTAATATATATAACCCAGAAACTGACCTTTATCTTAAACCTAACCCTTACACTAGGCCTAGCCACAACCAAACCCCAAAACGAACCCTAACCATATACCTAGACCTGACATTAGCCCTAGCCTTAATACTAGCCCTAACCCTAATACAAACTCTAGGCCTCATTCTAGCCTTAATCCTAACCTGAAACCTAACCCTAGCCCTACCCCTAATTTTAACCCTCACATTAGCCCTAAATCTAGCTATAACCCCATCCTTTCCTCTAACTCTTACCCTAACACTAACCCTAACTCTAGCCCTAATCATAGGCCTAACCCTAACAGTAACCCTAGCACTAATCCTAGCCCAAAATTCATCCTACCCCTACTCCTAACCCTAGGCCTAAAACTAACTCTAACACTCTCTCTATTTCTATTTCTAGTTTTAACCCTATCAGTTATCATAACACTAACACAAGCCCTAACCTTAGCCCTAATACTAGCCCCATACCAATCCCTAGACCTAATCATAACTCTAAATCTAAACCTAACCCTAAGCTTAAGCCTCACCCTACCACTATACCTAGCACTATCGCTAATCCTAAAACTAGCCCTAACCCTAGCCTTAGGCCTAAGACAAAACAGAGCCATTGCCTTAACCCTACACCTCAACCTAAACTGTAACCCTACACTTAGACATAACCTCCTTACTCTAATTTGAGTCCTAAGCCTAAAACAAACTCTGACCCTGACTTATATCCTAACACTAACCTTAGCTATTAATATCACAAAAAATAACCCTAAAGATAATACCAACACTAGACCTAGGCCAAACACTAACCCTAAATTTTACCCAAAAAATAACCCTATATCCTACATTAGCCATAGCCCTAGCCCTAGACCTATACTAATCAAAATCTTAGCCTTAGTTCGAGCTTTAACATTAGCTTTAACCCTAACCCTAACCCTAAACCTAATCATAAACGTAGCCTTAATACCAACCATAATCCGATCCCTAATCCTACCTCTAATCCTATCCATTACCTTAACCCTAACCCTAATGCTAACCCTAGGATAACCCTAAACCTATCTCTAAGCCTAACCCTATCCATTACCCTAAACCTAATTGGACCCCTAAACCTAACCATATCATTACCCTAACCCTAAACCTAACCCTAACGCTAATTTAAGCCCTAACACTAAACCTTCACCTAAACAAACCCTAAACCTGACTCTGACCCTAACTGTACACTAGTTCTAAAAGTGAACCTATCCCTCAACCTAATCCTTACACTATACCTAGCCATAAATATAAACCTGAAACTATCCCTAACCATAATAACCTTAGACCTCATGTTAGCCCTAGCCCTAATATAGGCCTAACCCTAACATAAACCCTAGCCCTCATCCTAGTCCTAAACCTAGCCTTAATCCTAACCCAAAACCTCACCCTAGCCCTAGCCCTAATTTTAACTCTCTCCATAGCCCTGAACCTAGCTATAACCCCATCTCTTCCCCTAAAAGAACCCTAAACCTAACACTAACACTAACCATAACCATAGTCCTAACCATAGGCCTAAGCCTAACACTAAGCCTAGTGCTAATCCTAGCCCTAATTTAGTACTAACCCTAAGTGAACTCCTAACCATAGCCCTAAGACTAACTTTAACTCTCAACCTAGACCTATTTCTATTTCTAACCCTATCCACTACAGTAACCCTAACATTATGCCTAAACTTAGCCCTAACACCAGACAAAGCACTAACCCTAGATCTAACCATAACTTTAAATCTAACCCCGACCTTAAGGCTAAACTTCACCCTACCACTAGCTGAACACTATTTCTAATCCTGCAACTAGTTCTAACCTTAGCCCTAGCCCTAAAACAAAACCAAGCCATTGCTCTAACCATAAACTTTAACCTAAATCAAACCCTTATCCTACAATTAGCCATAACACTAGCTCAAATTTGAGTCCTAGGACTAAAACTAACCTTGTCTGAGACTCATAGCCAAACACTAACCCTAGCTCTAAATATCACCCTAACCCTAAAGCTAATGCTAACACTAGACCTAGCCCAAACCCTAACCCTAAAATTAACCCTAAAAATAGCACTAGTTCTTAAACTAGTCATAGCCTTAACCCTATCTCTATCCCTAACACAAAAATAGCCCTAATCTGAGCCCTAACACTAGATTTAACTCTAAACCTAAACCTAACCCTAGTCCTAAAACTTACCGTAACACTAGTCCTAACCCTAGCTCTAACCCTAACACAAAAATATCCCTAATCTGAGTTCTAACACTAGATTTAACTCTAAACCTAACCCTAACCCTGGCCCTAAACCTAACCATAACACTAGCCCTAACCCTAGCTCTAACCCTATCCATTAACCTAAGACAAACCCTATCCACAATGCTAATCCTAGTCCTATTCCTAATCCTTAGCCTAAACCAAAGACTAACCCTGTTACTAGTACTACCCCTAGACCTCATTCTAGCTCTAAACCTAACCCAAAACCTAACCCTAACTTTCACCCTTATTCTGACCCTAATACTAATTATAGGTCTAAACCTGACCCTTACCATAAACTGAACTCTGAGTCTAGCCCTACTAGTAAACTTTTACCTAAACCTAAGCATAACACTAACCCTAGACCTAAACCTAATGCTAAATCTAGGGATAACTCTAGCCCTAGCCCTAAACAAAAATTTAGTCCTGGCCCTAACAATAACCCTTAACCTAAACCAAACACTAATACTACCGGTAGACCTAACCCTAGTCCTAATTCTGGCTTTCACCCTAACCCTAACTCTAATCTGAACACTGACACTGACAATAACAATAAACCTAGCTATAAACCTGACCCTAAACCAAAATATAAATCTAACACTAGACCTAGCCATAACCCTATCTCTAAAAGTACCACAATTAAAATCCTGGATCTTACATTACCCATAGCACTAACCTTAGGTTTAAACCTAACACAAAACCTAGTCCTAATCATAGGCCTAAACCTACCCTAAGCATAACCCTAGTTCTAACCATTGACCTATCCTAACCCTAATCCTCACCTTAGTCCTAAACCTAGCTCAAAGTCTAAACTTTAGCCTAAACAAATCCCTAGCCTTATCACTAACAATAACCCTAACCCTAATCCTAATCCTAACCTTAAACCTAGGCCTAACCCTAACAATCACCCTAACTCTATCCCTAACACCAATGATAACCCTAGCCCTAACCCAATCTGAAACCCTAATACAAACCATAAACCTAAATCTATACCTAAACCTTAACCAAATCCTTGCCATAATCTTCACCCTAACTCCAATCCTAACCTTTACACTAAACCCAATAATAAACCTAGCCCTAAAACTAAACTCAAACCTAAATCTAACCTTACATCTAATCCAATCTATTACCCTAAACCTGAACCTAACTCTAATGCAAACCCTAGGCCTAACCCTAAACCTAACCCTGACCATTACTATAACCATAACACTAGACCTAACACTACATTTAACCCTCAGCCTAAAACTAACCCTATCTCAAAACCTTAGCTTTACCCTAAACCCAATTACAACCTTACTCTAAGCTAGCTTTCCTAGCCCTAATCCAATATCTAACCTTAACTCTAACCCTAAACCTCACTATAACCCTAGCTTTAACCATAAACATTACCCCTATAAAAACTCTACATTTAATGCTAACCCTAGGCCTAACCCTAACCCTATCGCAAACCCTAAATCTCTCCATTATCCTAAACCTACACTGAACCCTAAACTAACCCTATCCATTACCCTAAACCTATCTTTAACCCTAGATCTAACCCTTACTTCAAATCTTAATTAATCCTACGTCTAAGCCTAACACTAACACTACACCTAACCCTAATACTAATTTTATACCTAACCCTAACCCTAAGCCTAAGACTAAAACAAAATTGAGGAATTGCCCTAACCGTAAACCTTAACTTAATCTAAACCCTAACACAGAACTAGACCTAACCCTAGCTCTAATTGGAGTCATAATGCTAACCTTAAAATAACCCTGACCCTGACTCTTATCATAACAATCACCCTAGCTGTAAACACCACCCTAAACCTAAACAGAACCCTAAAAGTAACCCTAGCCTTAGTTCCAGTCCTAATTCCTAACCTTAAAACTAACCATGACCCAACCCATATCCTAACAGTCACCCTAGCTCTAAACACTGCCCTCAACTTAAACCAAATCCTAACAGTAATCCTAGCCCTTATTTGAATTCTAACCCTAACCATAAAACTAACACTGTCCCTGACTCATATCGTAACACTATCCCTAGCTATAAATATCACCTTAACTATAAACCTAACAATAACAGTAGACCTACCCCTAACCCTAACTCTAATTGTAACCCTAATTCTTATATTAGCCATTGCCCTAACCCTATTCCTAAACATAACACAAAAACTAGCCCTAATCTGAGACCAAAACCTAGATTTAGCCCTAATTTTAATCCTAACTCTAGCCCTAACAGTAGCTCTAAGCCTATCCCTAACAATAATGGTAACCCCAGAGCTATCCCTAATCCTTAGGCCAGCCAAAACCCTAACCCTATTAATAGTCCTAAACCTAGCCCTCACTTTAGCTCTAACCCTATCTCAAACCCTAATTCTAAACCTGACCTTTATTCTGGCCCTAACACTAATCCTAGGTCTAAATCTGACCCTAACCCTATACAAAACCCTACAACTAGCCATAGACCTAAACCTAATCCTAAATCTAGCCTTAACTCTAGCCCTAGACTGGAACAAATACCTAGTCAAAGCCCTTACAATAAACCTTAACCTAACACAAATACTAACCATACCCCTAGAACTAAACCTAGTCCTAATTCTGGCTGTAACCCTAACTCTAACTCTATCCCAAAAACTGACCATGCATTTAAAAGTAAACCTACCTCTAAACCTGACCCTAACCTAATATCTAAACTGAACACTAGACATATCCATACCCCTAACCCTAAAACTAGCCATAATCATTACCCTAGCTCTTACATGACCCACACCCCTAACCCTAAGCCTAAACCTAACACAAAACCTAGAGCTAATCCTAGGCCTAAAACTAGTCCTAAGCATAACCCTAACCCTAACCAAAACCTAACACTCAATTAGTCCTAACCCTAGCTCAAAGCTAACACTTACCCTAAACATAAAACTATACCTATCCCTAAATATACCCCCATCACTAGCCCTAATCCTTTACTTAATCCTAGCCCTAAGCCTAGCTCTGAACCTACTCATTACCCTAAACCTAACCCTAAACCTATTGATAACCGTAGGCCTAAACATAACTCTAAACCTAATGGGACAACTAACCCTAGACCTAACCCTAAACCTCACACTCGACATAGACCTAACTCTAGCTCAAACCATAATGCTTTCCATCAACCTAAAGATAACCATAACCCTAACCATAAACCTCAACATAAATCTAACACTACACATAACCCTATCCCTACATCTAGCCATATCCATTACTCTAACCCTAACACTACCCCTAATGATGATGCTAGCCCTAATCCTAACTCTAACCCTAACTGTGCTGTAATCTTATCCCTATACCTAATTCTAGAGCTAACACTTGCCCTAGGCCTAACCCTAGCTGAAAACCCAACCCTTATGCTAAACATAACACTAAAACTAACCCTAGTTCTAACCCTAACCTTAACCCTAACTCAAGACCTATTCCTAACCACAACACTAGTCCTAACCTTAGCTCTAACCCTATACATTATCCAAACCATTACTCCTACCCTAACGCTAACACTAGGCCTAACACTAACCCTATAGCTAACCCTAACCCTATCAATTACCCTAAACCTTACCCGAACTCTAAACACAATCATATCATTACCCTAACCATGACCCTAATGCTAATTCGAGCCCTAAACCTAAACCCTAAACTCAGCCAAACTCTAACTCTGACCCTGACCCTAATAATTCTCCTGGCTCTAAACCTGAACCTTACCTAACCTAACCCTTACATTACATTTAGCCACAAATAACCCTAAAACTATTCACAACAGTAACCCTAAACCTGACATTGGCCTTAGCCCTAATCCTAGCCTTAACCCTAACAAAAACTCCAGTCCTTATCCTAGCCCTAAAACTAGCCTTAATTTTAACCCTAAACTTAACCCTAACCCCATCCCTAACCCTAATACTAACCCTAGCACTAATCTTAGCCCTAATTCTGCCCTATTCTAAACCCTAACCCTAGACCTAAGACTAATTCTTACTCTCACAGTATCCTATCACTAGTTCTAAACCTATCCCTTACCATAACCCTAAACCAAGCCCTAAACCTAGTCCTAGCCCTTGCTCTATACATAGCCCTAGCACTAACCTTAGATCAAAATCTAACTCTAAATCTGACCCTATCCCAAAGCCTAAGCCTAACCCCAACACTAGCCCTAAGGCTAACACTAATACTAAAACTAGCCCTAACCCTAGCCCTAGGCCTAAAACAAAACTGTGTCATAGCTCTAACACTAACTCTTAAACTAAACCAAACCCTAACCATACACCTACCTCTAACCCTAGCCCTTATTTGAGTTTTAAGCCAAACCCTAAAACTAACCTGACCCTTACTCTGACACTAACACTAACTCTAGCTCTAAACATCACCCTAACCCTAAACCTAACAGTAACACTTAACCTAGCCCTAATCTCAACCCTAAAATTGGCCCTAATCATAACCCTGTTATTTACATTAGCCATAACCCTAACCCTAGCACTAACTTAACACAAAACCTAGCACTAATCTTCAGCCCTAACCAAGCTTTAAACCTAATCCTAACTCTAACCCTATCCCTAGCCCTAATCATAGCCATAAGCCTAGCCCTGACCCTAACTCTATCCATTATAATAACCATATCCCTAACCCTAATGCTAACCCTAGGCCTAATCCTAACCCTATATCTAAACCTATCCCTATCAATTTCCCTAAACCTAACACGAATACTAATATTAAGCCTAACATTATCCAAACCCTAAACCTATAGCTAATTCTATCCCTAACTTTAAGCCTTAACTTATCCCAATCCCTAACCCAGACCTTGACCTTAATAATAGGACTAACCCTAAACATGACCCTAACCTAAACCTTACCTAGATGTAACCATAATCCTAAATCTAAAACTATCTTTAAACATAATTTGAGACCTGAAATTAGCCATACTTCCAATTCTAGGCCTAAACCTAAAACAAACCCTAGCCCTTATATTTTCCTAAACCTAAACTTAATCAATACCTGAACTGTAATCATAGCCCTAACCCTAATTGTAAACATCACCCTACCTCTCAACCGAGCTATAACACCAAACCTTACCATAAACTTAATCCTAAATCTAATCCTAACTCTATGCTTAAGCTGAACCCTAACCCAAAACCTAATCCTAGACCTAATTATATTCCTATAACTAACTCTAACCCTAACTTTATCTTGAAGATTAACTCTAATTCTTACACTTGCCCTATTGCTAGTTCTAACACTATCACTTACCATAACACTAACCCTAGCCATAACCCTAGCCCTAGTCCTTAGTCCTTGCCATAACCCTAGATCTAACCCTAACTCTAAATCTAACCTTAACACTAAGCATAAGCCTAACACTAACACTAACCCTAACCCTAATGCTAATTGTAAAAATAGCCCTAACCCTAAACCTAGCAGTAAAAAAAATAAAAAAAGCAATAGCCCTAACCCTAAATGTTAATTTAAAACAAACACTAACACTACACCTAGACCTAACCCTAGCCTTAATTCGAGTAATAACAGTAAACTTAAAACTAACCATGACCCTGACTAATATCTTAAACTCACCCTAGCTCTAAACACCATCCTAAACTTAAACCAAAACCTAACAGTAACCTTAGCCTTTATTTGAGTCCTAACCATAACAATGAACCTGACTCATATCCAAACACTAACCCCAGCTCTAATTATCACCCTAACATTAAACCTAACCTTAACACTAGAACTACCCTAACCTTAACCCTAACCCTAAAACTAACCCTAATTTTAACCCTAGTTTTTACATTAGTGATTGATCTAACCCTTGCCCTAAGTATAACACAAAAACTATCTCTAATCTGAGCCCTAAAACTAGCTTTAACCCTAACCCTAACCCTAGCCCTTACCCTAGCTCTAAACCTATTCTTTACCTAAGTGAAGCCCTAACCTTATTGGTAACCATAGATCTAACCCTCATTCTTAGGCTAACCCAAATCCTAACAATATTAATAGTCCTGACCCTAGCCCTCATTATAACTCTGATCCTATCCCAAACACTAATGATACTCATGAACCTTATTCTGACTCTAACAAACAACCCTAGGTCTAAACCTGACCATAACCCTAGAGCAAACCCTAACACTGGCCCTACAGATAACCTTATACCTAAACCTAACCCTAACCCTGACCCTAGCACTTAGACTAACTCTAATTCTCACACTAGTCTTATCCTTAGTTCTAACCCTATACATTACAGTAACCCTTACCCTAGCCTTAAACCTAGCCCTAAACCTAGATCTAACTCTATCTCGAAATCTAATCCTAAACCTAAGTCTAAGCCTTACACTAAAAATAGCCCTAACCCTAATGCTAATAATAAAACTAGGCCTAACCCTAACCCTAGCAGTAAAATAAACTGAGCAATAGCCCTAACCCTAAACCTTAACTTAAATCAAAAACTAACACTACACCTAGACCTAACCATAGCCGTAATTCGAGTCCTAACCCTAACCTTAAATCTAACCCTGACCCTGACTCATATCCTAACACTCACACTACCTCTAAACAACCTCCTAACCTTAAACTTAAAACTAAATGTAAAACTATTCCTAATTTGAGTCCTAACCCTAACCCTGACCCTGGCTCATTTCCTAAAACTAACTCTAGCTCTAAATATCATGCTAACCTTAATCCTAACCCTAACAGTAGACCTACCTCTAACCCTTACTCTAAAACTAACCCTCATTGTAACCCTAATTCTTACATTAGCCATTGCCCTAACATTAGCCCTAACCCTAACCCAAAATCTAGCCCTAATCTGAGCCCTAAACCTAGATTGAACCCTAACCCTAAATCTAGCCCTAACCATAGCTCTAAGGTTATCCTTTACCCCATGAATAACCCTAACCCTAATGGTAGCTCTAGACCTAAGCTTAATCCTTAGGCAAACCAAAATACTAACCTTATAAATAGTCCTGAACCTAGCATCATTCTAGCTTCAATCCTATCCCAAACCCGAATACTAACCCTGACACTTATCCTGACCCTAACAAAAACACTAGTTCTAAACCTGACCCTAAGACTAGACTAAAACCTAACACTAGCCTGGGCCCAAATCTAATTCTAAATCTAGCCTTAACTCTAGACCTAGACCTAAATAAAAACCTAGTCCTAGGCCTAACAATAACCCTTATCCTAACACAAACACTAACCCTATCCCTAGACTTAAACCTAGTCCTAATTCTGGCTGTAACCCTAACTTGAACTCTAACCCAAACACTGACTCTGCATTTAACAGTAAACCTAATTCTAAACCTGACCCTAACTGAAAATCTAAACCTAAAACTAGATCTTGACATAACCCTAACCCTAAAGCTAGCCCTAATCATAACCCTAGCTCTTACATTACCCACAGCTTGAACACTAGGCCTAAACCTAACACAAAACCTAGAGCTAATCCTAGGCCTTAAATTATCCCTAAGCATAACACTAACCCTAACCCTAGCACTAACCCAAACCTAACCCTTGCCTTAGTCTTAAACGTAGCTCAAAACCTAACCCTTACTATAAACATAAACCTAGAACTATCCCTGAATCTAACCCTAAACCTAATCCTAATCCTAACCTTAACACTAGCCCTAATCCTAACTCTAAACCCATTACCCTAACCCTAAACCTAACCCCAATTATAACCCTAGCCTTAACCCTAACCATAATCTTAACCCTAAACAGAAAACTAACCCTAGACCTAACCCTAAACTAATACTCGCTTTAGTCCTAACCATAGATCAAACCCTAACCCTTACCATAAATCTAAACATAACCATAGACCTAACACTAAACTTAAATCTAATCCTGTCCCTAATCCTAAACCAACATCTAATCGTATTTAATCCCATAACCCTAAACCTAAACTTAATTATAACCTTTTCCATAACCCTTACCCTAACCCTAAACCTACTGTAATCCTATCCCTAAACATAACTCTGAACCTAACCCTTGCTCTAACCCTAATCATAGCTCAGAACCTAACTCTTACACTAAATATGATACTAACCGTAAGCCTAGTTCTAACCCATAGCCTAACACTAAATTAAGACCTAATCCTTACCATAAATCTATCTATAAACTTAGCACTAACTGTATCCATTACCCTAATCATGACTCATACCCTACTGCTAACTCTAGGCCTATCCTTATCTCAAGACCTAATCCTAACCATAACCCTAACCCTAACCTTAACTCTAACTGTATCCATTACCCTAAACATAACCCTTTCCCTAATGCAAACCCCAGGCCTTACCCTAAACCTATCACTAAACCCAACACTATCAGTTACCCGAAAGCTAAACTGAACCCAAATCTAAACCTATCATTTCCCTAACTGTAACACTAATATTAATTTGAGCCCTAACCCTAAACTCAAACCTAAAAGAAACCCTAACAATGACCATGACCCTAACAATTCCTCTGGATCTAACCTAACCCTCACCCTGAACCCAATACTTACTTTAGACTAGCCAAAACCTAACCCTAAAACTACCCATTACCATAACCCTAGACCTGATATTAGCCCTAGATATAACCCTAGCCCTAACCCGAACACAAACCCTAGCCCATATTAGCCCTAAATATAGCCTTAATCATAACCCTAACCATAAACCTAGGCCTAACTTAAAACCAACCCTATCCCTAATCTTAGACCTACCTTAGCCCCATCCAGGACCCTAACCCCAATCCTAACCCTAGCCCTAAATCTAATTCTAACTCTCTTCCTAGGCCTAAAACTACTTATAACCCTATTCCTTACTGGAACTCTAAACCTAGCCCTAACCCTAGCCATTTCCTTAGCCCTAGCCCTAACCCTATATCTAACCTTAACTCTAAATCTAACCCTAATGCAAAGCCTAAGGCTAAAGCTAACCCTAACCCTAACCCTAATACTACTCCTAAAACAAGCCCTAATTCTAGCCCTAGCCCTAATACAAAATCGAGCCATAGCCGTAACCCTAACCCTTAACCTAAACCAAACCCTAACCTTACACCTAGCCCTAACCCTAGCTCTAATTCGAGTTTTAAGCAGAACTCTAAAATTAACCCTAACCTTGATTCTGATGCTAACACTAACCGTAGCTTTAAACGTCACCCTAAACATAATCCTAAACATCACAATAGACCTAGCCCTAACCCTAACCCTAAAACTAGCCCTAATTGTAACCCTAGTACTTACATTAACCATCATCCTAACTCTAGCCCTAACTTACCCTAAAACCTAGCCTAATCCTAGCCATAAAACAATCTTTAACCCTAAAACTAACCTTAACCCTAAATCAACAATAAGAATAACCATAGCCTTAGCTCTAACCCTAGCTCTAACCCTGTCCATTACCCTAACCATAATCCTAAACCTAAATCTTCCCCTAGGTTTAAACCTTATCATATCCCTAATCCTAACCCTATCCATTACTTTAAACTTAACTTAAAACCTAAACCTAACTGTACCATTACCCTAATACTAATCCTATGTTAATTTGAGCCCTAAATTTAAACCTTAACCCATCCCAAACACTAATCACGACCCTGACCCAAACAATACCCTTAGCTCTAAACCTGTCCCTAACCCTAAACCTAACCCTTACACTACATATAACTTAATTCTAAAACTGTATTAACTGTAAAGCTGTATCTGAAATTAGCCATAGCCATAATCCTAGTCCTAAACCTAGCCATAGGCCTAACCCAAACCATCACCCCAGGTTTAACCCTAATTCTAACCCTTGCCCTAGCTCTAAACTTAGCTGTAACCCCATCCCTTACCCTAAACCTAACCATAACCCTAAACCTAATCATAATCTTAAACCTAACCATAACCCTTGCCTTAACCCTAGGCCTAAAACTAACAATAAGCCTAGCACTAACCCTAATTTAGTCTTATCCTAACCCTAAACCTAGCCTTCAGACTAACTCTAACTCTTGCCCTAGCGCTATCCCTCGTTCTATCCTTAGCCCTAGCCCAACCCTGAATCTAAACCTAACTCTAAATTTAAACCTAACTCTAAATTTATCCATAACCATAATCCTAATCCAAATTCTAACACTAGACCTAACAAAAATGCTAATCCTTAACCCTAACCCTAGCCATAAAACAAAACCAAGCCATATCCCTAAAGCTAAACCTTATCCTAAACCAGACCATAAACCTACACCTAGTCCTAATTCTAACTCTAAAAATAACCCTGAACCTGACGTTGATCCTAACACTAATCCTAGCTCTAAACATCACCCTAAACTTAAATTAATCCGAATTATAGACTTAGCCTTAACCCTAACCCGAAAACTAGCCCTATTCGTAACCCTAGTTCATACATTAGTTATTGTCATAACCCTAGCCCTAACCCTTACACAAATCCTAACTCTAATTCTAGTCATAACCCAAGCTGAAACCATAATCTAATCCCTAACACTAGCCCTAATCATAACCCTAACCCCAGCCCTAACCCTATCCCTTACCCTACACCAAACCCTAAACCAAATGCTAACCTTGGTCCTAACCCTAATCCTTAGTATAACTTAAAAACTAACAGTAATACTAGTCATACCCCTAGCCCTCATTCTAGTTCTAACCCTAATCCTTAACCTTATTCTGATCCTAACGGTTACCCTAGGTGTAAACCTGACCCTAACCCTAAGGCAAACCCTAACACTAGCCCTACTGGTATTGCTATTAGTATACCTAACCCTAACACTAAATCTAGACCCAAAACTCATCCTAAATATAGCTATAATTCTAGCCCTATACCCAAACAAAATCCTAGCTCTAGCCCTAACAATAACCTTTAACTAAACTGAACACTTACCCTACACCTAGACCTAACACTAGTCCTAATTCTGGAACACTGACCCTGACGCTAAAATTAAACTAGCTCTAAACCTGACCCTAACCCAAAACCTAGTAGCCCTAAAATAACCATAGTCCTAAACCTAGCCATAAACTTAACACAAAACCTAGCCATAATCCTAGGCCTAAACTTAGCCCTAAGCATAACCTTAACCCTAACCCCAGCCCTAACAATAACTCTAACACTAACTCTTGCATTACACCTAACCCTAGGTCAAAGCCAAGCCCTTACCCTAAACATTACCCTAGCCCTATCCTAAACCATAATTCTAACCCTGGTTTCTATCCTAACCTTAATCCTAGCTTGAACTTTACTTCCCAGCCTGTCATTTAAACGAACACTATCCCTAACCCTAATTATAACACTATCCTTAACACTAAACCTAACTCTAAACATAAATGTATCCCAAGACCTAACCATAAACCTAAACCTCACCATAGCCCTAATGCTAGCAGAAACATTAAGCCTTACACTAAACCTAATCCTAAAACTAGCCCTAATCTATACCCTAACCCTAAAACTAAATCTAACATTATCCATTACCCTAAACCTAACCCTAAATGTAATGAGAACTCTAGCCATAACCCAAACCCTAAACCAAAACCTAACCTAAACATATCCCTAGACCTAAACATAAACCTAACCATCGCCCTAGCCCTAACCCTATCTCAAACACTAACACTTACCCTATCCTAAACAAAACCCTAGCCCTAAACCTAACACTTATTGTAAACCAAACCCTTGCCCTATCCCTAAATCTAACTCTAATCCTAGACTTAATTCAAATAATAACCTAGACCTAACCCTAGCTCTAAATATATCCATTGTACTAAACATAATCCTAACCAAGGGCTAACATTAACCTTATTGCTAAACCTAACCCATCCATTACTGTAAACCTTAACTGAAACCTAAAACTAACCCTATCCATTACCCTAAACCTAAGCATAAACTTAACACTAATTCAAGCCCTAACCCTAAACTTTGACCTTAACCAAATACTAACCCTGACCTTAACCCTAATAATACTAACTGTAAACCCGACTCTTACCCTAAACATAGCCCTAGCCCTATTTCTAACCAAGAACCTAACAGAAACCCTAGCTGTAAACCTAAACTTAATCCTAACCTAAACACTAACCCTACCACTATTCCTAATTCTAACCCTCACCCTAGCCCTAAACATAGCTATAACCCCACCCATTCCCCTAAACTTAATCCTAAAACCAATTCTAATCCTAAACTTAGCCCTACCCCTATGCCTAACCGTAACACTAACCCTAGCTCTAAACCCAGCCCTAATTTATCTTTAAACGTAATCCTAACCCTAAACCTAGTCCTAAATATAAATCTAAATCTCGTCCTAGCCATTTCCCTCATTCTGACGCTATCCTTTACTGTAACACTAACCCTAGCCCTAACCCTAAGCCTGGATCTAACACTAACTCTAAATCTAAACCTAACCCTAAGCCTAAAGCTCACCCTAACCCTAACACTAATTCAAAATCTAGCACAAACCCTAGTCCTAGCCCTAAAAAAAAAAAAAAAAAACATAGCCCTAACACTAACCCTAACCCATAGAAATCAAGATGAATTGAAACCTTAAAACACAAACTGTTCCTGACAGTGAACCTTGAACTGAGAAGGTCCAACCTGAGAAACGTGGTAATGCTTGGTAAAAGATGAATCCTTACCAGTATCAAAGAAATTTGAGCAAAACTAACTCTATTCCAAACATTAGTTCTAACCCTAGCCCTAACCCTAATCCTAAAACTAAGGCTTTCCTGTTCATAGAGCTTGATCATAAAAGTCCCAAACTTGGGATGCCTAGTAGGGAAAGGTTACAGATGAATCCTGCCCAGTATCAAAAAAAAAAAATCTGACCAATATTTGGGGGAGGTGTTTCAGTGCATGCCTATTTCTCCTGTTTTCTTCTACAGTGCTCTTGGATAAATTGATTTTTCATGCTTCAGCTTATGGTACTTTCACAAGGAAAAACACAGAGCATGCCCACAGTGAAGTGATTGAATGAGTGAAGTTTCATGGGGCTAGCACCAACAGGGTTTGATTTCCAGCTCCATTTCCATTCACACTTATAGGCCATAATATAGTGAAAACTAAAAATTCAAACTGTTCCTGACACTGAACCATTGAACCTTGAAGGCCCCAAATTGGGGACCCTACTAAGGTTGGTTAAAGATGAATCCTGTACAGTATCAAAATAATTTGACCAAAAAAATATTGAAGCTCTTCTAGTACATGTGTACATTGCTTGATCCTACAGCACTCAGAGAAAAAGCTGTTTCTTTCTATTTCTGCTTAGGGATGTTTCACAGGAAACAAACCAGAGAATGCTCACTGAGAACTGATTGAGTATGTGAAATTTCAAGCAGCTAACACAAATCGTGTTTGATTTCCGGCTTCATTTCCATTCACCCCTATAGGCCAAATAGAAGAGATACATGAAAATTGAAACTGTTCCTGAGAGAAAACACTTTTATGTAGGAGGCCAAAACATTTGTAGTATAGTCAAAATAGGAAAAGGGTGAATATTCCCCAGTATCATAGACATTAAAAAAAAAAAAAAGACCTAACTCTAACCCTAACACTAGGTCTAAACATAGTCCTAACACTAAGTCTAACCCTAAATCTAAACTGTTTAGAGAGCCTTTGATCAAAGAATTTTCCAACTTGGGGAGTCTAGTGGGGCAAGCTTACAGATGAATCATGGGCAGTCTCAAAGAAATCTTACAAAATAATTGGGGGAGCTATTTCAGTACATGCATATTTCCCTGTTTTCTCTTAAAGTGTTCTCAGATAAATTTGTATTGCATGCTTCAGCTTATTACTAATTTCACAAGGAACAAACCAGAGAGTGCTCACAATGAACTGATTGAGTTTGTGAAGTCTCAAGCTGTTACCACCAACCTTGTTTGATTTCCAGCTCCATGTCCATTTACCCATGTAGGTCAAAATGAAGTGAATCCATAAAATACAAATTGTTCCTGTCAGCAAAGAATTGAACCAAGAAGGCCGAAACCTGGGGAACATAGTAAGGCTAGGTAAAAATTTATCCTGCCCAGTATCAAAGAAATTTGAACAAGACAAACCAAACCCTAACACTACACCTAACTCTAACCACAAGGCTTACCCTAAACTGTTTAGAGAATCTTTGATCATAGAAGTCTCAAAATGAGGAGCCTTGTGGGGCAAGTTAACAGATGAATCCTGCCCAGTATCAAAGAAATCTGATGAAATGATTGGGGGGAGATAGTTCAGTACATGCATATTTTCCTGTTGTGTCCTAAAATGCTCTTGGATAGTGTTGTTTTTGCATGCTTCATCTTTGGGATACTTTCACAAGGATAAAACCAGAGCGTCCTCACAGAGAACTGATTGAGAGTGTGAAGTTTCAAGCAGCTAGCAAAAAACCTGTTTGGTTTCCAGCTCTATTTCCATTTACCCATATAGGTCAAAATGAAGTGAAACTTTAAAATAAAAACTGAAATATTGACAGAACACCAGTGAACCTAGAAGGCCCAAACCTGGAGAACATGAAAAGGCTAGGTAAAAGATAAATCCTGCCTAGTATCAAAGAAATTTGAACAAAACTACTGTAAACCTAATACTAGATTTATTCTTAATTTTAACCCTACAGTTCACCCAAGCCTGTTTAGAGGTGAAGTCCCAAACTAAGGGACCCTAGTCGGAAAAGCTAACAGATGAATCCTGCACAGTATCAAGGAAATCTGAGCAAATAATTGGGGGAAGCGTTTCAGTTCTTGCATACTTCCTTGATTGCTCTAAAAGTGGTCTGGGATAAAGTTGCTTTGCTTGCTTCAACTGAGGGCAACATTGACAATGAACAAACCAGAGAGTGCCCACAGAGAACTGCTTGAGTGTGTGCAGTTTCAAGCAGCAGGCACCAACCCTGTTTGATTTTGTGCTCCATTTCTCTTCAACAAAATATTTCAAAATGAAGTGAAACCATAAAATACAAATTGTTCCTGACAGTGAACCATTGAACCGAGAATGCCAAAACCAGGGAACATTGTGAGGCTAGGTAAAAGATGAATTCTGAGCAGTATCAAAGATACATGAACAAAACTGACTCTAACCCTAACACTAGGTTTAATCTTAGCCCTTACCCTAACCATAAACTAACCCTAATATATTTAGAGAATCTTTTATCATAGAAGTCCCAAATTAAGTGAGCCTAGTGGGACAAGATAACAGATGAATCTTGTACAGTATTAAAGAAATCTGACCAAATAATTTGGGGAGGTAGTTCAGTACATGTATATTTCCCTGTTGTCTCCTACAGTACTTTCAGATAAAGATGTTTTTGCATGCTTCAGCCTTTGGAAAATTTCACAAGGAAGAAATAAGAGAGTGCCCAAATAGAACTGATTGAGTGTGTACAGTTTTACGCAGTGAGCACCAACACTGTTTGATTTCAAGTTCCATTTCCATTTACCGGTATAGGACAAAATGAAGGAAACTTCAAAGTACAAACTGTTCCTGACAGAAAACCATTGAAGGGATAAGGCCCAAACCTGGGGAAAATAGTAAGGCTACATAAAAGACAAATTATGCCAAGTATCAAATAAATTTGAACAAAACTCAAACTCTAACACTATATCTAACCCAATTCTAACCTAATTCTAACCTGTTTAAAGTACCTCTGATGATAGAATCCCAAACTTGGTGAGCCTAGTGGCACAACATAACAGATGAATCTTGTGCAGTATCAAAAATATTTGATGGAAAATTTGGGAAGTTATTTCAGTACATTCATATTTCCCTATTTTTTTTTTCTTAAAGGGCACATGGATAAATTGTTTCCCATGCTTCAGCTTAAGGTACTTTCACAAAGAATACCAAAGAGTGCCCACAGAGAGCTGATTAAGTGTGTGAAGTTTCATGCAGCTAGCACCTGTTTGATTTCCAGCTCCACTGCCATTCACACCTATAGGCCATTATGAAGTGAAACCTAAAAATTCAAACTGTTCCTGACATTGAACTATTGATTCTTGAAGGCCCAAACTTGGGGAGCCTACTAAGGCTAGGTCAAGGATGAATCCTGTACAGTATCAAATTAATTCAAACAAAAAAATTTGAAGCTCTTTCAGTACATGGGTATTCTGCTTGCTCCTAAAGCACTCAGAGATAAAGCTGTTTCTTTCTACTTCATCTTAGAACTACTTCCACAGCAAACACCAGATTATGCTGACTGAAAATAGATGGAGTGTGTGAAAGTTTCAAGCAGCTACCTCAAACAGTGTTCAAATTCCAGCTTTATTTCAATTCACCCCTATAGGACAAAAAGAAGAGAAACATGAAAATTGAAACTGTTCCTGAAATCAAACCCTTTATGTAGGAAGCCCAAACATTTGGAGTATAGTCAAAATAGGAAAAAAAAAAAAAAAGAATTGTGCACAGTATCATACAAATTTGAAAACAAAACTAACTCTTACCTTAACATTAGGTCTAATCCTAGTCCTAATACTAACCCTAACACTAACATTAACTTGTTTAGAGTACCTTCGATCCTAGAATTCCCACACTTGGGGAGCCAAGTTGGGTAGGCTAACAGATGAATCTTTCATAATATCAAAGAAATCTGACCAAATAATTGGGGGAGGTATTTCAGCATGTGCATATTTCTCTGTTTTCTCCTAATGTGCTCTTGGATAAATTATTTTTTTTTTCATGCTTCAGTTTAAGGTACTTTCACAAGGAACAACAAGAGAGTGCCCACAGAGAGCTGAATGAGTGTGTGAAGTTTCAAGCAGCTAGTACTAACTCTGTTTGATTTCCAGCTCCATTTACATTCACATCCATAGGCCATAATAAAGTGAAGCATAAAAATTCAAAATTTTCCTGACAGTGAACTGGCAATCCTTGAAAATACAAACTTGGCGATACTACTAAGACTAGGAAAAGGATGAATCTTGAATAATATCAAAGTAATCCATATTAAAAAAAAATTGATGCTTGCTCCCAAAGTGCTCACAGATAAGGCTGTTTCTTTCTAATTCAGCTTTGGGCTACTTTCACAAGAAAAAAAAATAATTGAGTGTGTGAAGTTTCAAGCAGCTAGCACAAACCCTGTTTGAGTCCAGCTCCATTTCCATTCACCCTTATAGAGCAAAATGAAGTGAAACATGAAAAATAAATTGCTCCTGAGAGCAAAACCTTTTACTAGGAGGCCCAAACTTGGGCAGCATACTAAGAATAGGAAAAATATAAATCCTGCCCAGTATCCAAAAAGTTGAAAAAAACTAACCCTAAACCTAACACTAGTTTTAACACTTACCCTAACTCTAACCTAACCCTATGCCTAACCTGTTAAGAGAACCTTTGATCATAAATGTTTTAAACTTGGGGAGACTAGTGGGGAAAGCTACAGATGAATCCTGCACAGTATCAAAGAAATCTGACCAAATAATTGGGGGAGGCATTTCAGTACATACATATTGCCCTGTTTTCTCCTAACATGCTCCATGCTTCAGCTTATGGCTACTTTAACAAGAAAGAAACTAGAGAGTGCCCACAGACAACTGATTAAGTATGTGAAGTTTCAACCAGCTAGCACTAACCCTCTGATTTCCAGCTCCATTTGCATTTACCCATATAGGTCAAAATGAAGTGGTACATTAAAAACAAACTATGCCCAAAATCGAACCATTAAACCGAGAAGACCCAAAACGGGGGCACATAGTAAGGCAAGGTAAAAGATAAATCTTCCCAGTATCACAGATATTTGAACAAAACAATCTCTAAATGTAACACTAGCTCTAAAGCTAGCCCTAATGGTAACACTAACACTTACCTGTATAGAGAACCATTCATCCTAAAAGTGCCAACTTTGGGGAGCCTAATGGAGCAAGCTAAATGATGAATACTGCAGAGTATCAAAGAAATCTGATCAAATTGTTGAGATACTTATTTCAGTACATACATGTTTCTCTGTTTTCTCCTTAAGGGCTCTCAGATACAGTTGTTTTTGCATGCTTCATCTTTGGCCCACCTTCAAAGAAAGAAGCCAGTCTGGCTGGGCACAGTTCAGGAGCCACTTGTCAAAGAAACGAACTTTATTTTTAGAACCACACACACAAAACAAAACCGCTCCTCAGGAAAAACCCTCAGAGCCCAACTGCCACCACCGGCTTCCCACAAACCTCTCTCTAAACCACCAGCCTCTCCACCTACCACAATCCTCCTGCTCTTGAGGCTGATTGGCTGGGTTGCATGGACGGAGCCAAAAAGATCCCCCAATGAGCAGCTCCGTGGTCTGAAAGGGCAAGGAAACAGCCCAATGAGCATCACCACAGAGGAGCCAATCAGCTAGATGTTGCTGGGGCGCTGTGAGCCAATCATCAGCTGGCAGTCTGAAAGTTTGATGGGGCCCCTTCGGCTATGGCTCTCAACATCTCCCCCTCTCTATTTAAACAACAAGCATGTGGCTTAGGGACCATGCCTGCCTTAGGTTGTCCAATAGTACATATGGTCCTTACCCGTTATCGGATGAGCTGACCTCAAGGCGTCAGCCTCCTTTCTTAGGTTGGTACCATTGTAATTGGATCTTACCCGTCACTGAATACCGGTCCAGTATACAGCCACACATGTGGAGAGGTCTTTGTACCAGTGTGGGGGGGGGTGAGGTTCTTTGCCTCACCTCTGTTGGCCCCCAAATGTTAGCTGAACAATCATGACAAGCAGAAGGGAGGAAGATACACCAAGTCAAATGACGGCTCCTTTTGGAAAAATTGTACCACTGATAACATCATTAGAAAAAATACCCCAACACTACCACAAGTCACTGCACCAACAGATAGTTCACAATGCATACAGGTGAGTTCACAATGCATACAAGTGAAACATAGTCCAGGCAAGATCTGCAAGCAGTTCAGTTATGGCTATTGCAGAAGCTGTAGATTGGTTTTATCTTTGTCTTCACCGGCACTGGGATGAAGATAGGAATTCTGGCAATAATGGCTAAAGAAAAAATTATGTAACATTCCAGAAGGCACTAAAAGAAAACAATTTTCTTAACAATTTACATTATCTTGAAGAGAATTATTAAATATAATGAAAAGGAAAGGTGAAAGTAAACAAACAGATCTGTTAACGTCCTTTTTTGTTCACATATTAAAACAATCCTCAAGAGTTGTTTACAAAATTTAAATTAAACCATTTAAATCATGTGAATAAAAAAATATATTTGAATCCATTTTTTCATGAGCATTCATCATATACGATATATGGAATTTTGTACATTCAAACATATAACACAAAACACAAGTGTGCACACATAATGTAATACATAAAACACATAACATAATAGGAAAGGCCTTATAACATTTTACAGGTGAAATCTCCATTGCAATGTTTAAAAACTCTATAGTCAAAAAAATAGAACTGATAAGCAAAACATTAACCTAGGTCTGTATGAGCTCAAAAAACAAAATAGAACTTCATGATGTGGGAAAGGGCAATAATAAAATAGATATTGAAAAAAGCATCCTGGTTCTGTCGCAGATGTAAGGTTAGCCAAACTGGAGTTTTTGAGCCAAATCATCTCCTTTTTGGTCTGTAGAAATCGCTTTAGTTAATTTCTCTGGAATCCAAATAGGCTGCTGTTCTCCCTGTGGAAACACATAAAGAGACCCTTGACTCCAGACAATCACTGGGTCAGGACCTTAGTTAATCTCTCTGGAATCCAAATCAGCTGCTGTTCTCCCTGCGGAAACACACAAACATAACCCCGACTCCAGACAATTATTGGGTCAGGACCTTTCCATTGTCCTGTTAGAATATCCTTCCAAAGTACCTTGGGCTTATGCACATTTTTTGGACACATATGCCTTTCTGCAGCACTAAGTCCTGATGAATCCAAATTTAAAAAGTTTAGAGTAAAAAGGGTTATTTTAAGTTTATCTTTGGGGAATATATACCCCTTCCCAATCCTTCTTTTTGCTTTAATAAGTACATTTTAATAGTTTCATGAACTCTTTCAACTATGCCTTGTCCCTGTGGATTGTATGGGATTCCTGTTATATGAGTAATGCCAAATGATAAGCAAAATTGTTTAAAAGAGGTAGAAGTATAACCAGGGGCATTATCTGTTTTTAACTGTTTTGGAACTCCGGCAGTGGCAAAATTTTGTAAGCAATGAGCTATAACATCTTTAGTTTTTTCTCCAGCATGAAGGGAGCCCATCAAAAATCCAGAAGAAGTATCAACTGTAACATGCAAATATTTTAATTTTCCAAATTCTGGCAAGTGTGTGATGTCCATCTGCCAAATATGGTTAGGTATCAATCCTCTAGGACTGACTCCAAGATTAACTTGTGGTAAAAAGGTCACACAATTTTGACATTGTTTTATTATTTGTCTATCTTGTTCCTTAGTTATTTTAAAATGCTTTTGTAAAGTATTAGCATTGACATGGAACTTTTTATGAAAATTTGTAGCTTCTTCTAGTGTAGAGAAAATATGTATGTCATGTGTAGTTTTATCTGCTAAATCACTGCCCAAACTAAGGGCTCCAGGCAATCCTGTATGTGCCCTGATATGTCCTATAAAGAATGGATATTTCTGTCCCAGCTTAGACTTTGTATAGTGGAAAGCAAAGAGAAAACTATAGAGGAAGGGGAAATCCTACCAGAAACTTCAAGGGATACTATAGCATTAACTATATACTGACTATCAGAAAATAAATTAAATACAGAATCTTTAACCATCACAAAAGCTTGTAATACTGCATTAAGCTCTACCTTTTGAGTTGATTGTTTGGGTACTAAAAATGTAAAAGTTTGATCATTTGTAACTATTGCTACTGTACCATTATTTGATCCATCAGTGAATATATTTGGAGTATTTATGATAGGTCTTTTTCTTGACATTTTTGAAAAAATTACAGGATGCGATTACCAAAAAGACAATAAAGGATTAGATGGTAAATGGTTATCAAATGAAACATTAGATTTGCACATGATTATTGCTCAAGTATTTAACTCATTAGCTACCTCATCATTTTGATTCATAGTATATGGAGTAATAATTTTAATGGGGGAAATTCCAAACACTCCCTTTGCTGCTTTTATTCCTTTTAGTATTAATTGTCCTACAGCCTCAAGATACCTAGTAAGAATAGTGTTAGGAGAATAAGATAAATGTATCCATAATAATGGACCTTCTTGCCAAAATACTCCTGTAGGAATATGTTTTGTTGGTAGTACAATAAATAATAAAGGCAAACTTATATAAATTCTATCCAAATGCATATTTTCCATATATGTTTCAATGATTTTTAATGTGTACCTTGCTTCAGGCATTGACATTCGGGGTGAATTTGGATCTGATGGACCTTTTAGGATATCAAATAAAGGTCCCAACTCTCCTGTTGGTATACCTAGATAAGGCCTTATCCAATTTATGTCTCCTAATATCTTTTGAAAATCGTTAATTGATTTGAGTTGATCTACTCGTGTTTGAATTTTTGGTGGACGGAAAATGGTTGAGGATAATAGAACTCCTAAATAATTAATTGGAAAATTTAATTGTAATTTATCTATTGCTATCTCTAGATTATAATTTTTAATAAGTTTGTAAGTGTGGCATAACACTCTAGCAATGTGTTTTTAGCTTTGTGTGCTAATAATACATCATCCATATAGTGAAATATTTGTAGTTCAGGATTTTGATTTCTAAGTGGCTGGATTACTTTGTTAACATAAATTTGACACATAGTTGGGCTGTTAGCCATCCCTTGAGGGAGTACTTTCCATTCATATCTCTGATCAGGACCTTCATGATTCAGTGCACGGATAGTAAATGCAAAACGTGGACTATCCTCAGGATGAATTGGAATTGAAAAAAAAAAAAAAACAATCTTTAATATCTATAACTAAAACATAGCAGGTTTTTGGCAAAGCAGACAACTGAGGAATCCCTGATTGAGCAGGTCCCATAATAACCATCTCATTATTAATGGCTCTTAAATCTTGCAATAATCTCCATTTACCAGATTTCTTTTTGATGACAAAAATGGGAGTATTATGGGGAGATACAGAAGGTTGTATATGTCCTTCTGCTAATTGTTGTTTGACCAGGCCATGGGCTGCTTGTATCTTTTCTTTAGTCAGGGGCCACTGAGGAACCCATACTGGTCTTTCTGATTTCCAAGTAATTTTGATTGTCTCAGTGGCCCTTTCTGAAAATCCAACCCATGTCTGTCTGTTCCTTGATCTATTTGTATTGGTGCTGCTATACCTTGTTCTTGTTTTTCTAATCTTTTTCCTTTCCTAAAACCTTGTCTAGTCATAATAGTGGGTGCATTTTGGTTGATGTTATTTGTTAATGTCAAACCTAATTGATCTAGGACATCTCGTCCCCATAAATTTACGGGAAGATGATCCAATAAATATGGCTGTATAGTTCCTTCACATCCTTCAGGATCCTTCCAATCTAATACCATTGCACTTCTTTGGGGATTATTTGCCACTCCTAGGCCTCAAAGCGTTAGAGTGGCTTGTTGTAATGGCCAATGTTTTGGCCATTCTTGACGAGAGATGATGCTAAGTTCTGCAGCTGTATCCAGTAGTCCATTAAATTCATGTCCTTGAATATTTAGTTTTAGCATGGGGCAAGAATCTAAATTTAAAGAAAGCATAGCCCAATCTACACCTGTGGAGCCTAATCCCTTGGAACCTCTTTCTACAGTACGACTGGAAAATTTATCATGTAGGCTGGGTATTATTAGTAACTGTGCTATTCTATCTCCTGGTGAAATTACTGATATACCCTTTGGAGAACTGGCTATAATTTTTATTTCACCTTCATAATCGGGATCAATTACCCCAGGACTTATCATAAGTCCTTTTAGAGTAGAAGAGCCGCGTCCCAATAATAAGCCTACTGTTCCTTTGGGAAGAGGTCCTTTTACCCCTGTGGGAATGATTTGAACTCCCATCTCTGGAGTTAGTACTGATCTGACAGAGGTGCAGATGTCCAACCCTGAGCTCCCTTTTGTTTATCTGATGAGGGATCTAACGGACAATGTGTCCTGGGCACTACCCTGATGGGGTTTCTGTGTTCCTCCGCTGCTCCATATATTTGTGGTTTGGGGCCCCCCCTGTCCATTTTTTGGCAATGGAGCCTGATGCCTTTCTCCACGATATTGTGGACAAACACCTGGTCCTTTTTCGTTTTTTGATAATGGAGTACCCTCTATGGTGGTTTGAGATGGCATTCATTAGCCCAATGTCTCCCTCTATGACATCATGGGCAAATACCTGGTATTCTACTCCTTTGCTACCTAGTTTTGTTAAACCCTCCTCCTATGGGGCAATTCCTTTTAAAATGTCCTGTTTGTTCACAATTGTAGCATGTTCTTGGCCTGGCATCTAAAGCCTGTTTTACTGCAGCTGCCACGACTTGCTCTTGTTCATTAATGTTTCTACATAATTTAATATATGTGTTTAAATCTTCATGTTTCCATGGTCTAATGATATCTCTGCACCAACGATTTGCTTGGTCATAAGCCAGTTGTTTTATTAATGGCATTGCTTGTTCTGTATTCCCAAAAACTCTAGTAGCTGTTTGAATAAGCCTATCTACAAATTCAGCATAAGGTTCATTAGCTCCTTGTATTACCTTAGATAATTGACCTTGTAAACCTCCATGTCCCTGTAAAGTCTTCCATGCCTTAATTGCATCTATAGTAATTTGTGCGTATACACCAGGATCATATGCAATTTGTTGCTGCTGATCCTCATAAGGTCCCTTTCCTAACAACATATCTAGATTTCTCTGAGGATAACCAGCTGCTGCATTTTGCCTAGCCATCTCCTTGCATATTTCCTCATTGGCAATCTTCCATAACAGGTAATGACCTCCCTTTAGCACAGCTTTACACATATTAGCCCAATCTGCTGGCGTCATGTTCAAGTTGTTAATGGATTCGACCATGCTTACAGTGAAGGGTGCTTGAGGACCATAGGTTGTTACAGCATCTTTTAGCTGCTTCAATATTTTGAAATTTAAAACATGGTGAATTCACTGCCCTCCTACCTTAAATACAGGGCATGTTAATACTTGAGATCCTGTCTCAGGATCCGAACTATCAACTGCGGGGTTTGGGGGCCTCCTAGCATATGGAGGTGGCCTTGTTAGTTGGACATTTACGTCATCTGGTGATAGAAAGGTGTTAGTAGCAGTCTCCTGTAGAGGTGGCGCTGTTGGTTGGACACTTATGCCCTCTGGTGATAGAAAGTTGTTAGTAGCAGTCTTCCTTTTGTAACTTTCCTCCTGATGGCTTTTTCTGCTCTAAGCTTTCTTCCTCTATCTTTGTCTGAACTGAAGGATTTGGACCAAGCAAACAAGATACAAACGTCCACAATGGCAATTTGCCAACTGGCAGAGTCCCTGGGATGTTCTTTTCTATTCTTTTTAAATCTTCATCATGATGGTTCCATTGTGATATATTTAACAACTCCTCCTTAAAAAGCCATGGGATACATTTTTGTATTCTATCAATGTATGCCCTGACTGTTCTTGATTTTACTGAGATGCCTCCTTCCTCTAAAAATTTACTTAACACTCTTTCAGTTTGTTTTTTACTAATTTCTGATCCCGTATTTCTACTATAATACAACCCAACAAGATAACGCCAAACAAAACCAAGTCAGAATGAAATAAAAAGGGAACAACAAAAAGTCATTATAGCCTTTCTATCTTCCTGACATGTGCATCCGTCCTTTCTCCCTATCTATTCCTCAGACGTAAATAGTTTTTCCTCAGATGTGAGCGGTTTTTCTTCAGTCTCACTCATCTCCAGGGACAGGCAACTTAAAACAAAAGTGAAGCAAAACAAAGGAGGAATTGTAAAATGGCTACCCATCCTCTCGCCTTGCCATCAAGGGTGAGCAGTTTACCTTATCACTTACCCTCAGTCACTCCCCGTGCGTGCCACCAAATGCCACAGTCTGGCTGGGCACAATTCAGGAGCCACTTGTCAAAAGAAACAAACTTTATTTTTAGAACCACACATGCAAAACAAAACCGCTCCTCAGGAAAAACCCTCAGAGCCCAACTGCCACCACTGGCTTCCCACAAGCCTCTCTCTCAACCACCAGCCTCTCCACCTCCCACAATCCTCCTGCTCTTGAGGCCGATTGGCTGGGTCACGTGGGCGGAGCCAAAAAGGTCCCCCAATGAGCAGCTCCGTGGTCTGAAAGGGCAGGGAAACAGCCCAATGAGCATCACCGCATAGGAGCCAATCAGCTAGATGTTGCTGGGGCCGCTGTGAGCCAATCATCAGCTGGCAGTCTGAAAGGGTGGGGAAACAGCCCAATGAGCATCACTGCAGAGGAGCCAATCAGCTAGATGTTGCTGGGGTGCTGTGAGCCAATCATCAGCTGGCAGTCTGAAAGTTTGCTGGGCCCCTTCGGCTGTGGATCTCAACACAGTACATACATGTTTCTCTGTTTTCTCCTTAAGGTCTCTCAAATACAGTTGCTTTTGCATGCTTCATCTTTGGCGTACCTTCTTAAGAAAGAAACCTGAGAGTGCCCACTGAGAACTGATTGTGTGAAGTTTTAAGCACCTCCTGCCAACCCTGTTTGATTTCCAGCTCAATTTTCATTCACATCAATAAGACATGATGAAGAGAAACCTTAAAATACAAACTGTTTCTGACAGGAACCATTGAACTGACAAGGCCCAATCCTGTGGAGCACAGTAAGGCTAAGTAAAAGATGAATCCTGCTTGGTATCATAGAAATTTTAAAAAAAGGGGGGGGGGCAATGGGTGCTCTTGACACAGATGGATGGCTCAGCTGCACAATTTTTCTGGGATCAAACAGCAGTCTCAGCTGCAAGGGTGCTCTCTGTGCAGAACTAAGGCAGCACAGCACACTGAGGGTTTGCTTGTGGGTCACCAGACTGAGCTTTGGACACAGCCCAAGGTCACTCCAGAACCACCCACCTCACCAAACACCATACATGGGTAATAGATTGAATCCATCATGCAAAACCTTACTTGCCATCTATTGTTGGGCATGGCTACCAGCTTGATTCTGCAGCTTATCAGGTACCTGGTTTCCAACTTCCCTACCCCCAGCTGTGATAACTCAAGATTTTTCTCACAAGGTTTTTGGAGGTGTAGCTATCAATGAGGAACAGCAACTGTACAGGCACCTGGTTTCCTATTCAGAGACTAAGAGACCGGAGGCTCCAGGTATAAGCTTAAGCACGCTCACCCTGGCTACCTCCACCACCCTGAGAACAGAGACTCAAGCTAGGAATCGACAACTCCACCTACTGCAAGAAAAAAAAAAAAAACAGAGTTCTTAGAGACTTTTTTTTTTCTTACTTTTCTTTTCTTGCTTTTCTCATCCATTCTCCTCTACCCTTCCCCCTCTGGTCCTCAAAACCACAACATATGTGAAACCAAAAACTTTCCATGAAATTGGACTTTAAGAACTGAATCACTAGAATAATATAATAAAGAGGAATTGCATAGGACCCAACTCACCAACCATTTATTTGCTCTTATTTTTTTCTCCCTCTCTTTCTTTCTTTCCTTCTATTTTTTTTCTTCTTTTTTCTTTTTCCCTCTATCCCACTTTCACCCTTCTAACTTTTACTATTTATACATAGGGTAATTTTATGAATACAGATAAGGAGATTCAATTTATATCTTTTTCCATAAATTCTCCCTGTCTATTCATTAGAGTTCTCCTCCAAAGTTGCTAAGTTAGAATCATCACATACCCTCACTCCTTTCCCCCTTAACGTAGCATCCTACCCTTTACCCTCAATTCTCTATTCACCACCAGAAATGGTATGATTTTTATGAAACTAATTACTATATTCTAAATAATAATTGAAGCCAATATCTGTAGACACAGATTCTAAATATAAATGTATTTATAATGGTTAGGCTTAGGCTTTGGTTTAGGGTTAGATTTAGAGTTGGGTTTGATGTATGGTTAGGGCTAGGGCTAAGGATAGGGCAAGGGTTAAGACTAGGGTTTGGGTTAGGTTTAGGATTATGGTAAGAGTTAGAGTTAGAACTAGTGATTTGGCTAATATGAGAGTTAGAGTTAGTCTTAGAGATAGGGTTAGGTTTAGGTTTAGGAATAGGGCTAAATTTGGGCTAGTGTTAGTGTTAGGTTTAGACTTTGGGTTAGGGTTAGAGTTATGGTTACACTTAGGGTAATGTTTTGGGTTATAGCTAGGTTGAGTGCTAAGGCAAGTGTTAGTATTAGGGTTAGGTCTAGGGATAGTTTTATGGTTTTGATTAAAGCTAGGTTTAGGGCTAGAATGAGGACTAATGTTTGTGTTAGGTTTAGGACTAGTATTAGGGCTAGGGCTAATGTCAGGTCTAGGGTTACAGTTAGGGATACTGTTAGGTTTATGGCTTGGTCAAGTTTAGGGGTTAGGTTCATTCTAAGGGTCAGTTTTAGAGCTAGGGTTATTATTAGGGTCAGGATCAAGGTGAGGGTTTGGGTTAGGTTAGGGTTTAGGTTTACAGTTTGAATTATCAGTAGGTTTAGCATTAAGGTAATGAAAGGTTTAGGTTTAGGGTTTAGGTGTAATGGATATGGATAGGGTTAGGCCTAGGGTTAGCATAAGTGTTGGGTTATCATTAGGGTAATGGATAGGGTTAAACATAAATTTAAGGGTAGGGTAATGTATAGGATTAGGGCTTTTGTTTGGGTTTGTGTTAGGTTTACATTTAGGGTTAAAGCTAGGTATAGGGGCTGAGGATGTGGCTCCAGAAGTAGTGTGCTCGCCTGACATGCACGGGTCGCTGGGTTCGATCCTCAGCACCACATACCAGTAAAATAATGATGTTATGTCAACCGAAAACTAAAAAAATAAAGATAAAAATAAACTAGGTTTAGGACATGGATTAAGACTAGGATTTAGGTTAGGTTAGGGCTAGGGTTAAGGCTATGGCTAATGTATGAACTAGTGTTATGATTAGAGATAGTTATAGGGTCAGGGTTAGGGCTACATCTAGTGTTAGGTTTTGGTTTACAGTTACAATGATGTTTAGAGCTAGGTTTGATATTAGGGTCAGAGTCATGGTCCGGATTTGTTTTCAGGGTAGGATTAGGACTAGAATTACAGATAGGATTAGGGCCAGGTGTAGGGTTAGGCTTTGGTTTAGATTAAGTTGTAAGGTTAGGGTTTTGTTTTAGGGCTACGGGTAGAGTTAGGGCAAGTTTTATGATTAATGTTAGGATTAGGGCTAGTGTTAGTGTGATGTTTATGCTTAGATAGATTTAGAGTTAGGTTTAGATCTAGGCTTTGAGCTAGGGGTAAGGATAGGGCTAGGATTAGGGCTAAGTTTAGGGCTTGGTTTAGGGTGATGGTAAGGGATAAGGATAGAACTAGGTATAAGGCTAGGACACGAGTTTGAGTTAGTCTTAGGGCTAGGGTTAGGGTTGTGTTAGTGATAGGGATAAATTAGGGCTGAGATTAGGATTAGGGTTAGTGTTAGGGTTAGGGTTAGGTTTAGGTTAAGGGATGGGATTATAGCTACTTTTATTACTAGGGTGAGGATTAGAATTAGGGTTATGGTTAGGGACAGGTTTATGATTAATGTGAGATTTATGGCTGGGATATGGGCTAAGGTTTGTGTTAGGATTAGGACTAGAAGTAGAGCTAGGGCTAATATTAGGTCTAGGGTTACAGTTAGAGAGATTTTAGGGTTACTTTATAGATAGGTCTATTGTAAGGGTTAGGTTTCTAGTTAGGGTGAGGTTTAGAGCAATTGGTATTATTAGGGTCAGGGTCAGAGTTAGGGTTTTTATTAGATTAAAGTTTAGGTTTAAGGCTCGAGTTATCATTATGGTTAGGGATAGGTTAATGATAGATTTAGGTTTAGAGTTCAGGTTCAGTATAGGGTAATGGATAGGGTTATGGTTAGGGATAGGTTTAGGTTTCGGCCTAGGGTAGCAGAAGTGTTAGGGATATCATTAGGTAATGGATAGGGTTAGAAATAGTGATAGGGCTAGTTTTATGCTTACTATTAGATCTAGGGTTAGACTTAGGTTTAGAATTAGGGCTAAGGTTAGGATTATGTTTAGCTTTAGTGTTAAAGCTAAGATAGGGCTTATGTGAGGGCTAGATTTTGTGATAGGTTAGGGCTATGGCAAATGTAAGAACTTTGTTATAATTAGGGCTAGTTTTAGGGTTAATGTTAGACCTAAGTACAGTTTTAGGGTTAGATTTAGGGTTAGGGTGATGTACAGAGCTAGGGTTAGTGTTATTGTCAGGGTCAGTTTTCAATTTAGGGTTATGGTTAATGTGAAAGCCAGACTTAAAACTAGGTTTAAGTATAGTGGAAGGGTTAGTGTTTGGCTTTAGGGTAATGGTTATTGTTAAAACTAGGGCTGGGTTTTTATTTAGGTATAGAATTAGAGTTATGGATAGATTAGGATTAGGCTTAGGTCTAGGCCTAGTGTTAGGTTTAAGTTTAGGTATAATATTACCGGTAGGGCTAGTGTTAGGGTTTGGTTTAGGGTTAGGTTCAGGTTTAGACCTATGATTAGTGTTAAGGTCAGAGTACGAGTCAGGTTTAGGGTTAGGGTTTGGGTTAAGTTTAGAGCTAGAATGAGGACTGGTTAGGACTACTAATAGGGTTAGGGTTTGGGTTAGGTTAAGGATTAGGTTTAGAATTAGGATTAGCATTAGGTTTGGGGTTTGGCATAGGGTAAGGGATAGGGTTAGAGCAAGGTTTAGGGCTAGGGTTAAGGTTAAAGCTATGTTTAGGTCTCGGATTAGGGTTAATTTTTGTGTTAGGATTATGGCTAGTGTTAAAGCAGTGGCTATAGTAAGAACTAGAGATTTTAGGGTTAGTTTTATGGTTATGGTTAGGGGTTAAACCTCTAGTGTTAGGATTAGGTTTGAGGTTAGGGTAAAATTTAGACCTAGTGTTAGTGTTAGGTTAAAAGTGTCAGATTTAGTTTCAGGGTTAGGGTTAGGACTTGAATTAAGGCTAGCGTTACTGTAAGGGTTCGGTTTAAGGTTAGGGTGGTGTTTAGAGTTGGGTAAGTGTTAGGATATGAGTCAGATTTAGAGTTAGTATTATGGTTAAGATTAGGACTCAAATTAGGGCTAGGGTTAAGTCTAGGTGTAGTGTTAAGGTTTGGTTTAAGTTAAGGATTAGGGTTAGGGCTATTGCTCAGTTTTGATTTAATGTGAGGGTAAGTGTTAGGGCTAATTTTATGATTAGCATTAGGGCTAGTGCTAGTATTAATGTTAGGCTTAAGCTTAGAGTAAGTGTTAGATTTAGAGTGAGAGTTAGACCTAGGTCTAGGACTAAGAATTAGGATTTGGCAATGGTTATGGCTGGCTTTAGGGCTAGGGTTATGGCTAGTTTTAGGACTATGATAATGGGTGGGGTTAGAAGTAGGGATAGGGATATTGTGAGAGTTAGAGTTAATCTTATGGCTAAGGTTAGGGTTAGGGTTAGGGATAGGGTTAAAATAGGACTAGGATTAGGGCTAGGGTTAGTGTTCACCTTAGGCCTAACGTTAAGGTTAGGGTTAGGGTTAAGTTTAGGGTAAGGAATGGCATTATAGCTAGGTTTAGAGATAGGATGAGAGTTAGATAAAGGGTTAGGGCTATGGTTAGGATTAGGGTTATGATTAAGGCTAGGTTTGGGCCTAGGATGTGGGCTATGGTTCATTTTAAGGTTACAGCCAAGGTTAGGTCTAGGGCTAATATCAGATCTAGGTTTTTGGTTAAAGATAGTTTTAGGATTAGGTTTATAGCTACATGTAATTTAGGGTTAGGTTTAGGTTTAGGGTCAGGTTTAGAGCTAAGGGTATTATTAGGGTCATGTTCTGTTTTAGAAGTTTGGGTAGGTTAAGGTATAAAGTTAGGGCTAGAATTAGCATTATGGTTTGTGTTAATGTAATGATAAGGTGAGGTTTAGGGTTAAGTTTGGTTTAGAATAATGCATAGGTTTAGGATTAGGGATAGAGTTTGGTTTAGGCCTAGGGTTATGGTTACAGCAATGGATAGGGTTACAGCTACGGTTTAGGATAGGGTCATGATTTTGATTAGGGCAAGGGTTAGGAATAGTGTTAGGTTTAAAACTTGGGTTAGGGCTTGGATTAGGGCTAGGTTTGGGGTTAAGTTAGTTCTAGGGTTAGGGGTAAGGCTAATGCAAGTACCAGGGTTACAATTAAGGTTAAATTTAGGGTTAGGTTTAGTAGTAGGTATAGTGTTAGGTTTAGGGTTAGGGTTAGTTTTATGGTCAGAGTCAGGGTCAGTGTTAGTTCTAGTTTTCAGTTTAAAACTAGAATTAGAGCTAAGGTTAAGTTTAGGGTTAGGTTTTAGTTTAGGTTAATGGTTAGGCTTAGGAATATGGCTCAGTTTTGTTTTAGGGCAAGTGTTAAAGTTAGATTTAGAGTTAGGGTTAGGGTTAGGGTAAGGCTTAGGGTTAGGGTTTGATTTAGAGTTAAAATTAGATCTAGGTTAGGGCTAGAGCTAATGATATGGCTAGGGTTAGGGCTAGGGTTACGGCTAGGATTAGATTTCCATTAAGGGATAGGGTTAGAACTAGGGCTGGGGCAAGGGTGAGAGTTAGAGTTAGTTGTAGGGCTAGGATTAGGGCTAGGGTTAGGAGTAAGACTAAATTAGGGTTAAGATTAGGGCTAAGGTTAGTTTTTTGGTTAGGCCTAAAGTTAGGTTTAGAGTTAGGACTAGGCTAGGTTTAAGGCTAGGATAAGGGCTGGTTTTTTGTTAGGTTTAGGGCTGGAATTAGGGCTATGGCTAAAGTCATGTCTAAGCTTATGGTTGGGGATAGTGTTGGGATTAGTTTTATGGCTTTGTCTAGTGTAAGGGTTAGGTTTAGTGTAAAAGTCAGCTTTAGAGCAAGGAGATATATTAGGGTCAGTGTCAGTGTTAGAGTTTGTTTGATGTTAGGTTTTATGGTTAGGGCTTGAATTAGCACTAGGTTGTGGGTTAGGGTAATGATAGGGTTTTGTTTAGAATTTACATTTGGTTTAGAGTAATTGATAGGGTTATGGTTAGCAATAGGGTTAAGGTTAGGCCTAGGGTTCGCATTAGGGTAAGGGTTAGGGTTAGTATAATGGATAGGATTAGAGTTAAGTTTAGGGCTAGTTTTATGGTTAGGAATAGGTCTTGTATTAGTATTAGGGTTATGGTTAAAAATAGAGTTATGCTTAGGTTTATGTTTAGCATAAGAGTTAGGATTTGAGTTAGGGTTAGGGCTAGAGTGAGCGTTAGGTTTAGGGTTACATCTAGGGATAAGTTTAAAGAACTCATACGATTAGGGTTAGGATTAGGGCTAGGGACATCATTAGATATAGGTTTAGGATTAGGGTAATTTATATGATTAGATGTAGATTTAAGGCTATATTTAATATTAGATTGTAGTTTAGGCTTAGATTTAGGGCTATGGTTATGTTTAGGTTTATAGTAAGTGTTAGGGTTTGAGCTATGGATAGGTCTATGGCAAGTGTGAGGTTTAAGGTTAGGTCCAAGTTTAGTTTTCCATTTAGGTTTAGGTTTAGCATTAAGCCTAGGATTACCAATAAGCTTATGTTTAGGTTTAGAGTAAAGGGTAGGTTTAGTGCTAGATTTAAGGCTAGGGAAAAGGTTAGGAATAGGGCTAAGGTTAGGGTTAGATTGAGGGATAGGTGTAGGTTTATGTTTAGAGTAATGTTTAGACTTTGAGCTATGATTAGGACTAAAATGAGGATTAGGTTAGGGTCAGGCCTGGGGTTAGGGTTACGGTTATGCTTAAAGCTTGATTTAGGCCTAGGATTAGCTCTAGGTTTTGTGTTAGGTTTAGGGCTAGGGTTAGGGCTATGGGTAATGTAAGAAGTATGGTTATGTTTAGGGCTAGTTGAAGGGTTAGGGTTATGCCTAGGTATAGTGTTAGGTTTAGATTTTTGGGTAGGGTCAGGTTTAGAGATAGGTTTACTCTAAACGCAAGCGTCAGTGTTTGGGTTAGAGTCAGTTTTGGGGTTACAGTCAGAATTAGGACTAGGTTTATGTCTAGGGGTAGGGTTAGTATTTGAGTTAGATTAAGGATTATTGTTATTCCTAGGGCTAGGTTTATGTTTAGGTCCATGGTTAGAGTTAAGGCTAGATTTAGGTTTTAGTTTAGGTATACAGCTAGTGTTAGAGATTGGTCAAGGTTTAGGGTCAGTTTTATACCTAGGGTTAGTGTTAGCATCAGAATTATGTCAGAGTTATCAATGGGGTTGGGGATAGGGTTAGAGCTAGAATTAGGGATAGGATTAGGACTATTAATAGGGTTAGGGTTTTGTTTAGCCTAAGGATTAGAGATAGGTCTAGGGTTACCTTTAGTGTTAGTGTTTTTCTTAGGTTAAGGGCTAGCCTTAGAGCTAGGGTTAATGCTAGAGTTAGGGTTAGGGATAGGCTTAAATGTAGGTTTAGAGCTCGAATTAAGGCTAGTTTTTTGTTAGTGTTAGGGATAGATTTGGGCATTGGCTAATGTAAGAGCCAGGGCTACATTTAGGGTTAGTTTTAGGGTTAGCAATAAGTCTAGTGTTAGGTTTAGGTTTAAAGTTAGGGTAATATATAGAGCTAGGGTTATTGTTAAGATATGAGTCAACATCAGGGTTAGTTTAAAGGTTAGGGTTAGGACTCAAATAAGGTTAGGGTTACTGTTAGTGTTTGGTTTAAGGTGAGGGCTGTGTTTAGAGTTAGGATGACTGTTAGGATATCAGTCAGGGTCAGGGTTAGATTTAAGGTTAGAGTTATTACTTGAATTAGGGGTAGGGTTATTGTTATGGTTTGGTTTAAGTTTAGAGTGGTCTTTATAGCTAGGGTCAGTGTTAGGATATGAGTAAGGGTCAGGGTATGTTTTAAGTTTAGGATTAGAACTCGAAATAGGGCTAGGGTTGTGTCTCGGTGTAGTATTATGTTTGGTTTAAGTTAAGGTTTAGGGTTAGGGTTGTTGCTCAGTTTTGTTTTAGTCCTAGTTTTAGGATTTGGGCTAGTTATAAGATTAGCATTAGGGTTAGGGCTAGTGTTAGTGTTAGGCTTAGGCTTTGGGTTAGGGTGAGATTTGGATTTAGTGTTATATCTAGGATTAGGGCTAGGTCTAACTATAGGGCAAGAGTTAGGGCTAGGGTTATGGTTATGGTAACAGATAGGGTTAGAACTGGGGATAGGGCTAGAGTGAGAGTTAGAGTTAGTTTTAGGCCTAGGGTTCTGGTTAGTTTTATGGATTGGGCTAAGTTAGGGCTAGGATTAGGGCTAGGGTTAGTGTTCAGTTTAGGCCTAGTGTTAGGGCTAGGGTTATAGTTAATTTTAGGGTTATGTATGGTGTTATATCTAGGTTTTGAGGTAGGGTTAGGGTTAGAATTAGGGTTAGGGCTAGGGTTAGGTTTAGGTTATTATTAAAGTTAAGTTTAGGGCTAGGATGAGGTCTAGGTTTTGTTGTAGGATTAGGTCTAGAATTAGGGCTAAGGCTAATATCAGGTCTAGTGTTACAGTTCGGGGTAGATTTAGGGTTAGATTTGTGTCTATGTCTAGTGTAAGTGTTAGGTTTAGGGTAAGGTTCAGGTTTAGTGCTAGGTGTATTTTTAATTTCAGAATCAGGTATAGGGTTTGTTTTAGGTTCAGATTTAGGGATAGGGCTCAAATGAGCATTAGGGTTAGGGTTAGGGTAATTGATTGGGTTAGGTTTAGGTTTCAGGGTAGGTTGAGGGAAATGGAGAGCTTTAGGGTTAACAAAAGGATTAGGGTTATGCTTGGGGTTAATATTAGGTTTAGGGTTATCCTAAGGATAATATATAGAGTTAGAGCTATGTTTAGGGCTAGGGTTAGGTTAGGTTTTGGGTTAGGGCTATTAACCCTAGCTTAGGGTAGGGTTAAGGTTAGATTTAGGGTAAAGGTTAGGTTCTGAGGTAGAGTTAGGTCTAAGGCGAGGGTTAGGTTTAATGTTATGGTCAGGGTTAGGTTTAGGGTTAGGGATAGGGTTTTCATTAGGTTTAGGATTAGGTTTAGGGTAATTGATTGAGTTAAATTTAAGGTATCTTTATGGTTAAGGTTAGGTGTAGGTTTAAGTTTAGTTTTAGGGCTAGGTTTACTGTTGGTTTTAGGGTAAGAGTTAGGGTTTGAGTTAGATTTAAGGCTATGGCAAGGTTCAGGTTTAGGGTTAGGTCCATGGTTAGGTTTATGGTTTAGGTTAGGGTTTTATGTAGTGTTAGGGATACGGTTATTATTAGGGTTAGAGTTAGGGTAATGGCTAAGGTTAGAGCTAATTTTATGTCTATTGTTAAGGTTAGGGTTAGCGCTACAGTTAGCGTTACAATTAGGGAGAGTGCTAGGATTATATTTAGGCTAAGGGGTAGGCTTTGAGCTAGGGTAAGGACTAAGGTGATAGGGTTAGGGTTAGGACCAGGGTTAGGGTTAGGGTGAGGATTATGCTTAGGGTAGGTTTAGGCCTCAATTAGGGTTAGGGTTATTTATGTTTTGTGTTAGGTTTAGGCCTAGGATTAGTGCTATGTGTCATGTAATATCTAGGGTTCTGATTAGAGCTAGTTTTAGGGTTAGAGTTATGGCTAGGTCTAGTGTTAGGTTTAGGTTTTGGAATAGGGTCAGGTTTAGAGCTAGGTTCAATGTTATTGTCAGGGCCATTTTTCAGGGTTATTGTGTGAGTTTGGCTAAGGATTAAGATTGCAACTAGAGTTAGCATTATAAATAGGGTTTGTCTTAGGGTAATGCATAGAATTCGAGCTAGAGTTAGGGCTAAAATTAGGGTTAGGTTTAGGGCTAGTTTTAGGGTTAAGGTTAGGGTTAAATCTAGTGTTAGGCTCGGATTAGGGATATTTTTGTGTTAGAGTTATGGATAGGGTTTTGTTAATGCCAATGTAAGAACTAGGGTTACAATTAGGTTTAGTTTTAGGGTTAGGGTTTGGGCCCAGTCTAGTGTTAGCATTAGTTTTAGGGTTATGGTGATATTTAGAGCTGGGTTTGTGTTTGGATATGTGTCAGGGTGAGAATTAATTTTAGGCCAAGGACTCGAATTAGAGCTCGGGTTATGGCTAGTTTTGGGTAGGGTTTCATTTAGGTTAGGTTTAGGGCTAGAGCAATGGCTCAGTTTTGTTTTGGGGCTGGGCTTAGATTAGGGCTAGTTTTTGGATTATTAATTTTATTAGAGCTAGCGTTAGAATGAGGTTTTGGCTTAAGATTAGGGTTAGATTTAGAGTTAGGTTAGATCTATGGTTAGGGCTATGGCTAGGGTTAAGGCTCGGGTTAGGGCTATTGTGAAGTTATGGTAATCAATAGGGTTATAAATAGAAATAAGGCTAGGGTGACAGATTTAGTCTTAGGGCTAGGGTTAGGGATAGGGCTAATGTTAGGGTTCAAATAGAGCTAGGATAAGTGCTATGAAATGTATTAGGTTTAGGCCTATGGTTAGGGCTAGGGCTAGGGTTAGTTTTAGGGGAAAGGATGAGGTTATATAGCTAGCTTCAGTGCTAGGGCGAGGGTTATAATTAGGGATAGGGCTAGGGTGAGTTTTCAGGTTAGGATTCAGTCTAGGTTTAGGGCTAGGATAAGGGCTAAGGTTTGTGTTAGTTTTAGGGCTAGGATTAGGGCTAGGGCTAATGTCAGGTCTAGGGTTATGGTTAGGGATAGTGTTAGGGATTGGTTTATGGCTAGGTCTAGTGTAAGGGTTAGGTTTAGGGTGGTGGTTAGGTATAGATCTAAGTTTTTATTAGGGTCAGAGTCTGGGTTAGGGTTTGGTTTGGGTTAAGGTTTAAGGCTAGTGCTCAAATTACTGTTAGGGTTAGTGTTACAGTTAGAGTAATGGATAGAGTTAGGTTTACAGTTCAGGTTAGGTTTAGAGTAATGTATAGGATTAGTGTTTGGGATAGGGTTAGGGTGAGGCCTAGTGTTAGCATTTGTTTTAGGCTTGTGTTTAGAGTAATGGATAGGATTAGTGTTTGGGATAGGGTTAGGGTTAGGCCTAGGGTTAGCATTTGTTTTAGGCTTGTGTTTAGAGTAATGGATAGGATTAGTGCTAGTTTTAGGGCTTAGATTAAGGTTAGAATTAGGGCTAGGGTTTGGGTTACTCCTAGGGTTAGTGTTAGGGTTAGGTTTAGGGTAAGTGTTAGGTTTTGAGCTAGGGTTAGTATTAGGGTAAGAGTAAGGGGTAGGGTTAGAGGTAGGGTTAGCATTAGGGTTAGGGTTATGTTTAAGATAATGGATAAATTTAGAGCTAGATTTGGGCTATGGTTACAGGTAGGATTAGGGATAGGGTTAGAGCTAGGTTTATGTTTAGGGTAAGGTTTAGATTGTGAGCTAGGGTTAGGACTAGGGCAAGCATTAGGTTTAGAGTTTTGGCTAGGATTAGGATTAGGGTTATGCTGAGGTCTAGGTTTAGGGCTTGTATTAGGGCTAGGAATTGTGTGAGGTTTATGGCTAGTGTAAGGCCTATGTATAATGTAAGAGCTAGGGTTATGATTATGGCTAGTTTTTGAATTAGGGTTATACATATGTCTAATATTAAGTTTAAGTTTTGGGTTAGGATAAGGTTTAGAAATAGGTTTTGTTTTAGGGTAAACATCAGTTTTTGGGTTAGCATAGTGTTTATGGTTAGTGCCAGAATTAGAACTAGGGTTATGTGTAGTTCTTTGCATTAGGTTAATGGTTATTTGAAGGCTATGGCTAGGTTCTTGTTTAGGACTAGTGCTCAAGTTATGGCTATATTTAGGATTAAGTTTATGTCTAGTGCTAGTGTTATGGTTAACTTTAGGTATAGGTTTACTGATAGGGCTAGTGTTAGGGTTCGGTTTATTTTTAAGGTCAGGCTTTGACCTAGGGTTATTGTTAGAGTCAGAATAAGGGTAAGGGTTAGGCTTAGGCTTCGGTTATGGTTAAAGATAGAATGAGGGTTAGGTTTGGGACTAGTAATAGAGTTAGGGTTTGGGGTAAGCTAAGGATTAGTGTTAGAACTAGGTAGCATAAGGATGAGAGTTTGGCTTAGGGTAAGGAATAGCTTTAGAGCTAGGGTTTGGGTTAGTGTTAGGGTTAGTGTTAAATCTAGGGTTGAGGCTCAGATTAGGGCTAGTTTTTGTGTTAGAGTTAGGGCTATGGCTAATGTAGAACTAGCTTTATAGTAATTGATAGTTTTAGGGTTAGGATTAGGGCTAGTTTTAGGGTTAGGTTTAGTGCTTGGGTTAAGTTTAGGAATAGGGTGATATTTAGAAGTAGTTTTAGGGTCAGAATCAGGTTCTGTATTAGTTGTAGGGAAAGGGTTAGGACTAGAGGTAGCGTTAGGATTTGGTTTAGTTTAAGGATTAGGGCTATAGCTCAGTTTTGTTTGTGGGGTATGGCTAGGGTTAGGGCTAATTTTCAAATTAGAATTAGGGTTATGGTAGTGTAAGGGTGAGGTTAGAAATAAATCTAACTCTAAATCTAACCCTAACTCTAAACATAACTTTAGGTTTAGAGTTAGGGTTATATTTAGAGTTAGATTTAGTTTTAGGTTTAGGACTAGGGCTAGGGTTAGGCCTAAGGTTATGGCTAGTGTTAGGTTTAGGCAATAGATAAGGTTATTACTAGAAATAGGTCTAGGTATAGAGTTAGGGATAGTCTTAGGGCTAGGGTTAGAGTTAGGGTTACAGTTAGCAATAAATTATGACTAGGATTAGAGCTATGGTTAGTGTTAGGATTAGGCCTAGGTTTAGGGCAAGGGTTATTGTTAGTGACAATTTTAGGGTTAGGGTTCAGGTTAGGGGAAGGGATGTGGTTATACCTAAGTTTAGAACTAGGGAAAGTGTTGAAATTAGGGAATTAGCTAGGGATAGGCTTCGGGTTAGGATTAAGCCTAGTTTTAGGGCTAGGATGAGGGCTCAGGTTTGTGTTATGTTTAAGGCAAGAATCAGGTAGAGTGCTAATGTCAGGTATAGGGTTATGGTTAGGGATATCGTTAGGGTTAGTTTTATGGCTAGGTCTAGTTTAAGTGTTATGTTTATGGTAAGGGTCAGGTTTAGAGCTAGGTGTGTTATTAGAGTCAGTGTCTTGTTCAGAGTTTTGGTTAGGTTTTGGTTTAGTTTTAGGGCTCGAATTAGCATTAAGGTTAGGCTTAGGGTTAGCATAATTGATAGCATTTGGTTTAGTGTTCAGGTTAGGTTTAGGTAATGGATAGGGGTAGTGTTAGTGATAGCTTTAGGGTTAGGCCTTAATGGATAGGGTTAGATTTAGGTTTAGAACAGGGTTAGTGTTAAGTTTAGCATAACTGTTAGGTTTTTGAGCTAGGATTAGGACTAAGGCAAGAGTTAAGTTTACGGTTAGGTCTAGGATTAGGTTTACAGTTAGGGTTAGTGTAGGTTTAGGGTTAGGACTAGGGTTAAGTTTACAGTAAGGGTTAGAGTAGGTTTAGGGTTAGGGCTAGTGTTATCATAATGTTTATAGTTAGGGTTAGGGTAATGGGTGGGGTTAGAGATATGTTTAGAGCTATGTTTTGTTTAGGCTTATGTTTAAGGTAATGGATAGGTTTAGGTCTAAGGTTATGGTTAGAATTAGGGCTAGGGTTAGTGTTAGGGTAAGGCCTAGGGTTAGTGTTAGGGTTAGGTTTAGGGTAAGTGTTAGGGTTTCAGCTATTTTTACGACTAGGGTGACAGTTAGGGTTAGTGTCAGGTATAGGTTTAGGATTAGTGTTAAGTTTAAGGCTAGGGTTATCATTAGAGTTAGGGTTATGTTTAGGGTAATGGATAGGGTTACAGCTAGAGTTAGGTCTAGGATTATGGTTAGAATTAAGTATAGGGTTAAGTTTAGGTTTAGGACCAGGTTTAGGGTTAGATTTAGGTTTAGGATAATGGTTAGGGCTATTTTTAGGGTTATGGTTACAACGAGATGTAGGACTCAGTTTAGGGCTAGGTTTTGTGTTAGGTTATGGCTAGGATTAATGCTATTCCTAATGTAAGAAATAGAGTTATTATAGGGATTCTTTTAGGGTTATAGTTAGGGCTAGTTCTAGTTTTAGGGTTAGATATACTTTTATGGTGATGTTAGAGCTAGGGTTAGTGTAAGGTCAGAGTCAGGCTAAAGGTTTGTTTTAGAGTTAGGTTAGGACTGGAATAAGGGCTAAGGTTAGGGCTAGGTTTAGGGTTAGGTTTTGGTTTAGGTTAAGGGTTATGGTTAGGGCTTTTTTTTAGGGCTTGAATTAAATTAGGGCTAGTTTTAGGATTAGTGTTAGTGTTAGGGCTAGTGTTAGTTTGAAGTTTAGGCTTAGGTTTAGGATTGGACTTACATTTTTGATTAGTTCTAGGATTAGGGCTAAGGCTAGTGTTAGGGCTAAGATTTGGGCATTTCTTAGGGTTATGGTAAGGGATAGATTTAGATCTAGGAATAGGCCTAGTGTGAGAGTTAGAGTTAGACTTAGTGCTATTGGTAGGGTTAGGGCTAAATTAGGGCTAGGATCAGGTCTAGGATTAGTGTAAGGGATAATTCTAGACTTAGAATTAGGGTTAGACTTGGGGGAAGGGATGGGGTTATAGCAAGGTTCAGAACTAGGGCGAGGGATAAAATTAGGTATAGGGCTAGAGTTAGGGTTTGGGTTAGCATCAAGGCTTTGTTTAGGGCTAGGAAGAAGGCAAGCATTTGTGTTAGGGTTATGGAAGGAATTAGGGCTAGGGCTAATATCAGGTCTAGGGTTATGGTTAGGGATAGTTTGGGGGTAATATTTATGGCTAGGTCCATTGTCAGAGTTAGGTTTATGGTTAGGTTTAAGTTGAGAGATAGGGGTATTATAATAATCAGAGTCAGGTTTTGGGTTTGGGTTAGATTGAGGTTTAGGTTTATGCCTCAAATTAACATTAGGTTTGAGTTAGGGTTAGGGTAATGAATAAGGATAAGTTTAGGCTTCAAGTTACATTTAGGGCTCAGGTTAGGTTTAGGGTAATGGATGGAGATAGGGTTAGGCCTATGGTTAGCATTAGGTTTAGGGTTATCACTAGGGTAATTGTTAGGGTTAGAGCTAGGGTTAGGGCTAGGGTTATTTTTAGCATTAGGGCTAGAGTTAGGGTTAGGATTAGGGTTAAGTCTAGTGTTAGGTTAAGGTTATGGGTTAGGGTTTGAGCTAGGGTTAATGCTAAGGGTAAGGTTAGATTTAGGATTAGTTCCAGGGTTAGGATTAGGGTTATCATTAGGGTTAATTTAATTGACAGTTTTAGATGTTGGGTTATGGTTAGGTTTAGGTTTCAGTTTAGGACTAGGGTTAGTGTTAAGTTTAGCATAATTGTTAGAGTTTGAGCTAGGGTTAGGATTATGGCAAGGGTTAGGTTTATGGTTAACTCTAGTTAGGTTTACAGTTAGTGTTAGAGTAGGTTTAGGGTTAGGGCTAGGTTTATCATTATATTTATGGTTAGGGTTAGGGTAATGGGTGGGTTTAGAGCTAAGGTTGCTAAGAGCCAAGTATATGATGCATGGCATTTTGGGTGGAAAGGTGATGCCAGCTAGCCATTGAGATGATATGATTATGTTAAGATTTGCATTCATATGGATATTGGACTCCTGCTGTTCACCTAGGCTGGCTATGGGACTCCCTGAGAGTTCCCATTGGTTGGGGAAGTACAGTAGGTGGGAGTTCCGGGGGAGGAGCTCTCTCTGGGGTTCCGGGAGGAGGCCGCGTGGGTGGATCGAAAATCTCCCCGGCGCGTACCAGACATTGGCGGCAGTTTCAAAAAATAAACTTTGTTCCTGCTTGAGTGGCTCATGATTTTGTGCCCAGCCAGACTGTGGCAACTGCCGGCCCGTACGGGGAATGCCTGAAGATTGGAGGTGAGTAAAATTGCTCGCCCCTGAGGGAATGCAACAAAATGGGTGACCATTTCAAAAAACAATGTGTTCTCATTTTGATTTATCTTCTTTTTGTTTCAAGCTGCCTATCCCTAGAATTTTCTCAGGCAAACTGGGAAAAATGGTTGGCTCAAGGTTTGAAGTTGTTCAGCCCTGAGAAAGAGAAAATTGATACAACTATTCTTTGTTCAGTTTTTGTTTCATTCTGTTTCGGTTTTGTTTTTTGCTATCTTATTGGGTTGCATTACCTTTATAGTAGATTAGAAACTAGTAAAGAACAAACCGAAAGACTGTTAAGTAAATTGTTAGAGGTCCGGACTATGGTAGAAAACATGTTAGGTCAAGCAAAAGAGAAGGTCTTTCAAGCTAGTCAGACAGAGGAAGATTTGAAGAAAGAAAGCTTAGAGGAAAAACAATCATCAGGCGGGGAAATACAACAGGAGGCTTCTACTAACCCCGTTCTATCACCAGAGAGTGTAATTCAACCAACAGCTCCATGTACAGCTGAGCGGCCCTCAACTCCCGTAGTTGATGGACGGAATCCTGAGGCAGGGCCCCAAAGATTAGCATGCCCTGTACTTGAGCAGGCAGGAGGGCAATGAATTCACAGTGCTTTAGATTTCAAAACAGTGAAGCAATTAAAGGAGGCTGTAACAACCTACGGGCCACAAGCACCCTTCACTGTGAGCATGGTCGAATCCATTACCAACTTAGACATGACACCAGCAGATTGGGCTAACATGTGCCAATCTGTGCTAAATGGAGGACAATATTTGTTATGGAAGGTTGCCAATGAGGAATTTTTCATGGAGACAGCTAGGCGAAATGCAGCAGCCAGTTACCCTCAAAGAAATATAGATATGTTATTAGGAAAAGGACATTATGAGGGTCAACGGCAACAAATTAAATATGATCCTGGTGTATACACACAAATTGCTGCAGACGCAGTTAGGGCATGGAAAACTTTACAGGGGCATGGAGATTTACAGGGACAATTATCTAAGGTAATACAAGGAGCTAATGAACTTACACTGAATTTGTAGATAGGCTTATTCAGACAACTTCCAGAGTATTTGGAGATACAAATAACAAGCAATGCCATTTATAAAACAACTGGCTTATGACCAAGCAAATCATTGCTGCAGAGAGGTCATCAGACCATGGAAACATGAAGATTTAAACACATATATTAAATTATGTAGAGACATTAATGAACAAGGGCAAGTCTTAGCAGCAGTACAACAGGCTTTAGATGCCAGGCCAAAAACATGCTATAATTGTGATCAAACAGGACATTTTAAAAGGAATTGCCCCATAGGAGGAGGGTTTAACAAGGCTAGGTATCAAAGGAATAGAATACCGGGTATTTGCCCACGATGCCGTAGAGGGAAACATTAGGCTAATGAATGCCGTTCTCAAACCACCATAGAGGGTATTCCGTTATCAAAAAAAGACAAGGACCAAGTGTTTACCCACGATATGATGGAGAAAGACATCAGGCTCCATTGCCAAAAAACGGACTGGAGGGCCCAATGCTCCGGGGCCCAAAACCACAAATATACGGGGCAATGGAGGAACCCAGCAGCACCAACAACGTAGTGCCCAGGAGGCATTATCCATTAAATCCCTCATCAGACAAACTAGAGAGAGCACAGGGTTGGACATCTGCACCTCTGCCAGAGCAGTACTAACTCCAGAGATGGGAGTTCAAATCATTCCCACAGGAGTAAAAGGACCTCTTCCCCAAGGAACAGAAGGATTATTATTGGGATGCAGTTCTTCAACACTAAAAGGACTTATGATAAGTCCTGGGGTAATTTATCCTGATTATAAGGGTGAGATAAAAATTATAGCTAGTTCTTCAAGAGGTATATCAGTAATTTCACCAGGAGATAGCATAGCACAGTTATTAATAATACCCAGCCTACATGATCAATTTTCCAGTCGTACTGTAGAAAGAGGTTCCAAGGTATTAGGCTCCACAGGTGTAGATTGGGCTATGCTGTCTTTAAATCTAGATTCTCGCCCCATGCTAAAACTAAATATTCAAGGACATGACTTTATTTGGCTACTGGACACAGGTGCTGACCTTAACATAATATCTCATCAAGAATGGCCAAAGAACCAACTTTTAGTTTTGTTAATTTTTCAATAGTTTCTTTTGTTTCAATTTCATTGATTTCCGCTCTGATTTTGGTTCTTTGAAAAAATAAATAAGATCGACAGACCCTTAGCCATGCTAACGAAGAGAAGAAGAGAGAGAACTCAAATCACTAACATACGGGATGAAAAAGGCAATATCACAACAGACACTACAGAAATACAGAAGACAATTAGAAATTATTTTGAAAACCTATATTCCAATAAAATAGAAGATAGTGAAGACATTGATAAATTCCTTAAGTCATATGATTTGCCCAGACTGAGTCAGGAGGATACTCACAACTAAAACAGACCAATAACAATAGATGAAATAGAAGAAGCAATCAAAAGACTTCCAACCAAGAAAAGCCCAGGACTGGATGGGTATAGAGCGGAGTTTTACAAAACCTTTAAGGAAGAATTAATACCAATACTTTTCAAGTTATTTCAGGAAATAGAAAAAGAAGGAGCTCAGCCAAATTCATTCTATGAGGCCAACATCACCCTGATTCCGAAACCAGACAAAGACACCTCAAAGAAAGAAAACTACAGACCAATATCTCTGATGAACATAGATGCAAAAATCCTCAATAAAATTCCTGCGAATTGGATACAAAGGCACATCAAAATAATTGTGCACCATGATCAAGTAGGATTCATCCCTGGGATGCAAGGATGGTTCAATATACGGAAATCAATAAATGTTATTCACCACATCAATAGACTTAAAAATAAGAACCATATGATCATCTCAATAGACGCAGAAAAAGCATTCAACAAAGTACAGCATCCCTTTATGTTCAAAACATTAGAAAAACTAGGGATAACAGGAACTTACCTCAACATTGTAAAAGCTATCTATGCTAAGCCTAAGGCTAGCATCATTCTCAATGGAGAAAAATTGAAGGCATTCCCCCTAAAATCTGGAACAAGACAGGGATGCCCTCTATCACCACTTCTATTCAATATAGTTCTCGAAACACTGGCCAGAGCAATTAGACAGATGAAAGAAATTAAAGGCATAAAAATAGGAAAGGAAGAACTTAAATTATCACTATTTGCAGATGACATGATTCTATACCTAGAAGACCCAAAAGGGTCTACAAAAAAACTACTAGAACTAATAAATGAATTCAGCAAAGTGGCAGGATATAAAATCAACACGCATAAATCAAAGGCATTTCTGTATATCAGCGACAAAACTTCTGAAACGGAAATGAGGAAAAACACTCCATTCACAATATCCTCAAAAAAAATAAAATACTTGGGAATCAACCTAACAAAAGAGGTGAAAGATTTATATAATGAAAACTACAAAACCCTAAAAAGAGAAGTAGAAGAAGATCTTAGAAGATGGAAAAATATACCCTGTTCATGGATAGGCAGAACTAACATCATCAAAATGGCGATATTACCAAAAGTTCTCTATAGGTTTAAGGCAATGCCAATCAAAATCCCAACGGCATTTCTTGTAGAAATGGATAAAGCAATCATGAAATTCATATGGAAAAATAAAAGACCCAGAATAGCAAAAGCAATTCTAAGCAGGAAGTGCGAATCAGGCGGTATAACGATGCCAGACTTAAAACTATATTACAGAGCAATAGTAACAAAAACAGCATGGTACTGGTACCAAAACAGGTGGGTGGACCAATGGTACAGAATAGAGGACACAGAGACTAATCCACAAAGCTACAACTATCTTATATTTGATAAAGGAGCTAAAAGCATGCAATGGAGGGAGGATAGCATCTTCAACAAATGGTGCTGGGAAAACTGGAAATCCATATGCAACAAAATGAAACTGAATCCCCTCCTCTCGCCATGCACAAAAGTTAACTCAAAGTGGATCAAGGAGCTAGATATCAAATCAGAGACTCTGCATCTGATAGAAGAAAAAGTTGGCTCCGGTCTACATATTGTAGGGTCGGGCTCCAAATTCCTTAATAGGACACCCATAGCACAAAAGTTGATAACAAAAATCAACAAATGGTACTTACTTAAACTGAAAAGTTTTCTCTCAGCAAGAGAAACAATAAAAGAGGTAAATAGGGAGCCTACATCATGGGAACAAATTTTTACTCCTCACACTTCAGATAGAGCCCTAATATCCAGAGTATACAAAGAACTCAAAAAATTAAACAATAAGAAAACAAATAACCCAATCAACAAATGGGCCAAAGACCTGAACAGACACTTCTCAGAGGAGGACATACAATCAATCAACAAGTACATGAAAAAATGCTCACCATCTCTAGCAGTCAGAGAAATGCAAATCAAAACCACCCTAAGATACCATCTCACTCCAGTAAGATTGGCAGCCATTATGAAGTCAAACAACAACAAGTGCTGGAGAGGATGTGGGGAAAAGGGTACTCTTGTACATTGCTGGTGGGACTGCAAACTGGTGCGGCCAATCTGGAAAACAGTATGGAGACTCCTGGGAAAGCTGGGAATGGAACCACCATTTGACCCAGCTATTGCCCTTCTTGGACTTTTCCCTGAAGACCTTAAAAGAGCGTACTACAGGGATACTGCTACATCGATGTTCATAGCAGCACAATTCACAATTGCTAGACTGTGGAACCAACCCAGATGCCCTTCAATAGATGAATGGATAAAAAAAAATGTGGCATTCATACACCATGGAGTATTACGCAGCACTAAAAAATGACAAAATCATAGAATTTGCAGGGAAATGGATGGCATTAGAGCAGATTATGCTTAGTGAAGCTAGCCAATCCCTAAAAAACAAATACCAAATGTCTTCTTTGATATAATGAGAGCAACTAAGAACAGAGCAGGGAGGAGGAGCAGGAAGAAAAGATTAACATTAAACAGATACATGAGGTGGGATGGAAAGGGAGAGAAAAGGGAAATTGCATGGTAATGGAGGGAGACCCTCATTGTTATACAAAATTACATATAAGAGGTTGTGAGGGGAATGGGAAAATAAACAAGGAGAGATATGAATTACAGTGGATGGGGTAGAGAGAGAAGATGGGAGGTGAGGGAGGGGTGATTGTAGAGGATAGGAAAGGTAGCAGAATACAACAGTTACTAATAGGGCATTATGTAAAAATGTGGATGTGTAACCGATGTGATTCTGCAATCTGTATTTGGGGTAAAATTGGGAGTTCATAACCAACTTGAATCTAATGTATGAAATATGATATGTCAAGAGCTTTATAATGTTTTGAACAACCAATAAAAAAATTAGAAAAAAAAAGAATGGCCAAAACACTGGCCATTACAACAAGCCACTCAAACGCTTCGAGGCCTAGGAGTGGCAACTAATCCCCATAGAAGTGCAATGGTATTAGATTGGAAGGATCCTGAAGGATGTGAAGGAACTATACAGCCCTATGTATTGGATCATCTTCCTATAAATTTATGGGGATAAGATGTCCTAGATCAATTAGGTTTGACATTAACAAATAACATCAATCCTAATGCGCCCACTACTAGGGCTAGACAAGGCTTTAGGAAAGTAGAAAGATTAAGAGAACAAGAACAAGGTATGACAGCACCAATTCAAATAGATCAAGAAACAAATAGACATGGATTGGGTTTTCAGAAGGGGCCACTGAGACAATCAAAATTACTTGGAAAGCAGAAAGACCAGTGTGGGTTCCTCAGTGGCCCCTGACTAAAGAAAAGATACAAATAGCCCATGACCTGGTCAAACAACAATTAGTGGAGGGACATATACAACCTTCCATATCTCCCCATAATACTCCCATTTTTGTCATTAAAAACAAATCTGGTAAATGGAGATTATTGCAAGATTTAAGAGCTATTAATAATGAGATGGTTTTTATGGGACCTGCTCAATCAGGGATTCCCCAATTGTCTGCTTTACCAAAAACCTGGTATGTTTTAGCTATAGATATTAAAGACTGTTTTTTATCAATTCCAATTCATCCTGAGGATAGTCCACATTTTGCATTTAGAACCCCTGCACTAAATCATGAAGGTCCTGATCAGAGATATGAATGGAAAGTACTCCCTCAAGGGATGGCTAATAGTCCAACTATGTGTCAAATTTATGTTAACAAAGCAATCCAGCCACTTAGAAATCAAAATCCTGATCTACAAATATTTCACTATATGGATGATGTTTTATTGGCACATAAATATAAAAACACATTGCTAGAATGTTATGCCACACTTACAAATTTATTAAAAAATTATAATCTAGAGATAGCAATAGATAAAGTACAATTAAATCTTCCAATTAATTATTTAGGGGTTTTATTATCCTCAACCATGGTCCGTCCACCCAAAATTCAAATATGAGTAGATCAACTCAAATCACTTAACGACTTTCAAAAGTTATTAGGAGACATAAATTGGATAAGGCCTTATCTAGGCATACCAACAGGAGAGTTGGGACCTTTATTTGATATCCTAAAAGGTCCATCAGATCCAAATTCACCCCACATGTCAATGCCTGAAGCAAGGTACACATTAAAAATCATTGAAACATATATGGAAAATATGCATTTGGATAGAATTTATATAAGTTTGCCTTTATTATTTATTGTACTGCCAACAAAACATATTCCAACAGGAGTATTCTGGCAAGAAAGTCCATTATTTTGGATACATTTATCTTATTCTCCTAACACTATTCTTACTAGATATCCTGAGGCTGTAGGACAATTAATACTCAAAGGAATAAAAGCAGCCACGGGAGTGTTCTGGATTTCTCCCAATAAAATTATTACTCCATATACTATGGATCAAATTGATGAGTTAGCTAATGAGTTAAATACTTGGGCAATAATCATTATGTAAATCTAATGTTTCATTTGATAATCACTTACCATCTAATCCTTTGTTGTCTTTTTGGTCTAAACATCCTGTAGTTTTTCCAAAGATGACAAAAAAAAAAAAAACCCTATAATGAATGCTCCAAATATACTCACTGATGGGTCAAATAATGGTACAGCAGCAGTAGTTACCCCTGATAAAACTTTTACATTTTTAGTACCCAAACAATCAGCTCAAAAGGTAGAGCTTAATGCAGTATTACAAGCTTTTATGATGTTTAAAGATTCTGTATTTAATTTATTTTCTGATAGTCAGTATGTAGTTAATGCTATAGTATCCCTTGAAGATGCTGGTAGGATTTCCCCTTCTTCTACTGTTTTCTCTTTATTTTCCACTATACAAAGTCTAATCTGGGACAGAAAAGATCCATTCTTTATAGGACATATCAGGGCACATACAGGATTGCCTGGAGCCCTTAGTTTGGGCAATGAGTTAGCAGATAAATCTACACATGACATACATATTTTCTCCACACTAGAAGAAGCTATAAATTTTCATAAAAAGTTCCATGTCAATTCTAATACTTTACAAAGGCATTTTAAAATAACTAAAGAACAAGACTGACATATAATAAACAATGTCAAAATTGTGTGACATTTTTACCACAAGTTAATCTTGGAGTCAATCCTAGAGGACTGATACCTAACCGTATTTGGCAGATGGATGTCACACACTTGCCAGAGTTTTGAAAATTAAAATATTTACATGTTAGAGTTGATACTTCTTCCGGATTTCTGATGGGCTCCCTTCATGCAGGATAAAAAACTAAAGATGTTATAGCTCATTGCTTACAAAATTTTGCCACTGTGGGCGTTCCAAAACAGTTAAAAACCGATAATGGTCCTGGTTATGTGTCCACCTCTTTTAAAGAATTTTGCTCATCATTTGGCATTACTTACATAACAGGAATTCCATACGATCCACAAGGACAAGGCATATTTGAAAGAGCTCATCAAACTATTAAAATGTACTTATTAAAACAAAAGGAGGGAATTGGAAAGGGTTATATATCCCCCAAAGATAAACTTAAAATAACCCTTTTTACTGTAAACTTTTTAAATTTGGATTCATCAGGGCTTAGTGCTTCGGAAAGACATTTGTATCCAAAAAATGTACATAAGCCTAAGGTACTTTGGAAAGATATTCTAACAGGACAATGGAAAGGGCCTGACCCAGTGATAGTCTGGAGTCGGGGCTCTGTTTGTGTTTTTCCACAGGAAGAACAGCAGCCGATTTGGATTCCAGAGAGACTAACTAAAACAATTTCTACAGACCAAAAGGAAGATGATTCGACTCAAATCCATAACAGCTGATATCCAGATCTCCAGCTTGGCTATTCTTACATCTGCGACAGTGATTAACCAGGATGCTTTTTTCAATATCTATTTTATTATTGCTTTTTCCCACATCATAAAGTTCTATTTTATTTCTGAGCTCATAAAAACCTAGGTTAATGTTTTTTTTCTGATCAGTTTTATTTTTTGACTGTGGAATTTTTGAACATTGCAATGGAGATTTCACCTAGGTAAAGCTACAAGGCCTTTACTATTGTCTTATGTGTTATATGTTACGTGTGCACACTTTTTTTTGTGTTGTATGTCTGTATGTGCGTATGTCCATATATCACATATGAGGAGCGCTCATGCACATGGATCCAAAAAAAAATTTTTTTATTATTCACGTGATTTTAATGGTTTAATTTAATTTTGGTAAACAGCTGTTGAAGATTGTTTTAATATATGAACAAATAGAAGGTTAACAGATCTGTTTGTTTACTTTCACCTTTCCTTTTCATTATATTTAATAATTCTGCTCAGGATAATGTAAATTGTTCTAAATATTGTTTTCTTAGTATCTGTTGAAATGTTACATATTTTTTTAGCATCATTGTCAAAATTCCTATTTTTATCCCAGTGCCGGTGAAGACAAGGATAAAACCAAACTACAACTTCTTCGAGAGTTATCACAACAAACCGTGTAAGCTGATACATCAATGATTTATAACTCAACAAGTAATGCTCAATCAATGAGTCGATTTATTTTGGAATGATATGGACATATTGATAGATTCCTGTTCTTTGAACTGCTTACAGAACTTGCCTGGAATATGTATCACTTGTATGCTTTATTTTGGGAGGATATGGACATATTGATAGATTCCTCTGCTTTTAACTGCTTACAGAACTTGCCTGGACTATGTATCACTTGTATGCTTTGTGATCTATTTGTTGATGCAGCGAATTATGGTAGTGCTAGCGTATCTTTGCTGATGTGTCACCAGTGATGCAATTTTTTCCTAGGAGCCGTTAATTGACTTGGTGTCATGACATTTCTGTATCCTCCTCCATTCTACTAGTGATGGTCTAATTTTGGCGGCCAACAGAGGTGAGGTAAAGAACCTCATCCCCCCACCGGCACCAAGGCCAAATTTGGGGGCCAACAGAGGTGAGGCAAAGAACCTCACCCCCCCACTGGTACATAGGCCTATCCACAAGTATGGCTATATGCTGGACCGGTAGTCAGTGACGGGTATGATCCAATTACAATGGTATCAACCTAAGACAGGAGGCTGACGCCTAAAAGTCAGTTTTCCGATGATGGGTAAGAACCATATGTTGAATTGGACAAACCTAACAGGCACGGTCCCTAGCCAGATTGCTTGTTACTTAAACAGAAGGGGGGAGATGCTAAGAGCCAAGTATATGATGCATGGCATTTTTGGTGGAAAGGTGACGCCAGCTAGCCATTGAGATGATATGATTATGTTAAGATTTGCATTCATATGGATATTGGACTCCTGCTGTTCACCTAGGCCGGCTAAGGGACTCCTGGAGAGTTCCCATTGGTTGGGGAAGTACAGTAGGAGGGAGTTCCGGGGGAGGAGCTCTCTCTGCAGTTCCAGGAGGAGGAGGCCGTGTGGGTGGATCAAAAATCTCCCCGGGCGTGTACCGGACATTGGCGGCAGTTTCAAAAAGTAAACTTTGTTCCTGCTTGAGTGGCTCATGATTTTGTGCCCAGCCAGACTGCGGCATAAGGTTAAGTCTACTTTTAAGTTTAGGATTAGGGCTAGTGTTAAGGTTAGGGTTAGGATTATTATTTTCTTATGGTTAATTAAGTGTAAGGGTCAGGGATTGAGTAAGTGTTGGGATAGGTTGAGGGCATAGGTTAGAATCAGGGCTAGGGATAGTGTTAGGTTTATGGTTAGGTTTAGCGCTAGGTTTAGCCTTAGGTTTAGGGTTATGGTTAGGGCACTGGATAGAGTTAGAGCTAGGTTGTGGGCTTTGGTTATGTTTAGGAATAGGGCTAAGTTTGGAGTTAGGTTTTGGGCTAGTGTTATGTTTAGGGTAAGGCTAGGGTTTGAGCTAGTGTTAGTGGTAGGTCTGGGTTGAGGATTAGGTTCAGTATTAGGTCTAGGGACATGATTATGGTAGGTTTAGGGTTAGGGCTAAGGTTAGGGCTAGGGTTATCATTAGGGTTTGGATAACGGTTAGGGTAATGGATATGGTTAGATGTAGGTTTAGGTTTAGATTTAGGGTTAGATTTAGTTTTAGGGTTAATATTAAGGCTAGAGTTATGTTTAGGTTTATGGTACAGGGTAGGTTTTGAGCTAGGGTTAGGGCTATGGCACATGTTAGTTTTAGGGTTAGTTGCTTTTCTGGTTAGGGTTAGGTTTACGGTTAGGGTTAAGGCTAGGGTTATCAGTACAGTTAGGTGTATGTTTGGGTAATGCTTAGGTTTAGTGCTAGGTTTAGGGATAGGGTTAAGTGTAGGGTAAAGACTAGGGTTAGGGTTTAGAGTTAGGTATAGGTCTAAGTTTATATTTATGGTAAGGGCTAGGCTTTGAGTAAGGTTTAAGACTAAGGCTAGGGTTACTTTTAGGGTTAAGTTTAGGTCTAGGGTTAGGGTTGGGGTTACACTTAGGGCTACATTTAGGCCTAGAATTCGCTCTAGTTTTTTGTTAGGTTAAGGTGTGGAGTTAGGGCTATGTGTATTGTGAGAGCTAGGATTATGATTATCGCTATTTGTAGGTTAGGGTTATGGCATGTCTAGTGTTAGGTTTATTTTTTCGGTTAGGGTCAGGTTTAGAGATAGTTTTAGTTTTGAAGGCAGGGTCAGTGTTCAGGTTAGAGTTAAAGTTAAGGTTACAGCCAGAATTTGGACTAGGTTTATGTCTAGGGGTAGGGATAATCTTTGTGGTAAGTTAAGGATTATTATTAGGACTAAGGCTAGGATTTTGTTTAGGTGTAGAGCTAGAGTTAAGGCTAGATTTAGGATTAGGTTTAGGTCTAGGGCTAGTGATAGGGTCTGGTTTAGATATAAGTTTACTGGTAGGGCTAATGTTATGGTTTGGTCTAGCATTCGGGTCAGGTTCAGACCTAGGTTAGTGTTATTGTCAGAATAAGGGTCAGAGTTAGGGTTAAGTTTTGGGATAGGGATAGAGCTAGAATGCGGGCTAGGGTTAGGACTATTAATATGGTGAGAATTTTGATTAGCCTGAGAATTAGGGATAGGTCTAGGGTTACCATTAGTGTTAGGGCTTTGCTTAGGTTTAGGGATAGTGTTAGAGCTAGTGTTAGGGGTATGGTTAGGGTTAGGATAAGGGTTAAAGCTAGGTGTAGGGCTCAGATTAGGGCTAGTTTTTTTGTGTTAGTGTTAGGGCTAGGGTTAGGACAACAGGTAATGTAAGAACCAGGTTTACAATTAGGGTTAGCTTTAGGTTTAGGGTTAGTGGTACTTCTAGTGTTTGTGTTAGATTTAAGGTTAGGGTGATATTTAGAGCTAGAGTTATTTTTAGGATAGGAGTCAGAGTCAGGGTTAGTTTTAGGATTTGAGTTAGAACTCGAATTAGGGCTAGGTTTACTGTTAGATTTCTGTTTAAGTTTAGCATCATGTTTAGAGCTGTGGTGAGTTTTAGGATAAGGGTCAGGGACAGAGTTAGTTTTAAGTTTAGGGTTAGGACTTGATTACTGTTAGGATTAATTTTTCTAGTAGTTTAGGGTTTTGGTTTTAAGTTAAGGTTTGGGGTTAGGTCTATTGCTCGGTTTTGTTTTAGTCCTAGGGTTAGGGTAAAGACTAGTTTTACAATTAGTATTAGGGTTAGGGCTAGTGTTAGTGTTAGGTTTAGACTTAGGTTTAGGGTTACATTTAAAGTTAGGTTTAGATCTAGGATTAGGCTAGGATTAAGTATAGGAAAGGGTTATGGGCAGAGTTAGAGTTAAGGCAAGGGATACGTGTAGAATTAGTTATAGGGCTAGTGTGAGAGTTAGAGTTAGTGATAGGGCTAAATTTAGAGTTACAGTTTGGAATAGGGTTAAATTAGGGCTAGGATTAGGACTGGGGTTAGTGTTTAGCTTAGGCTTAGCGATAGTGTTAGGTTTTGGGTTAGGTTATGTTTTAGGTAATGGATATGGTTGAGGTATGTGATAATTTTAGGGTTAGGCCTAGGGTAAGCATTAGGGTTATGGTTATCATTAGGGTAATTTATAGGGTTAGACCTAGGGTTAGGGCTAGGATAATGGTTAGGTTTAGGGCTAGAGTTAGGGTCAGGGTTAGGGTGGGGGTTACACTTAGTATTAGGTTTAGGGTATGGTTTAGGGTTTCAGATAGGATTTTTTCTATGGCTAAGATTAATTTAGGTTTAGGTCTAGCTTTATGTTCATGGTTAGTGTAATGTTTAGGGCCAGGGTTATCATTAGGGTTAGGGTAATAGGTTTAGATGTCAAGTTAAAGATAGTTTTAGGTTTAGGTTAGCATTAGGTTTAAGATTAGGGTTAGAGTTTGAGCTAGCTGAGGTTTAGGGTTAGAGTTAGGCTCACTGTTAGTTCTAGTTTTAGGTTTATGTTTAGGGTTAGGGTAGGTTTAGCTTTAGGTCTAATGTTATCATTAGGGTTAAGGTTAGGGTAAGGGTAATGGGTAGGGTTTTATCTAGGTTTAGGGCTAAGGTTAAGGTTAGGATTAGGACTGGGGTTCAGTTGAGGTTTAGGCTTTGTGTTAGTGTCAGGGTTAGGTTAACCATAAGGGTTAGGGATTGAGCTAGTTTTAGGGCTAGGGCAAGGGTTAGGTTTATAGTCTGGCTAGGGTAGTGTTAGGGTTAGGTTTAGGGCTAGGGTTAGCATTAGTTTCAGGATTATTGTTATTTTAATAGATAGAATTAGAGCTATGGTTGGGCTATGTTTACAGTTATGATTAAGGCTATAGTTAGGGTGAGATTTAGGGTTTTGGCTAGGGTTATTTTATGGTAAAGTTTAGGGTTTGAGATAGAGTTAGGGTTAGGGTTAGGGCTACGTTTAGGGTTAGAGTTATGCTTAGGGTTAGGTTTAGGCCTATGCTTAGGGCTAGGTTTTGTGTGACGTTTAGTGCTAGTGTTAGGTGTATGGGTAATGTAAGAGCTAGAGTTATGGTTATGGCTAGATTTCGAGTTCATCTAGTGTTAGGGTTAGTTTTTGGGTTAGGATAAGGTTAAGAGCTAGGAATTTTGTTAGGGTAAGTGTCAGGTTTCAGGTTAGGATTAGGTTTAGGTTTAGGTCCAGAATGAGAAGTAGGGTTAGGTCTAGGGGTAGAGTTAGTTTTTTTGTTTTGGTTAAGGGTTATTTTTAGGGCTAAGGATTGGTTTATGCCTATATTTAGGATTAGGTTTAAGTCTAGGGTTAGTGTTATTGTTAAGTTAAGGTTTAGGGTTAATGCTATGGCTAGTGTAAGGTTTCGGATAAGGGTTAGAGTCAGGTTTAAACCTACATTTTGTTTTAGGGTCAGAATAAGGGTCAGCATTAAGTTTAGGGCTTGGATTAAGTTAATAGCTAGAATGAGGTTTATGGTTAGGACTAGTGATAGAGTTAGGGTTTGGGGTAGTCATAGAATTAGGGTTAGGACTAGGGTAGCAATAGGGTGAAGGGTTGACTAAGTGTAAGAAATAAGGTTAGAGCTAGGATTAGGACTAGGGATAAGGTTAGAGTTAGGTCCAGGGTTAGGGTTAGGTTTAAAGCTAGTGTTAGGCCTTGGATTAGGTTTAGATTTTGTGTTAGGTTTAGGGCTATAGCTAATTTAATAACTGGCCTTATGATTTTGGCTAGTTTGAGGGTTGGTTTTAGGGTGAGGCTTAGTGTTAGGATTAGGTTTAGGGATAGGGTGATTTGTAGAGCTAGGGTTAGTGTAAGGTCAGAGTCAGGGTTAGTATTACTTCTAGGGTTATGGTTAGGACTCAAATTAGGGCTAGGATTAGAGCTAGGTGTAGGGTTAGGGTTTGGTTTAGGTTAAGGGTTAGGGTCTGTCGGAATCCAGCTCCAACAGGGCATCTAAGGAGACGAACGGATGGTGAGGAGTCGGTTAAAGGGAGTGGAGGAACAACACAGACATCAAAGTGAAGGTGCTGAATCCCAATCTTTACTTGTGAAGTTGATCATATATACTTTTCATTTAGGCAGGCTCACAGTACTTTGTGTTTAAAAGACAGGAATCATTATTCAAAGAAACAATATATTATGTAGCTACAATTAGAATAGAAGAATGTATCTTGGTTTATGCATAAGCAAGCATTTTTACTTTCAGTTCGTGTTTTCCTTTGAGCTGTTTCTGCTTATTAAACTTTTAAAAATAGTTAGAAATGCCCCAGATTATTGGCCTATACCTTGACTATTCTTTCTTGACTTACTGAATGGAACCGGTGCCATGGTTACAGCAAGTTTTTAACTTGTTATTAATTTTACTCAAACTAGATTAGGAGCACAAACCATTGTGCACAGGAACAAGAACCAATTGCCCAGTACTAAGCACTAATCTGTCTTCTTAACATTAATTCTTCTTCTCTAGATTTTAATTTAATTTCTCAAAAACTTCCTTGACAGGAATACAGGGAGTTTTTCATTAAACATTAACAATTTACGCTCCAGAGCTGAATCATTGCATTTAGAGCAAACAGATCCATTCTTTAGAAGAAGTTGCATTAATTGGGAAAGTCATGTTTTTTCCTTTATACTTAATGGTCACATGAGAAATCACAACTCTACTTATTAAAGGAATACAAAAACAAACCAGCCCATTCCCAGAAATATACTGTGCTCCTCCAGAGGATGGACACCTTGCACCATCCACCTCAGTAGGGCCTTGCCATTGCCTGAGTGAGGGGAGGGGTGCAGCAGGTGAGGGAAAAGGGTGTGGCTATAAATTAGCAACAAGATATTGGAAATATTCTGATATTGACTGTATGAATATCAGTATCCATGTGATATTGTGCTACAATTTTTTGTTTTCTTTTGTGGTGCTGCGGATTGCACCCAGGGTTACTCTGCCATTGTGCTTCATCTCCTGCCCTGTAAGTTGGAAGACCCACTCTACGTTTTTTTAATATTTATTTTTTCGTTGTAGTCAGACACAATACCTTTCTTTTTATTTATTATATGTGTTGCTGTGTCAGGGGAGGGGCGCAGCAAGGGTCAGTGAAATGGCTCAGTTATTCTTGAGAGATAGGGCTTGAGTTAGGGCTAGTTTTCAAATTAGCATTAGGGTTAGAGCTAGTGTTAGGGTGTGTTTAAGGCTTAGAGTTAGGGTTACGTCTAGGTTTAGGGCTACAGCAAAGGTTAGGGCTAGTGTTAGGGATAGGGTTTGAGTTATCATAAGGAATACGGTTAGAACTAGCAATAGGGCTAGGGCAAGAGTTAGAGTCAGTCTTAGTGTTAGGGTTAAATTTAGGGTTAGAATTAGGGCTTAATTAGAGCTAGGATTAGAGCCAGGGTTAGTATTAAGGATGAGCCTAGGTTTATGGCTAGGGTCATGGTTATGGTTATGGTTAGGTATGATGTTATAGATACCTTTAGAAATAGGGTGAGTGTTAAAATTAGGGTTATGTCTATAGTTAGGGTTAGGTTTAGGATTAAGGCTAAAATTAGGGCTGGGATTCGGGCTAGAGTTTGTTTTAGGGTTAGGACTTCATTAGGGCTAGGGATAATGACAGGTATAGGTTTATGTTTAGAGATAGTTCTAGGGATAAGATTATTAGGGTTAGGATTAAGTTTATGGATATGGTTAGGTTTAGGATTCAGGTTAGGTTTAGGATAATGTATAAGTTTAGGAATAGGAATAGGTTAAGGGTTATCCTGGTGTTAGCATTATGTTTAGGATTAGGATTAGGGTAATGAATAGGGTTACAGCTCAGGTTAGGACTAGGTTTATGGTTAGGATTAAGGCTAGGGTTAGGGTTAGGTTTTTTGTTATATCAGGTTTAGGGTTAGAGTTAGGTTTAGGGTAAGATTTAGGGCTAGAATTAGGGTTATGTTTAGGGTTAAAGGTAGTGTTACGGCTCCAATTAGGGATAGGTTTTTGGTTAGGTTAGGGCTAGGTTTAGGGCTGCAGCCAATGTAAGAACTAGGGTAATGTTTAGAACTAGTTTTAGCATTTGGGTTAGGCCTACGTCTAGGGTTAGGTTTAGATTTAGGTTTTGAGTGATGTTTATAGCTAGGGTTAGTGTTAGTGTCAAAGTCAAGGTCAGGGTTTGTTTTAGGGTAAGGTATAGGACTCGAATTAGATCTAGGTTTGGGGCTGGGTGTAGACTTAGAGTTTGGTTTATGTTAAAGGTTAAGGTTAGGGCTATAGCTCGGTTGTTTTGTAGGGCTAGGGCTACTTTAGGGCTAGTTTTAGGTTTAGCATTAGTGTTACAGCTTGTGTTATTAAGAGGTTTAGCTTAGTGTTAGGGTTATGTTTATAGTTAGGGTTAGATATAGGATTAGGGCTAGAGCTAGGCTTAGGGCTAATGTAAAGGCACATGATAGGATTATGGTAAGGGATAGGATTAGAACTAGAAATAGAACTAGGGCGTGAGTTAGAGTTAGTCTTAGGGCTAGGGTTAGGTTAGGTTTAGGGCTAAATTAGGGCTAGGATTAGGTCTAGTGTTTGTATTAGGATTAGGCCTATTTTAGGCTTAGGTTTAGGTTTAGGGAAAGGGTTAGGTTTAGGGGAAGGGAAGGGGTTAGAGCTAGTTTTAGGGCTACGTCGAAGGTTAGAATTTGGTTAGGGCTAGGGTTATTGATTAGTTAGTAATAAGGCTATGTTTAGGTCTAAGATGAGGGCTAGGGTTTGTTTCAGGGTTATGGAAAGAATTAGGACTAGGGCTAGTGTCAGGTCTAGGCTTAGTGTTAGGGTAAGTGTTAGGGTTAGTGTTAGTGTTAGGGTTAAAGTAAGGGTCAGATATAGGGTTAATGTTTGGTTTAGGGTTAGGCTTATGGTTACAGTTAGTGATAGTGTTATTGTTGGTGTTATATTTAGTGTTAGAATTAGGGTTAGGTTTAGTGTTAGGATTTGTTTTAGGTTTAGGGTTAAATTTATGGTTAGGAAAGGTTTTAGGTTGGGGTTAGGTAAGGATTATGGTTAAGTTTAGGGTTCAGTTACAGTTAGGGTTAAGGTTAGTTATAGGCTTAGGGATGGGGTTAGGTTTAGTTTTAGGGTTAGTGTTAGTTTTATGTTTAGTGTTATGGTTAGATTTAGGATTAGGGTTAGTTAAGTGTTAGGGCTAGGTTCGGGTTTGGGTTAGTGTAAGGATTAGTGTTACGAATAGGATAAGATTTAGTTTTACGGTTAGGGTGAGGGTTAGGGTTAGTGTTAGGTTTAGCATTAGGGTTAGAGTTATTTTAATGGTTAGTGTTAGTGTTACTGTTATGGTTAGGGTAATATTACATGTAGGGTTAGTTTAAGTGTTAGGGTTAGTGTTAGTTTTAGTGTTAGTTTTAATATTAGTTTAAAGTTAGGGTGAGTGTTAGGTTAATTTTAGGGTTATGTTTTCTGTCAGGGTTATGGATAGTGTTAGGGTTAGGTTACATTAGGTTTAGGGTTAGGGTTAGTATTACTGTAAGGGTTAGTGTTAGGTTAGGGATAGGGTTAGTGTTAGGTTTAGTGTTATGGTTATTTTTAATTTTAGGGTTAGTGTTAGTGTTAGGGGTAGGGTTAGAGTTAGAGTTAGGATTAGGGTAAGGGTAAGTGTAAGTGTAAGTTTTAGGGTTAGGGTTAGTGTTAGAGTTAGGATTAGGGTAAAAGTAAGCATTAGGTTTAGGGTTAGGATTAGTGTTAGGGTTACTGTTAGGATTATGTTTAGCATTACGGTTATGGTTAGGATTAGCATTAGGGTAAAGGTTAGTGTTAGATTAGGGTTGGGCAGGGTTATGTTTAGTGTTAGGTTTCAGGTAAGGGTTAGTATTAGGGTTAATGTAAGGGTTAGGTTTAAGTTTAAGGTTAGGTTAGGGTTAGGGTTTGTGTTAGGGTTAAGTTTAGGGTAAGTGTTACCTTTAGGTTTATGGTTATGGTTAGGGTTAGGGTTATACTTAGGTTTAGATGTAGTCTTAGGATTAGGTTTAGGTTTAGGGATAGCTTTAGGTTTAGGGTTAGGTTTACAGACAGTGTTACAGTTAGTTTTAGGTTTATAATTAGGACTAGTGTTAAAGTAAGGATTAGTGAAATAATTAGTTTTAGGGTTAGGGTTAGGGTTAGCTTTAGGATTAGGGTTAGGTTAAGGTTAGTGTTATGGTAAGGGTTAGGTTTTGTGTTACCATTAGGGATAGGGTTAGTGTTAGTGGCAGGGTTAGGGTTAAAGTTAGTTTTATGTTCAGGGTTAGGGTTAGGTTATGGTTTAGGTTTAGGTTTAGGGTTATGGTTAGAATCAGTGTTAGTGTAAAATTATAATTAGGGTTAGGACTAGGATTCGGTGTAGGGTTAGTGTTTGGTCTAGGGTTAGGATTTGTGTTAGGGTTACTGTTAGGGTTATGTTTAGGGTTACGGTTAAAGTTAGGATTTGGTTTAGTGTTAGGTTTAGGTTTAGGGTAGGTTAGGGTTAGGGTTATGATTATTGTTATGTTTAGTGTTAGGGATAGGGTAAGGGTTAGGGTAAGAATAGTCTTAATGTTAGGGATAGGTTAAATGTTAGGGTTAGTGTTAGTGTTAGGGTTAGGGTTAGAGTTACAACTAGGGTTACATTTAAGTTTAGGGATAGTTTAGGGTTAGGTTTATGGTTAGTGTTAGGTTTACTGTTAGGACTAGGGTTCAAGTTAGCAGTACGGTTAGTGTTAGGGTTAGGGTTTATGTTAAGGATATGTTTAGGGTTAGTTTTAAATTTAAGTTTAGAGTTTGGTTTAGAGTTAATGTTACTGTTATGTTTAGTCTTAAGCTTAATGTTTGGGTTAGTGTTAGTGTTAGTATTAGGTTTAGTGTTACTTTCAGGGTTAGGGTTAGTTACAGGGTGATGTGTAGGGTTAGTATTAGCATTCAGATTGGGGTTAGGTTGAGGGTTAGGGTTAGGGTTATGTTTAGGATTAGGATTGGGTAGGATAGGGTTAAAGTTAGGGTTAAGGTTTGAGTTAGTTTTAGCTTTAGGATTAGGGTTAGTGTTGGTGTAAGTGTGAGTGGTAGGGTTGGTGTTTTGGTTAGTATTAAGATAATGGTTAGGGTTTGGGTTAGGGTTTTGTTAGGATTGGGGTTAGAATTTGGCTTAGGTTTAGGTTTGTTGGTAGGGTTGGATTTAGGTTTTGTGTTAATGTTATGTTTAGTTTAAGTTAAGGTTAGTCTTAGGGTTAGAGTTAGTGTTAGGGTTTGACACAGTGCTAAGGTTAGGGATAGTTTTTGGGTTAGGGTTAGTGTTAGGTTAGGGTTAGGTTTAGTAGTATTGTTACAGTTAGTGTTAGGATTAGGATTAAGGTTGGTGATAGAGTTAGTGTTAGGGTTAGTTTTAGTGTTAGGGTAATTGTTAGGGTTAGGTTTAGCATTCTCATTTGGCTTAGGTTTAGTTTTAGAATTAGTGTTATTGTTATGGTTAGGGTTAGTGTTAGGGTTAGGATTAGGGCTTGTGTTAGTGTCAGCATTAGGTTTCGGGTTTCAGTTAGGATTAGAGTTAGTTTAGTGTTAGGATTAGGGTTTGGTTTAGTGTTATGGTTAGGGTTAGGTTAGTGTTACATTTAGGGTTAGAGTTAGGTTTAAAGTTAGTATTAGGGTTAGAGATAGGGTTAGAGTTAGTATTAGGTTTAGTTTAGAGTTAGAGTTAGTGACAGGGTTATTGTTAGGGCTAGGATTAGTGTTAGTGTCAGGGTTATGGTTAGTTTTAAGGTTAGGTTTAATCTTAGGGTTAGTGTTAGTTTAGTGAGAGTATTAGGGTTAGGTTTCGGGTTAGTTTCATGTTAGGGTTTTGTTTAGGGTTCATGTTAGTGTTCGGGTTAGGATTAGGCTTGTGGTTAGAGTTAGGGTCAGGGTTAGGGTTAAGATAAGTGTTAGGGTTCATTTTAGATTTAGGCTTAGCTTTGGTATTAGGTTTAGGTTTATTGTTAGGGTTAGTGTTAGTGTTAAGGTTATGGTTAGGTTCAGGTAAAGTGTTAGTTTGAGGGATATGTTTATTGTTAGTGTTACGGTTAGGGTTAGGTTTAGGTTTAGGATTACTATTAGGTTTAGGTTTAGGTTTAGAGTTAGTGACAGGGTTACTGTTAGGATTAGGATTAGTGTTAGTGTTAGGGTTATGGTTAGTTAAAGGGTTAGGTTTAGTCTTAGGGTTAGGTTTAGTGTAGGTTTCGGTTTAGGAGTAAGTTAGTGAGAGAATTAGTATTAGGGTTCGTGTTGGGTTACGTTTAGGGCTAGAGTTAGGTTGAGTGTTAGGTTTAGGTTTGTGGTTAGTGTTAGGGTTTGTGTTACGGTTAGGGTTACCTTTAGTATTAAGTATAAGTTTAGTGTTATGGTTAGTGTTAGGGTTATGGCTATGTTTAGGTATAGTGTTAGGTTTAGTGATAGATTTAGGGTTAGTGCAATGGTTAGTGGTAGTGTTACGATTAATTTTACGGTTAATTAGGGTTATGGTTCGGTTAGTGTTAGTGTTAGAGTTAGGGTTAAAAAAGGCTTAGGATTAGGGTTGGCTTAGGTTTAGCTTTACAGTTTGGGTTAGGGTTTGTGTTAGGATTAGGGTTAGAGTTAGGGTTAAAGTTAGATTTAGAATTAGGGTTAGAGTTAATGTTAGTGTTAGAGTTAAAGTTAGGGATAAGTTTAGAATTAGTGTTAGGGTTAGCATTAGGGTTAGGGTTTCTGTTAGGGTTAGAGTAAGTTTTAAGTTTAATATTAGGGTTAGGGTTAGGGTGAGGGTTTGTGCTCGGGTTAGGATTAGGGTTAGGGTAAAGTTTAGGGTTAGGTTTAGGTTTAAGTTAGGTTTAATTTTAGGGTTTGGGTTAGGGTTAGGGTGAGGGTTAGTATTAGGGTTAGGTTACGGTTAGTTTTAGGCTTAGTGTTAGGGTTTGTGATAGTGTTAGGGTTAGTATAAGGGTGAGGGTTACAGTTCAGATTAGGATTAGGTTTAGTGTTAGAGTAAATGTTACGGTTAGGGTTAGGGTTAGGGTTAGTGTTAGGGTTAGAGTTATGGTAAGTGATAGGTTTAGGGTTAGTGTTAGGTTTAGGGATAGTGTTAGTGTTAATGTTAAAGTTAAGTTTGGAGTTCCTGTTAGGGTTATAGTTAGGGTAAGTGTTTGGGTTAGGGCTAAGGTTAGGTTTAGGTTAGGGTTACTTTTAGTGTGTGAGTTATAGTTAGGTTTAGTGTTATGGATAGTGTTGGGTTTAGGAATAGATTTAGGGTTAGTGTCAGGGATAAAGTTATAGTTAGGGTTAGTGTTAGTTTTAGGGTTTGTGTTTTGGTTAGGTTTAGGGATATGGTTAGTGTTAGAATAAGGGTTAGTTTTGGGGTTAGTGTTAAGTTTACATTTAGTTTTAGGGATAGGGTTAGTGATAGAATTAGGGTTAGGGTTAGTGATAGATTTAGGTTTATATTTAAAGTTAGTGTTAATGATAGGATTAGGTTTTGGGTTAGGGTCAGTTTTGGGGTTATGGTTAGGATAAGTGTTAGGGTTATTTTTAGTGTTAGGGATAGTTTTACGGTTAGTGTTAGGGTTAATTTTACAGTTAGGGTTAGGTTTAGGGTTAGAGTTAGGGTTAGGGTTAGGTTGAGGGTTAGGTTTAGGGTAAGTCTTAGGTTTAGAGTTACGGTATGGATAGAGGTAGTGTTAGGAACCTAACATCATGGTTAAGTTAGGGTTAGGGTTCATGTTAGGGATATATTTAGGGTTAGCATTATGTTTAGTTTAGGATTAGGGTTAGGTTTAGGGTAAGGATTAATGCTTCTGTTAGGGTTAGTGTTAGGTTTACATTTAGTGTTAGATTAGGTTTAGGAATAGGGTGAGGTTAAGGTTAAAATTAGTGTTCAGGTTAGAATTAGGTTTAGGATTAGGGTTAGGGTTAGCGTTTAGTTTAGTGTTATGTTTGGGGTTAGGGTTAGGTTTAGTGTTAGGGTTAAGATTATGTTTTGGTTTGGTAAGGGTTAGGGTAAGGATTACGTTTAGGGTTAGGATTGTATTTAGGGTTAGTATTAGGATAATGGCTAGGGTTAAAGTTAAAGTTAGAGTTAGGGTTAAGGTTAGATTTTGAGGTAGGGTTTGTGTAAGTTGTAGGATAAGGTTTAGCGTTCATGTTAGGTTTAGGTTTAGGGTTAGGATTAGGCTTAGTGTTAGGGTTAGGGTTAGGGATAGTGTTAAGTTTAGGAATAGGTTTAGAGTTAGGGTTATTGTTAAGGTTAGTGTTAGGTTTAGGTTTAGTATTATGGTTAGGGCTAGGGTTATCATTAGTGGTCAGTTTAGGGTTCAGGTTAGGGTAAGGATTAGGTTTAGGGTTAGGTTTAGGTTTAAGGTTAGGTTTAGTGATGGGGTTTGGGTTAGGTTTAGTGTTAGGGTTACTGTTAGAGTTAGGTTAGTGTTAGTTTTAGGCTTAGTATTAGGGTTAGTGTTAGGGTAAGGGTTACAGTTCTGATTAGGGTTAGGATTAGGGTTAGAGTTAATATTAGTGTTATGGTTATGGTTATGGTTAGGGTTAGAATGAGAGTTATGGTAAGGGTTAGGTTTAGGGTTAGTGTTAGGGTTATGGATAGAATTAGGGTTTGTGTTAAGGTTAGTGTTAGGGTTCGTGTTAGGTTTAGGATTAGGGTGAGTGTTAGGGTTGGGGTTAGGGTTAGGGTTGGGTTAGTTTAGTGTTTGGATTAAGGTTAGGTTTAGGGTTTGGGATAGTGTGAGGGTTAGGGATAGGTTTAGGGTTAGTGTTAATCTTATATTAAGGGAAAGTGTTAGTGATAGGGTTAGGGTTGGGGTTAGGGTTAATGTTTGGGTTAATGTTAGGATTAGTGTTAGCGTTAGTGTTAGTGTTAGGGATAGAGTTAAGGAGAGTGTTAGGGTAAGTATTAAGGTTAGAGATAAGGTTATGGATAAAGTTAGTGTTAATGTTAGGTTTAGGGTTAGGGTTAGTGTAAGGGTTATTGTTAAGGTTAGTGTTAGATTTAGGATTAGTGTTAGGTTTAGTGTTTGTGTGTGGGATATGGCTTGTGTTAGGGTAAGAGTTAGGGTTATGTTTAGGATTATGTTTAGAGTGAGGCTTAGGGTTAAGTTTAGGGTGAGATTTAGGGTGACTTGTAGGTTAGGATTAGTGTAAGGGTAGGGTTAATCGATTAGTGTTATGCTTAGGGTTAAGTTTTGTGTTATGGTAAGGGTTAAGTTGTGGGTGAGGGGTAGGGTTAGGTTTAGGGTTAGGTTCAGTGTTAGTTTTAGTGTTAGGGTAAGGGTTAGTGATAATGTTAGGGTTAGGGATAGTATTATAGATACTTTTAGGTTTAGGGTTAGAATTAGGGTTAAGGTTAGTGTAATTGTTAGGGTTAGGGTTAGGTTTAATGTTAGGGTTAGGTTTATGTTTATGGTTAAGTTTAGTTTTGGGTTTAGGGTTAGTGTTAGCGTTCTGGATATGGTTACATTTAGTTTTAGAATTGGGGTTAGGGTTTGGGATATGGTTAGTGTTAATGTAAGTGTTAGGGTAATAATTATGGTTTGTGTTTGGGTAAGGGTTAGGTTTAGGTTTTGTGTTTGGGTTAGAGTTAAAATTAGGGTTTTGGTTATGATTAGAAAGAGTGTTAGAGTGAGGCATAGGGTTAGGGTGATGGTTAGTTTTAGGGTTATGGGTTGTTTAGGTATAGTGTTTGGGTAAGGGTTAGGGTTGGTTTTAGAGTTAGGGTTAAAGTAAGGGTCAGGGATAGGGTAACTGTTAGGTTTAGGGTTAGGCTTAAGGTTACAGTTGGTGATAGGGGTATTGTTGGGTTTATGATTAGTGTTAGGACTAGGGTTAGGTTTAGTGTTAGGGTTGGTTTTAGATTTAGGTTTAGGTTTAGTGTTAGGTTAGGGTTAGGGTTAGGTTTATTGTTCAGTTAGGGTTAGGGATAAGGTTAGTTATAGGGTAAGTTTTGCGGTTAGGGTTAGTGTTAGTGTTAGGGTTAGTTTTATGATTAATGTTAGGGTTAGAGTTAGGGTTATGGTTAGGTAAGTGTTATGGCTAGGTTCGAGTGAGGGTTAGTTTAAGGATTAGTGTTAGGGATATGATTAGATTTAGTGTTAGTGTTAGGGTTAGGGTTAGTGTTAGGCTTAGCGTTAGGGTTAGGGTTATGTTTAGAGTTAGTGTTACGTTTAGTGTTAGTGTTACTGTTAGGGTTAGCGTAATGTTAAATTTAGGGTTAGTGTAAGTGTTAGGTTTAGGGTTAGTTTTAGTGTTAGTGTTAATGTTAGTTAAAAGTTAGGGTTAGGGTTAGGTTAAGTATGTTAGTTAAAAGTTAGGGTTAGGGTTAGGTTAAGTTTAGGGTTATGTATTGTGTTAGGAATTGTTTTAGGTTTAAGGTTAGGGTTATGGTTAGATTACGATAGGTTTAGTGTTAACATTAGGGTTACTATTACTGTAAAAGTTAGTGTTAGGTAACGGTAAAGTTAGGGTTATGTTTAGTGGTATGTTTTTTGTTAATTTTAAGGTTAGTGTTAGTGTTATGGTTAGGGTTAATGTTAGAGTTAAGAATAGGGTTAGGATTAGTGTTAGGGTTAGTTTTAGGATTTGTGTTAGGGTAATGGTTAGGATTATGTTTAGGGTTATTGTTATGGTTAGAATTAGTATTAAGGTTAGGCTTAGTGTTAGCTTAGTGTTAGGGCATGGTTAAGGTTAGTGTTAGGGTTCGGGTAAGTGTTAAAATGAGGGTTAATGTTAGGGTTAGGTTTAGGTTTAGGGTTGGTTAGGGTTGGGTTAGGGTTAGGGTTTGTGTTAGGTATAATTTTATGTTAAGTGTTAGCTTTAGCTTTATGGTTAGGGTTATGATTAGAGTCATAATTAGGTTTAGAGTTAGTTTTAAAATTAGGGTTAGGTTTAGGGATATCTTTAGGTTTAGGGTTAGGTTTAGAGACATTGTTATGGTTAGGTTTAGGTTTAGGATTAGGATTAGTGTTAAATTTAGGATTAGTGTTATGGTTAGTTTTAGGGTTAGGATTAGGGTTATGGTTATGGTTAGATTTAGTGTTAGGGTTAGGTTTCAGATAAGGATTAGGGTGTAGGTTAGCATAAGGTTTAGCACTAGGGTTTGTGTAGGGGTTACGGTTTGGGTTAGAGTTAGGTTGAGGTTTAGGGTTAGGTTAGGGTTAAGGTAAGTTTTAGTTTTAGAGATAGTGTTAATGTTAGGGTTAGGGTTATGGTTAGGATTAGTGATAAGATTAGAGTTAGTGTTCGGCTTAAATTATGGTTAGGGTTATGGTTACAGTTCGTGTTAGGGTAAGGGTTACGGTTTGTGTTAGTTTTAGGTTTAGGTTTAGGGTTAGGGATAGGTTTAGGGTTATTGTTAGATAGTGTTAGGTTTAGGGTTAGGGGTCGTGTTAGTGTTACGATTAGGGTTATGGTTTGGGTTAGTGTTACTATTAGAATTAGGGTTAAGGTTAGGTTTAGTGTTTGGGTTAAAGTTAGAGTTAGGTTTAGCATTAGTGTTAGGGTTAGGGTTAGGGTTAGTGTTAGGTTTTGAATTAGGGTTTGGGTGAGGCTTAGGGGTAGTGTCAGGGTTTGGTTTAGCTTTAGGGTTAGGTTTAGGGTTGGGGTTAGGGTTAGGTTAAGGTTATTATTTGGTTTAGGTTTTAAGTTAGGGTTAGGGTTAGTGTTATGATGAGATTTAGTGTTAGAGTTAGGTTCGGATTAGGGGTAGGATTAGGGTTCTTGTTTGGGTTAGTGTTAGGGTTATTGTTAAGTTTGGTAAGGGTTAGGGTTTTGGTAAGTGTTAGGGTTAGTGTTAGGAGTGGGGATAGTGTTTCGGTTAGGGTTAGGGTTAGGGTTAACGTTAGACTGAGTTTTAGGTTTAGAGTTTGAGTTAGGACTAGGGTTAGCTTTAAGATTTGTGTTAGGGTTACGTTTAAGGTTAGTGTTAGGATTAGTGTTAGGATTAGCATTAGGTATAGATTTCTGTCAATGGTTAGGATTTGGGTTATGGTGAAGTTTAGGGTAACTTTTATGGTTAGGGTTAGGATTAAGGTTAGATTTAGTGTTAGATTTAGAGTTAGGGTTAGTGTTTGTATTACAGTTAGGTTTAGGATTAGTGTTAGGTTAGTGTTTTGTTAGGGTTAGGATTAGGGTTATGACTAGTGTTTGGCAATGAGTTAGAGTGAGGTGTAAGGTTAGTGTTAGGGTGAGGTTTAGGGTTAGTGTTAGGATTAGCTTTAATTTTAGGGTTAGGTTTGGGGTTAGGGTTGGGTAAGGTTTAAGTTAAAGTTAGGATTTGGTTTAGGTTTTGTGTTAGTGTTAGTGTTAGGTTTAGTTAGGGTTAGGGCTAAAGTTAGGGTTAGTGGTAAGTTTAGGGTTAAGGTTAGGTTTAGTGTTATGGTGAAGGTTAGTGTAAGGGTTAGGTTCAGGTTAGGGTTAGGTTTAGGGTTCATGTTAAATTTAGGATTAGCATTAGTGTTAGCTTTCGGTTTATGGTGAGGTTTAGTGTTAGGGTTATGTTTAGTGTTATTTTTAGGTTAGTGTTATGGTTAGGGTTAGGGTTAGTGTTAGGGTAAAGGTTTGGGTTAGGATTTAGTTTAGTGTTAGGGTTAGTGTTATGGTTAGGGTTAGGTTAGGGTTAGGGTTAGTGTTAGGGTTTATGTTAGGGTAAGGAATAGGGTGAAAGTTAAGTTTAGGTTTAGATTTACGGTTACAGTTAGTGTTAGGATTAGAGTTAGGGTAAGGTTTAGCCTTAGTGTTTGGGTTAGGATTATAGTTAGGTTTAGGGAAAGGGTTAGGGTGGTGTTAGAGTTAATGTTAGGTTTAGGGTTAGGTTTAGGGTAAGGGTTACAGTTAAGATTTGGGTTAGGATACGATTTGGGTTATTGTTAGGGTTAGGGTTGTGTTTAGGTAAGAGTTATATTTAGTGTTATAGTTAGACTTAGGATTAGATTTAGGTTTAAGGTAAAGGTTAAGGTTATTGTTAGTGTTAGGGTTAGAGTTAATTTGAGGGATAAGCTAAGGTTTATGGTTGGTTTAGGGTTATGTTTAGAATTAGGGTTAGTGTTAGGGTTAGCGTTAAAGTTAGTGTTAGGTTTAAGGTTACGTTTAGGATTAGGGTTCATAATAGGTTAGGTTATGGGTAAGGGTTAGTGTTAAGATTTTGTTTGGGGTTATTGTTAGGGTTAGCGTTAAGTTTGGGGTTAAGGTTAGGGTTAGGTAAGGGTTAGTGTTAGGTTTAAGTTAGCATTAGGGTTATGGTTGGGGTTAGGGATAGATTTAGTGTTAGGTTTTTGGTAAGGTATTTTGTTAGTTTTAAAGTTAGAGTTCGCCATATTTTGAAGTTTAGCGTTAGGGTTAGTGTTTGGTTAGTCTTAGGTATAGGATTATGTCTATGGTTAGGAATATGTTATGGATAGGTTTAGGCTTAGGTTTAAAATTAGTGTGGTTAGGGTTAGAGTTAGGTTCATAGTTAGTTTTAGGATTAGTGTTAGGTTAGGGTTACATTTGAGTGAGGTTTAGGGTGAGTTTTAGTTTTATAATTATGTTTAGGGTTAGAATTAGGATTGGGATTAGGGTTAGGATTAGTGTTATGGTTAAAGTAAGGGTTGGGATTAGGGTTTGTGTTTGGGTTAGGTTTAGGGTTATGGTTTGTGTTAGGGTTTTAGTTTTAGGGTTAGGATTATGGTAAGGTTTAGGGTTAGGTTTGTGGTCTGGGTTAGTTTAGGATTAGGGTTAGAGTTAGTGTTATGTTTAGGGTTAGGGTTTGTGTTAGAGTAACAGGTAGGATAAGGTTTAGGTTTAGGGTTAGCTTTAGGGTTAGGTTTAGGGTTAGGTTTAGGGTGAGTTTCAGGGTTAAGTTTATGGTTGGGGGTAGTATTAGTTTTATGGTTAGGTTAGGTTTAGGGTTTGGGTTAGAGTTATGGTTAGGGTTATGTTTTGTGTTTGGGTTAATATTAGGTTTAGTGTTAGGTTTAGTGTTAGGGATAGGTTTATGTTTAGTATTAGCGTTAGGTTAATGTTAGTATTAGTGTTATTGTTAGGGTTAGGATTAGTGTTACGTTTAGGGTTGGGGTTATGTTTATGGCTAGTTTTACAGTTAGCTGTAGGTTTAAGGTTAGTGTTAGGGTTAGTGTTAGGTTTCGAGTTATGTTTTTTGTTAGGGTTATGGTCTGGTTTAGGGATTGTGTTAGGGTTATGGTTAGAGTTAGGGTTATGGTTAGGGTAACGGTTAAGATTAGGGTTAGTTAGGGTTAGGATTAGTGTGAGGGTTAGTGTTAGATTTAGGGTTAAGGTTAGGGTTTGGCTTTGTGATAGGGTTAGGGATGGGGTTTGGTTTAGTGTTAGTGTTAGGGTTAGTGTCACTGCTGGTGTTAGAACTATGATTAGGTTTATGGTTAAAGCTATGGTTGGGATTAGGTTTATGATAGAGGTAGGGTTGTGGTGTGGGTTACAGTTTATGTTGGTTTAGGTTCATGATTAGTTTTAGGGCTATGGTTAGGGTTAGGGTTAGGAATAGGGTTAAAGTTAGGGTTAGGTATACTAGTATTAATTTTAGTGTTAGGTTTAGTATTAGGGTTTTATTTATGTTTATGTTTAGTATTAGGCCTAGGGTTAGGGTTAGGGTTAGTGTTTGGGTAAGGATTAGGGTTAATTTTAGAGTTTGGGTTAGTGTTAGGTTTAGGGTTAAGTTTGGGTTTAGTGTTAGGTTTAGGGTTAGGGCTAGGGATTCGTTTCAGGTTATGGTTAGTTTTACTGTTAGGTTAGGTTTAGAGTTATGATTAGGATTAGGTTTAGAGTTAAGTTTAGGGTTAGATTAAGGGTTAGTTTTAGGGTTAATGATAGTGTTAGTGTTAGTTTTAGGGTAAGGGTTTTGGTTAGGAAAAAGATTAGTGTTAGTGTTAGGGTTATGTTTAGGTTTAGAGTTAGTGTTAGGGTTAGGGTAAGTGAGAGGGTTATGGTTGGGGTTAGGGTTAGTGTTAGGGTTATGGTTAGGGTTAAGTTTACGGTTAGATTTAGGGTTAGGGTTAGGTAAGTGTTAGGGTTAAAGTTAATGTTTTACTTAGTGTTAAGGTTAGAGTTGTGCTTTGTGTTAGGGTTACAGTTAATGTGAGGGTTAGTGTTAGATTTAGTGTTAGTGTTAGGGTTAGGGTTAGTATTTGTGTTAGCATTAGGGTTACTGTAATTATTAGGGTTATGGTAAGGTTTAGGGTTAGGGTTAGGATTAGTGCTAGTGTTAGGGTTTGTGTTAGAGATAGTGTTAGGGATAGTGTTAGGGTGGGGTTAGGGTTAGGGTTAGTGTTAAGGTTACGATTAGGTTTAGGGTTAGCTTTAATGTTAGAGTTAGGTTGAGGTTTCATGTTAGGTTTAGGGTTAGGTTTAGGGTTAAAGTTGGTGTTAGAGTTATTATTAGGTTTAGGTTTAGGGTTAGGGTTAGGTTTAGGGTTAGGGTTACATTAGGTTCAGGGTTATGGTTTAGGTTAGGGTTTGTGTTAGGCTTAAGTTTAGATTTAGTGTTAATGTTAGGATTAGGATTAGTATTAGGGTTAGGGTTAGGTATAAGATTATTTTTACGGTTACGGTTAGAGTTAGGGTTAGGTTTAATGTTTGGATTAGGGTTAGGAATCATGTTATGGTTAGTGTTTGTGTTAGGGTCAAGGTTAAAGTTAGTGTTAGAGTTAGGTTTAGGGTTAGGAAAAGTGTTAGGGTTAGGGGCAAGTTTAAGGTTAGTGTCAGGGTTAGGGTTAAGATTAATGTTAGTGTTAGGGTTAGGGTTCATGTTATGTTTACTGTTAGGCTTAGGATTAAAGTTAGGGTTAGTGTTAGTGACAGGGTTATGGTTAGGGTTAGGGTTAAGATAAGTTTTAGGGTTAGTGTTTGGTTTAGAGTTAGGTTTAGGTTGTGGATTAGAGTTTGGATAAGTATTAGGGTTAGGGTTAGAGTTAGGGTTAGGGTTCGGGTTATGATTAGGATTAGGGTTAAAGTTAGGGTTAGGATTAGTGATAGGGTTAGTGTTAAAGTTAATGTTTGGTTTAGAGTAAGGGTTAGAGTTAGCCTTAGTGATAGGCTGAGGTTTGGGTTTAGGTTTAGTTTTAGGGTTAGGGTTTGAGTTAGTGTCACTCTTCGTGTTAGAAATAGGCTTAGTGTTAGAGTTAGAGCTATGGTTAACATTAGGGTTAGGTTAGGTTCAGGGTTATGAGGTGGGTTACAGTTTATGTTAGGGTTAGTATTAGGCTTAAGTTTAGTGCTAAGTTTAGGGTTAGGTTTAGGGATAGGTTTACAGTTAGGGTTAGTGTTAGTGTTAGGTTTTGTGTTAGGTTGAGTGTTAGGGTTCTGTTTATGTTTAGTTTTAGGTGTAGTGTTAGGGCTATGGTTAGGTATATGGTTAGTATTAGGGTAAGGGTTAGGGTTAGGTTTATAGGTTGTGTTAGTTTTAGGTTTAGGGTTACAGTTGGGGTTAGGGTTAGGATTGGTGTTAGGATTAGGGATAGGTTTCGGATTAGGGTTAGGGATAGTTTTAGTATTAGCATTTGGTTTATGGTTAGGGTTAGTGTTAGGGTTAGGATTAGGGTTAGGGATACTGTTACCGTTAGGGATAGGTTTAGGGATAGGATTAGTGTTTTGGTTATGTTTAGGGTTATGTTTAGTGTTACAATTAGAGTTAGAATTAGGTTTAGTGTTAGTGTAAAGTTTAGGGTTAGAATTAGGTTTAGGGTTAGAGTTCATTTTAGAGTTATGTGTAGGTTTAGTATTAGTGTTAGGGTTAGTGTTAGAGTTCGAGTAATGTTTTGTGTTAGGGTTAGGTTTACTGTTAGGGTTATGATTAGGACTGAGGTTTGATTTAGGGTTAAAATTAGGCTTAGAGTTAGTATTACAGTTTGTCTTAGGTATAGGGTTATGGTTAGACTTATTGTAAGTGATAGGTTAGGGTTGGGGTTACGGTATGTGTTACTGTTAGTATTAGGGTTAGTAGTAGATTTAGTGTTAAGGTTAGGTTTAAGGTTAGGTTTAGGTAAGGGTTAGGGTTAGGGTTAAGGTTTTTGTTAGAGTTATGTTTATGGTCAGCTTTTGTGTTAGGGTAAGTGTTCGGGTTAGGGTTAGGGTTACTGTTAGGATTAGTGTCAGAGTTAGGGTTAGGTTTAGGTTTAGGGTTAGTTTTAGGGTTATGGGTAGATTTTAGGGTTAGTGTTAGGTTTAGTCTTAGGGTTAGGGTTAGGGTTTGATTAGGGTTAGGGTTAAGATTAGGGTTAGTTTTGGGGTTAGGATTAGTGTTAGGGATAGTTTAGTGTTAAATTTAAGTTAGGTTAGAACTAGGGTTACAGTTACAGTTCATGTTAGGGTTAGGGTTAGTGTTACTGTTAGGTTTAGGTTTCGGATTAGATTAGGGTAAGAGTAGTGTTAGGGTTAGGTTTAGGTTTAGCATTAGTGTTTATGTTAGGCTTATACTTAGGTTTAGGTTTAGTGTTAGGGTTAGAGGTAGGGTTAGTGTTTGGTTCAGGGTTAGGGTTAGGGTGAGGGATATTTTTAGGTTTAGGGTTAGGTTTAGGGTTAGGTTAGGGTTAGGGTTATCATTAGTATTCATGTTAGGTTTAAGGTTAGGGTTAGTGTTAGGTTTAGATTTACAGTTAGGGTTAGGTTAGGGTTATTTTTAGGGTTAGGGTTATGTTTAACATTAGTGTTTGGGTTAAGGTTATAGTTAGGTTTAGGTTTAGTGCTAGGTTTAAAATAAGGGTAAGTGTTTGGTTTAGGATTAGGTTTACGGTGAGGGTTAGGGTCAGGTTTAGGGTTAGCCTTATGGTTAGTTTTAGGGTTAGGGTTAGGTTTAGTGTTAGAGTTAGGTTTAGGTTCAGTGTTAGGGTTAGTGTTATAGTTAGGTTTAATTTTAGTATTACAGTTAGAGTTAGGGTTGGGTTAGGGTTGGGATTATGGTTTAGCATTAGGGTTAATGATATAGTTAGGGTTAGTGTTACTGTTAAGTGTATGGTTAGAGTTTGTTTTAGATTTTTGATTAGGGTTAGGGTTAGTGTTATGGTTAGCATTAGGGTTAGGTGTAAGGTTAATGTTAGGTTTAGCCTTAGTGTTTGGTTTAGGGTTAGGGTTAAATTTTCTTTAGGGTTAGGGTTAGGGTCAGTGTTAGGGTTAAGGTTATGGTTATGGTTAGGCTTAGTGTTATGGTTAGGTTTACGGTTAGGTTTAGGTTTAGGGTTAGGGGTAGCTTTACCATTAGTGTTAGGGTTACAGTTTGTGTTACGGTTAGGGTTACCATTAGGGTTAGGTTTGCTGTTTAAGTTAGATTTAGGGTTAGGTTTATCATTAAGTTTAGTGTTAGGGTTAAGTTTAGGTTTTGGATTAGGGTTAGGTTTAGTGGTAGGGTTAGGGTTAGGGTTTTTGTTAGGGTCTGTGTTAGGGTTAGGGTTTCTGTTAAGATTAGGATAAGCTTAGTGTTAGGGTTAGGGTTTTGCTTAGTGTTACAGTTAGGGTTAGGGTTAGTGTTTTATTTAGGGTTAGAATTAGGGTTAATGTTTGTGTTAGGGTTAGGGTTAGGGTTAGGATTAGCTTTAGTATTAGGGTTAGGGTTACGGTTAGGCTTACAATTAGTGATAGAGTTAGGGTTTTGATTAGGGTTATTGTTAATGTTAGGATTAGGGTTATGTAAGTGTTATTGTTAGGGTTAATTTAAGGTTAGGGTTATGCTTTTGGTTAGGGTTCCTCTTAGGTTTATGTTTAGGGTTAGTGTTAGGTTTAGGTTTAGGGTGACATTAGAGTTAGGTTAGATAACAGAGTAAGTTAATTAAAGGTGAATCTTGGTTTGTTTCAAAGAAATTTGAATAAAGTAACTGTAACCCTAACACTATCTCTAAACTGAGCCATAATCCTAACTCTAAACATTAATGTAGCCCTAGGACTAACCTTAACTTTTACTCTAATTTTAACTGGAACCCATTGTCCAAACCCTAGCTCTAACTCTATCCATTACCATAACTCTAAACCTAACCCTAATGCTAAACATAGCCGTAACCCTAACATTTACCCTAGACCTGCTCTAACCCTAACCGTCACCCTAGACCTAAATCTAGATGCAACCATAACACTTACCCTTAACCTAACCCTAACCCTAGGCCTAACCATAACCTTAACCCTAACACTAGCCCTAATCCTAACCATAAACATAATCCTAACCCTAGATGCAATTCTATTTTTTCCTACACTTAAGCCTAACCGAAATGCTAACAATAGGACTAAACCTAACTGTATCGCTATCCCTAAGGCTATTCAAAATCCTAAACCTAACATGAACCCTAAACCTAACCCTATTTTTACCCTAACTCTAACCCTAACCCTAAATCTAATTTGAGCCATAACCTTAAACTCAAACCTAAACCAAACCCTAACATTGACCCCGGCCCTAATAATTCCCCTAGTTCTAAACCCGTCTCTTACCCTATACCTAACTCTTACAAAAGACCTAGGCGTAAACTTTTCCTTTAAACTATCCCTAACTGTAACCCTAGACCTGACATTAGCCCTAGCCATAATTGTAGCCCTAACCCTAACACAAACCCTAACCCTTTTCCTAGCCCTAAACATAGCCTTAATTACAATCCTAACCCCAACTCTAGGCCTAACCCTGACACTAACACTAGCCCTAATCTTAGTCCAAATTTAGCCCTATCCCTAACACTAGTCCTAAGACTATCTCTAACTCTCACATTAGACCGTTCACTCATTCTAACCCTATTCCTTACCGTAACCCTAACCCTAGACATAACCCTTTCCCTATCCTTTCCCCTAGCACGTTAGACAAAACATAACTCTAAATCAAGCCCTAACCTGAAGACTAAGCCAAACCCTAACACAAGACCAAACCATAACACTAATCCTAAAACCAGCTCTAACCCTAACCATAGCCCTAAAACAAAACCTAGCTATAGATATAACCCTAACCCTTAACCTAAACCAAACCCTAACCTTAAACCTAGCCCTAAACCTAGCCCTAAACCTAGTCCTAATATGAGTTTTAAGCCGAACCTGTAAAATAACCCTGAACCTGACACTGACACTAACACTACTAGCTTTAAATATCACCCTAACCCTATACCTAACCCTAACACTAACTCTAGCCCTAAAACCCTAAAAAGATCCCTAAAAATCAACCTTGTACTTACATTAGTCCTAACCCTAACCCTATCCCTAACTTAACCCAAAGCCTAGCCCTAATCCTAGCTTTAATGCTACCCCTATTTGTAACCATAAACCTAGCCCTAAACTGATCTTTAACTCTATCTATTATCATAACCAAAACCATAACCCTAATGCTAACCCTAGGCATGAATCCTAATCTTAACCCAATCTATTACCCTGAACCTAACCTGAACCTAAACCTAACCCTATCCTTACCCTAACCCTAACACTAACACTATTTAAAGCCCTAACTTTAAACCTTAACCTATCCCAAACCCTAATCCTGATTTTGACCCTAATAAAACCCCTAGCTCTAAACTTAAATATAACCCTACATCCTAAACCTTACCCTAGATGTAGTCATAATCCTAACTTTAAGACTAACGTTAAACATAATTCTGGACCTTAAATTAGCCCCAACCCTAATCCTAGTCCTTAACCTAAAACAAACCCTAGCCATTATCCTAACCCTAAACCTAGCTTTAATCATAACCATATCCCTAAACCTATCTCTAACCCAAATTGTAACCCTCACCCTGCTTCTATACCTAGCTATAATGCCATCTATTACCCTAAACTTAAACCTAACCCTAACTGTAACTCTAGGCTTAAGCCAAAAATTAAACCTAGCCCTAATCCTAGCACTAATTTAGCCCCATCTCTAACCCTAGACCTAAGACTCACTCTAACTCTCGCCCTAAACCTATCCCTAGTTTTAACCCTATCCCTTACCATAACGCTATCCTAACCCTAACCTTTGCCCTATGCTTAGTCCCAGCCCTAACCCTAGATCTAACCCTATCTCCAAATTTAACCCTAACCCTAAGAATAAGCTTAACACTTACACTATCCCTAAACCTAACCCTGGAAGAAACCGAAACCAAGCAATAGCTTTATCCCTGAACATTAACTTAAACCCTATGACCCTGACTCATATCCTAACACACAATCTAGCTCTGAACACTGCCCTCACATTAACCAAATGCTAAGAATAAACCTAACAATAATTTGAGTCCAATCCCCAACCATAAAACGAACCCTGACCTGACTCTGATCATAACACAAACCCTAGCTATAAATATCACCCTAAGCTTAAACCTATCCCTAACACTAAACCTAACCATAACACTAAAACAAACCTAAATTTAACCTTAGCTCTTACATTAGCTGTGGCACAAATCCTATCCCTAACCCTAACACAAACACTAGTCCTAATCCGAGTCCTAAACCTAGATTTAACCTTAACTCTAACCCTAACAATAGTCCTAAACCTAGCTCTAAACCAATCCCTTATTCAAAGCAAACCCCTAAACCTAAGGGTAACCCTTGACCTACCCCTGATCCTTAGGAAAACCAAAACCCTAACTCTATTAATAGCCCTAACCCTAGCTCTCATTCTAGCTTAACCCTATCCCAAATTCTAACCCTAACCCTGACCCTTATACTGACCCTACCACTAATCCTAGGTCTAACTCTAACCCTAGCTCTAACCCAAAACCTATGGTAATCCTAACCATAGACCTAACCCTGAAGCTAACTCCCAGCCTAGCCCTAAACTTAGCTCAGAACTTAATCCTTATGCTAAACATAACGCTAAACTAAACCCTAGTTCTAACCCTCACCCAAGACCTAATCCTAACCATAACCCTAGCCATAAACTTAACTCTAACTGTATCCATTACCCTAAAATTACCCTTACACTAATGTAACCCTAGGCCTAACCCTAACCTATCACTAGCCCCTAAACTGTCAATTACCCTAAACCTAACCTGAAGACTAAACCTAGCCTTATCATTACCCTAATGCTAACCCTAGTACTACTTTGAGCCCTAACCCTAAACTCAAACCTAAACCAAAGCCCAACACTGACCCTGAAATTAATAATTTGCCTAGCTCTAAACCTGACTATTACCCTATACCTAACCCTTACTCTAGACTTAGAAATACACCTAACCCTAAAAATATCCCTAAACATAACCGTAGACCCGAATTTAGCCCTAGCCATAATCCTAGCCCTAACCCTAGCACAAACCCTAGTCCTTATCTTAGTACTAAACACAGCCTTAATTATAACCCTAACCCTAAACCTAGGCCTAAACCTAACACTAACACTAGCCCCAATCTTAGCTCTAATATGGCCCTATTCCTAAGCCAAACCCTAACCCTAGCCCAAATACTAACTCTAACTCTATTCATAACTCTAGTTCCAACCCTACACTTTACTGGAAGCCTAATCATAGCCTGAACCTTAGGTCTAAACCTAGACCTATTCATATCCCTGGCCATAACCCTAGATATAACCCTAACTATAAATCTAACCCTAACAATAAGCCTAAACCTAAACCTAACCCTAACCCTAACCCTAAAGCTAATCCTAAAACTAGCCCTAACCCTAGCCCTAGCTCTAAAACAAAACCGAGCCATAGAACTAACTCTAATCCTTAACATATACCAAGCCCTAGTCCTACACCTAGCCCTAACACTAGAAATAATTCGAGTCTTAATCTGAACCCTAAAACTAAACCTCACCCTGACTCTGACCTTAACACTAACCCTAGGTCTAAACATCACCCTAACCTTAAACCTAAACCTAACATTAGATCTAGCCCTGACCTCTAATACTAAAATTAGCACTAATCATAACCCTAGTACTTACATTAGCCATAACCCTAACCTTAGCCCTTACTTAACCCAAATCCTAGCCCTATTCTGAGCCCTAACCCTAGTTTTAAACCTAAAACTAACTCTAAAACCCTATCAATAATTGTAACCATAACCCTAGCTGTAACCCTAGCTCTAACCATATTCATTACCCTAACCATAACAATAACCCTAATGCTAATACTAGGCCTAAACCTAACCCTATCCCTAATCTTCACCCTATTCATTACCCTAAATCTAACCTGAAACCCAAACCTAACCCTATCATTACTCTGATCCTAAACTTAAATCTAATTTGAGTCCTAAATTTAAATCTTAACCTATCCAAAAGATTAATCATGACCATGACCCTAATAATACCCTTAGCTCTAAACCTGACCCTAACACTAAACCTAACGCTTACACAAGGCATAGCTATAAAACTAAACTTAAACTAGATTTAACCATAACCCTAGATCTCAATTTAGCCCTAACCAAAATCCTAGACCTAAATCTAGTCTTAATCTTAACCTGAACTATTACCTGAGACCTAACCCTAATTCCAACATGCACCCTAGCCCTAAACCTAACTATAAACCCATCAATTACAATAAACCTAACTATAACCCTAAACCAAACCCTAATTCTCACCCTAACACTAGGCCTAATACTAACACTAAGCCTAGCTCTCATCCTATGCCTAATTTAATCCTATCTTAACCCTTACCCTAGCCCTCAGACTAACTATAACTCTTGCTCTAGCCCTAGCCCTAGTTCTATCCTTACTCCTATCCAAACTCTATATCTAAACCTAACTCTAAATAAACCTAACTCTAAATTTAACTGTAATCATAAGCCAAATCAAAACCTAACACTACCCCTAAACATAATGCTAATCCTAAAAATTGCCCTAGCCCTGGCCCTAGCCATAATACAAAACCAGGCCATATCCCTAACCAAAACCCTTAACCTAAACAAAACCCAATACTTAAATCTAGCCCTAACCCTAACTCTACAAATTACTCTGACCCTGATGCTGAACCTAACACTAATCCTAGCTCTAATCATCACCCTAACTTAAATTAACCATAACACTAGATCTAGCCTTAACCATAACCCCAAAACTAGCCTGAATTGTAACCCTAGTTCATACATTAGTCATGGTCCTAACCCTAGAATTAATCCTAGCAAAAATCCTACCCTAAATACGAGCCCTAAACCTAGCTTTAACCCCAATCTTAACTCTAATATTAACTTTAAACCAAACCCTAACCCTAGCCCTAACCCTAGCCCTTACCCTAAGCCAAATCCTAACTCAAATGCTAGCCCTAGTCCTAACCATAATCCTTAGCCTAAATTCAAATATAACCATATTACTAGTCTTAACCCTACCCTCATTCTACCTCTATACTTAACCCTGACCCTCATCTGACACTAAAAGTGACCCTAGGTCTAAACCTGACCCTAAACCTAAACCAAAACCTAACATTAGACCTACTGGTAATGCTATATTTATACCTAAGCCTAACACTAGACGTAGACCCAAAGCTGATCCTAAATATAGCTACAAGTCTAGCCCTAGACCTAAACAAAATCCTAGCACTATCCCTAAAAATAACCCTTAACCTAAACCAAACACTTACCCTATCCCTATACCTAAACCTAGTCATAATTCTGGATGTAAACCTAAACCTAATTCTATCTCGAACTCTGACCCTGACCCTAATACGTAAACTAGCTTTAACCCTGACATTAACCCAAAACCTATACCGAACACTAGAACTAGCTATAACCCTAAACCTAAAACTAGCCCTAAACATAACCCTATATTTACATTATCCATAGTCCTAACCGTAGCCCTAAACCTAACACAAAACCTAGAGCTAATCGTAGGCCTAAACTTAGCTCTAAGCATAAACCTAAGCCTTCTCCTAACCACAAATCTAACTCTAACCCTAACCCTCCCCTTAGACCTAACCCTAACCCTCTCCTTAGACCTAACCCTAGCTCAAAGCCTAACCCTTACACTAAACATAACCTTAGCTCTATCCTAAATCCTAATCCTAACCCTAGCCCTAATTTTAACCTTAACCCTAGCTCAACCTTTAGCTCTAACAATATCCATTACCCTAACCCTAATCCTAACCCTAATTAAAACCCTATGCCTAACACTAAACCTAACTCTAAACATAATCTTGAACTCAGAAGTAAGCCTAAACTGAACCCTCGTACTAGCCGTAACCCTATCTCAACACTAACCTTTATCCTAACATAATCATAACCTTAACCCTAAACTAACACTTATCCTAACTGTAATACTTACCCTATCCCTAAACCTAACCCTAATCCTAGGCTTAATCCAAACCATAACCTTGCCCTAATTCTAGCTCTAAATTTATTGATTACACTAAACATAACCCTAACCCTAATGCTAACCCTAACCCGATCGCTGAAACCTAACCCATCCGTTACCTTAAACCTTAACTAAAACCTAAAGTAAACCCCTCCATTACCTTAACTCTAATCCTTACCCTAACGCTAATTTGAGTGCTAACCCCTCAACCTTAACATAAACCAAATGCTAACCCTTACTCTGACTGTGACACAAATAATAATTCTCACTCTAAACCTGTCCTTTAACATAAACCTATCCCTTACAGTAGACCTAGCCATAACCTAACCCTAAAATTATCCTTAACCATAACCCTAGACCTGATGTTATTCCTAGCCCAAGTCGTAGCCCTAACCCTATCAGAAAACCTACCCCTCATTCTAGCCCTAATTCTAGCCTTAATCCTAACCCGAACCCTAACCTAAATGCTAACCGTAGGCCTAATCCTAATTCTAACCCTCACCCTAGCCTTAAACCTAGCTATAACCACACCCATTCCTCTAAACTTAACCCTAACACCAGTGCTAACCCTAATCCTAGCCCAAACCCTAGGCTTAACCCTTACACTAACCCTAGTCCTAATCCTAGCCAGAATTTAGCTCTAACCCTCACCCTAAGCCTACTACTAAGAATAACTCTAATTCTCACCCTAGACGTATCCCTAGTTCTAACCATATTCCTTACCATAACCCTAACATTAGCCCTAACCCTAGCACCAGCCCTAACTCTAGATCAACCCTAACTCTAAATCTAACCCTAAACCTAAGCCTAAACTTTACTCTTACACTAGCCCTAACCCTGATGCCAATCGAAAATCTAGCCTTAAGCCTAGCCTAGCCCCCAAACAAAACTGAGCCATAGCCCTAACCATAACCCTTAACCTAAACCAAAACCTAACACTAAACCTAGCACTAACTTTATCCCTAATTTGAGTCCTAAACCTAACACTAAAACTAACCCTGACCCTGACAATGACCCTATATATAACACTTGCTCTAAACATCACCCGAACCCTAACCCTAAAACTGGCACTAATTGTAACACTAGTTCATACCTTAGCCATACCCCTAACCCTAGCCCTATCCAAACCCCAAACCTAGCCCTTATTTGAGATTTAACACTAGTTTTAAAGTAACCCTAACCTAAAACCTAGCCCTAAAACTTACCCTAACTCTAGCCAGAATCCTAACCATAACCCTAGCCTTATCACTAGCTCTAACCATATCAATTACCCTAACCTTATTGCTAACCCTAACCTTATTCATTAACCTAAACCTAACCTGAACCCTAAAAGTAACCCTATCATTACACTAACCCTAACCCTAAAGCTAACTTGAGCTCTAATCCTAAACTTAACCTAAGCCAAACCCTAACTATGACCGTTTCCGTAATAATAAATCTAGCTCTAAACCTTATACTAGACCTAGCCATAAACCTAAACCTAACCCTTATACTAGATCTAGCCATAAACCTGACCCTAACCCTTATACTAGACCTAGCCATAAACCTAACCCTAAAACTATTCCTAATGTAACCCTAGAATAGACATTTGTCCTAGCTGTAATCCTAGCTCTAACCTTACAGAAACAATAGCCCTAACCCTAACTCTAACCCTAACCCTTGGCCTAATCCTATCCATAACCCTAGCCCTAAACTTATCTCTAACCTTACCAATTACCCTAAACATAGCTCTAATTCTAATACTAACCCTAAGCTTAAAACTAAATCTATGCTTAAACGTAACCCTATCCATTATGCTAAAACTTATCTGAACCCTAAACCTAACCCTATCATTACCCTAACACAAACCCTAATGCTAATTTGAGCCCTAACCCTAAACCCTAACCTAAACAAAACCCTAACCCTGACCCTGACCCTAATAATAACTCTGGCTCTAAATTTGACCCTCATCCTAAATATAACACTTACACTAAACATAACCATAAACTTAACCCTAAAACTATCCCTAAATGTGACCCTAGAACTGACATTTGCCATAATACTAATCCTAGCACTAACCAAAACACAAACCCTAGCCCTCATCCTAGCCCTTAACCTAACCTTAATCATAACTCTAATGAAACCCTAGCCCTAACCCTAATTCTAACTTTGTCCTAGCCCTAAACCTATCTCTAACCCAAGTATTTACACTAAACTTAACCCTAAGCCCAAAACTAAACCTAGGCCTAGACATAAACATAATCCTAGCCATATTCCTAGCGCTAATTAGGCCCTATACCTAACCAAACCCTAAGCCTAGCCCTAAGACTTACTCTCACTCTCGCCCTAGCCCTATCCCTACTTCTACCCTATTTTATCATAACCCTAATCCTAACTATAAGCCTAGAAATAATGCTAGCCATAACCTTAGCCCTAGACCTAACCCTAGATCCAGTCCTAACTCTAAATCTAACTCTAAACCTTAGATTAAACCTAAACCTAACACTAGTCCTAAACCTAACATTAATCTTAAAACTAGCCCTAACCATAGCCCTAGCTCTAAAACAAAACCGAGCCATAGCCCTAACTTTAAAGCTTAACCTAAACCAAAACCTAACCCTACACCTAGCCCTGACCCTAGCTCTAATTAGACTCCAAACCCTATCCCTAAAACTACCCCTGTCCTTCATTCTGACCCTACTAATAACCCTAGCTCTAAACATTACCCTAATATTAAGCCTAACCCCAACACTAGACTTAGTCCAAACCCCAATCTTAAAACTAGCCCAAATCGTAACTCTACTGAAATTATTGGCTGTAACTCTAATCCTAGCCCTAACACTAGCCCTAGACCTAAACCTAATCCTAAATCTAGCCATAACTCTAGCTCTAGACCTGAACAAAAAACTTGTCCTAGCCCTAACAATCACCCTTAACAGAACCCAAACACTCACCCTACTTCTAGACCTAACCCTAGTCCTAATTCTGGCACTAAACCCAACACTCACACTAACTTAAACAGTGACCCTGACCCTAACATAAACATAACTCCAAAGCTCATCCTAACTCAAAACCTAATACTAACACTATAATAGCCACAACCCTAAACCTAAAACTAGCCCTAATCATAACCCTAGCTCTTAACTATGTATTGCTGTAACACTAGGCCTAAAATAACACAAAACCTAGCCCTAATCCTAGGCCTAAACGTATCCCTAATCCTATACCTAAACCTAACCCTAAGTGTAACCCCAAACTAAAGCTAACCCTAACCCTAACCCTAACCCACTCCTTAGACCTAACCCTAGCTCAAAGCCTAAACTTTACCCTCAATATAACCCTAGCCCTATCCCAAACCCTAACTTAAACTTAGACCTAATCCTAACCTTAACCATAGCCCTAACCAAGCTCTAATTCTATACACTTCCCTAACCCTAGTCCTAATCCTAATCCTAATCCTAACCATAACCGTAGCCCCAAACCTAGCTCTTATCTTATCCATTACCCTAACCATAATCCTAACCCTAATTCTAACCCTAGGCTTAACCCTAACACTATCAAAATCACTAAACCTATCCATTACCCTAAAACTAACCTGTACCCTAATACTAAGCCTATTCATTAGCTAACCCTAACTCTAAACCTAATGCTAATTAAAGCCCTAAACCTAAACCTTAACCTAACCTGAACCATAAGCCATACCCTGACCTTAATAATACATCTACCTCTAAACTTGGCCCTTACTCTAAATCTAACCCTTACACTAGAACTAACCATAAACATAACCCTAAATCTATCCCTAACCGTAACTCTAGACTTAACCCTAGACACTTACCCTAACACAAACCCAATCTCTAAACCTTATCGTAACTGAAAAAATAACCTTAACACTAGACAAACCCTAAATCTATCCATAACCATAATCCTAACACTTACATTACTAATACTCCTAACTCTAGCCCTAAACCTCACACACAACCTATCCCTAATCCTAGCCCTAAACCTAGACCTAAGTGTAACCCTAACCCTATCCCTAGCACTAACCTTAATCCTAACACTGACCCTGGCCCTAACCCTACTCAAACTCTAATCCTTACCCTAAACATAACAATAGCCCTAACCCTCAACCTAACCCTAAAAATAGCCCTAATCCTAACTGTAACCATAGCACAAATCCTAGCACAAACTCTATTCATTATCTTAAACATAACCCTAAACCTAATGCTAATCCAAGCCATAACCCTAACCCTAACCCTAACCATAGCCCTGACTCTAACTCTAAACCCCACCCTAGCCCTAACCCTAGCTCAAACCCTAACACTTCTGCTAAACCTAATACTAACACTAACCCTAGGCCTATCTCTAAACTTAGCCAAAATCTTAACATTAACACAAGCCCTAACACTAGCATTAAACCTATCCTTTACCCCAAACATAAACCTAACCCAAATGCTAACCCTAGGCCTAACCCAAATCCTATCACTAACATTAACCCTAACTATTACTCTAAACCTAACCTGAACCCTAAACCTAACACTATGCATTGCTTTAAACCTAACCCTAATGCTAATTTGAGCCCTAACCCTAAATGTTATCCTAAACCAAACCCTAAACCAGACTCTGACCATAATAATACAACTAGCTCCAAACCTGACCTTTACCCTAAACTTCACTTTCCACTAGACCTAGACATAAAACAAGTTAACACTATTTCTAAACATAACCCTAGACCTGACATGAGCCTAGCTCTAATCCTAGCTCTAACCCTAACACAAACCCTATCCCTCATCCAAGCCCTAAACCTAGCCTTAATCCTAACCCGAACACTAACTGTATTCCTATACCTAATTTTAACCCTTGCCCTAGCCCTGAACCTAGCCATAACCTCATCTCTTCCCCTAAAACTAACCGTAAACCTAACACTAACACTAACACTAATTCTAGTCCTAACCATGGGCCTAACCCTAACACTAAACGTACCACTAATCTAACACTAATTTAACCGTAACCCTAAGCAAATCCCTAACTCTAGCAGTAAGAATAACTCTAACTCTCAACCTAGCCCTATTTCTATTTCTAAACCTGTCCATTACTGTAACCCTAACACTATCCCTAAACTTAGCCCTAACCCTAGATCTAACCATAACTCTAAAGCCTAAACCTTACCCTACAACTAGCTGAACACTAATGCTAATCATAAAACTAACCATAACCCTAGCCCTAGCCCTAAAACAAAACTGAACCATTACCCTAAGCCTAAACGTAACCTAAACCAAACCATAACCCTACAACTAGCCATAACACTAGCTCAAATTCGAGTCCTAGGACTAAAACTAACCCTACACTGACTCATATCCAAACACAAACCCTAGCTCTATATATCATCCTAACCATAAAGCAAATGCTAACACCATTCTTAGCCCAAACCTTAACCCTAAAACTAAACCTAATATTAACCCTAGTTTTTACATTAGCCATAGTCCTAAGCCTAGCCCTAACCCCAAAACAAAAATAGCCCTAATCTGAGCCCTAAAACTAGATTTAACCCTAAATCTAACCTTATCCCTAGCCCTAAACCTAAACCTAACCCTAGCTCTGAGCCTAGATCTAACCCTATCCCTTATCCTAAGCCAAACCCTATCCATATTGCTAACCCTAGTCCTAATTGTAATCCTTAGCCTAAATCAAACACTAACCCTATTACCAGTCCAAACCCTAACCCTCATTCTAGCTCTAAACCTAACCCCAAACCTAACTGCTACCTTCACCCTTATTCTGACCATAACATTAATTATAGGTCTAAACCTGACCCTAACCCTAAAATGAACCCTGAAATTAGCCTTTCTAGTAAACTTTTACTTAAAACTTAGGTACCTAAAAACTTAGTCCTATCCCTCACAATAACCCTTAACCTAAACCAAACAATAACACTACCCCTAGACCTAACCCTACTCCTGATTCTCTCTTTCACCCTGACTCTAATCTGAACACTGACCCTGACACTAACACTAAACCTAGCTCTAAAACAATATCTAAACCTAACACTAGACCTAGCCATAAGTCTAACCCTAAAACTAGCCCTAATTAGAACCCTAGATCTTACATTACCCATAGCACTAACCATAAACCTAACAAAAACCTAGCCCTAATCCAAGGCCTAAACCTACCATAAGCATAACCCTACCCTAAACCTAGCCCTAACCCTAAGCCTAACCCTCACCTTAGACCTAACCATACCTCAAAGCCTAACCTTTGGCCTAAACATAACCCTAGCCATATCCCTAACAATAACCCTAACCCTAACCCTATACATTACCCTTATTATAACTCTATTCCTAATGCTAACCCTAAGCCTAACCTAACCCTATCACAAACCCTAAATCTCTCCATTATGTTAAACATACCCTGAACCCTAAATCTAATCCTATTCATTTCCTGAAACCTACCTCTAAACCTAATGCTCATTTGAGCTCTATCCCTAAATCTTAACCTAATACAAACGGCAAACCTGACCCTGAACCTAAAAATACACCAAGCTCTAAAAGTGACTCTTACCCTAAACTTAACACTTACACTAGACTAAGACATAGACCTAATCCTAAATCTACTCCTAACTGTAACACTAGAACTGACATTATCCCTAGCCCTAATTCTAGACCTAGCCCTACAACAAACCCTAGCCCTCATCCTAGCCCTAAACCTAGCCTTAATCATAACCCTAACCCTAACCTTAGCCCTAATCCTAATTCTAACCGTCACTCTACCTCGAAACCTAACCATAACACATCCCTTACCCTAAACCCTAAAGCTAGCCCTAAAGCTATGCCTAAGCTGAACACTAACCCTAGATCTAATTCTTGCCCTGATTTAGTCCTATCCTTAAAACTAACCATAACCCTAGTCCTAAGACTAACTCTAACTTTCACCCTAGCCTTATCCCTACTTCTATCCCTATCATTTACCATAACCCTAAACCTAGCCCTAACCCTTGCTCTATCCTTAGACCTAGCCCTAACCCTAGATCTAACCCTAACTCCAAGTCTTAACCTAATCCTAAGCCTAAGCCTAACACAAACACTAGACCTAACCCTAAAGCCAATCATATAACTAGCCGTAACCCTAAACCTAGGACTAAAACAAAACTGAGCGATACAAGCTGAGGATGTGACTCAAGTGGTAGCACAGTGGCCTGGCATGTGTGGGGTGCTGGGTTTGATCCTCAGCAACAATAAAAATATAATTAAAGCAAAAAAAGATGTTGTGTCCACCAAAAACTAAAAAAAATAAAAATAAAAAATTGTCTCTCTCTCTCTCTCTCTCTCTCTCTCTCTCTCTCTCTCTCTCTCTCAAAAAAAAAAAACTGAGCAATAGTCCTAACCTTAAACCTTAACTTAAACCAAACCATAACACTAGAGTTAGATCTATTAGCCACAATTCAAGTCATAATCCTAACCTTAAAACTAACCCACATGTTGACTCATATCCTAAAAGTCAACCTAGCTCTAAAGACCACCCTCAACTTAAACTGAACCCTAACAGTAATCCTGGCCCTTATTTGAGTCCTAACCCTAACCCTAAAACTAACACTGTCTATGAATCATATCCTAATACTAAACTAGCTATAAATATCATGCTAACATTAAACCTAATCCTAACACTAGACCTACAACTAGCCCTAACCCTAATTGTAACCCTAGTTCATACATTATCCATTGCCACAACACTATCCCTAACCCTAACACAAAAAAATAGCCCTAATCTGAGCCCTAAACCTAGATTTAACCTAAACCCTAACCTTAACTCTAGCCCTTACACTAATTCTAAGCCTATCTCTTACCTAAAGCAAAACCCTAATGCTAATGTTAACCCTAGACCTATCCCTAATCCTTAAGGTAACCAAAGCCCTAACCCTATTAATATTCATAACCTTACCCTCACTGTAGCTCTAACTCTATTCCAAACCCTAATGTTAACCCTGACCATTATTTTGACCCTAACACTAACCATAGGTCTAAACCTGGCCCTAACCCTAGACCAAACCATAACACTAAATTTAGGCCTAAACCAAATCCTAAATCTAGCCTTAACTCTAGCCCTAGACTTAAACAAAAAGTTATTCCTAGCGCTTAAAGTAACCTTAACCTAACACAAACAGTAACCCTACCTCTAGACCTAAACCTAGTTCTAATTCTGGATTTAACCCTAACTATAATTCTAACCCAAACACTGACCTTTCCTTTAAGGGTAACCTACCTCTAAACCTGACCCTAACCAAAAATCTAAACATAACACTAGACCTAGCCATAATCCTAACCCTAAAACTAGCCCTAATAATAACCCTAGCTCTTACATTACCCACAGTCCTAACCCTAGACCTAAACCTAACACAAAACCTGGAGCTAATCCTAGGCCTAAGCATAACTCTAACCCTAACCCTAACTTAACACTTGATTAGTCATAACCATAGCTAAAAGCCTAACCCTTATCGTAAACATAAAGCTACACCTGTCCCTTAATATACCCCTAACACTAGCCCTAATCCTAAACTTAACTCTAGCCCTAACCCTAGCTCTAAACCTACCCATTACCCTAAAACTAACCCTAAGCCTATTGAAAACACTAGGCCTAAATCTAACCCTAAAAATGACCAGAAAAGTAACACTAGACCTAAACCTAAACCTCACACATCACATAGACCTAACTCTAGCTCAAATGCTAACCCTTACCATAAACCTAAACATAGCCATATCCCTAACCCTAAACCTAAACCTCAATCTAACACTAACCATAACTCTATGCCTACATCTAACCATATCCATCATTTTAACCCTAACCCTACCTCTAATGTTGATGCTAGCCCTAATCCAACCGTAACCCTAACCACACTCTAATCATATCCCTAGACCTAACTCTAAACGTAGCCCACGCCCTAGCCCTAACCCTACCTCAAAACCTAACCCTTATGCTAAACATAACCCTAACACTAACCATATTTCTATCCCTAACCCTAACCCTAACTCAATACCTATTCCTGACCATAACCCTAGCCCTAACCTTAGGTCTAACCCTATCCATTAATCTAACAATTATGCTTACCCTAATGCTCACCCTAGGCCTAACACAAACCCTATTGCTAAACCTAACCCTATCAATTATCGTGAACCTAACCTGAACCCTAAACAAAACCTATCATTACCCAAACCCTGACCCTAATGCTTATTTGATCCCTAACCCTAAACCCTAACCTCAACCAAACTCTAACCTGATCCTGACCCTAATAATTCCCCTAGCTCTAAACCTGAACCTTAACCCTAAACCTAACCCTTAAACAAGACGTAGCCATAAACCTAATCCTAAAACTGTCCTCTCCTCAACAATAACCCCATACCTGACATTATCCCTAGCTCTAATCCTAGCCCTAACCCTAACAAAAACCCCAGCCCATATCCTAGACCTAAACGAGATTAATCATAACCCTAACCCTAAATTTAGCTCTAACCCCAATATTAACCCTAGTCCTAATCTTAGCCCTAATTTCACCCTATCTATAAATCTCACAATAACTCTAGACCTAAGATTAAATCTAACTCTCACACTAGCCTTATCACTAGTTATAACCCTATCCCTTAATGTAAACCTAAACCTAGCCCTAAACTTAGTCCTAACCCTTGCCCTATCCATAGCCCAAGCACTAACCTTAGATCATAATCTATCTCTAAATCTAACCTCACCCGAAGCCTAAGCCTAACCCTAACACTAGCACTAACCCTAACACTAATCCTAAAACTAGCCCTAATCCTAGCCCTAGACCTAAAACAAAACTGAGCCATAAGCTTTATCACTAACCCTTAAACTAAACCAAATCCTAAACATACACCTATCCCTAACCTTAGCCCTAATTTGAGTTTTAAGCCGATCCCTAAAACTAATCATGAAACTGAATCTGCCACTAATCCTAGCTCTAAACATCACCCTAATCATACCATTAACCATAACAATAAACCTAGCCTTAATCTTAACCCTAAAATTAGCCCTAATTGTAAACCTTGTACGTATATTAGCCATAATCCCAACCCTAGCAGTAACTTAACACAAATCCTAGCCCTAATCCGAGCTCTAACCTGAGCTTTAACTCTAAACCTAACCCTAACACTAGCCCTAAACCTAATCATAACCATAACCCTAGCCCTAACCCTATACATTACCATAATAATAACCCTAAACCTAATGCTAACCCTAGGCCTAAACCTAACACTATCTCTAATCCCATCCCTATCCATTTCCCTAAACCTAACAGGAACACTAATTTTAAGCCTATCATTACCTAAAAACTTACCCTAATGCTAATTCAATCCCTAACTTTAAGCCTTAACCTATTCCAAACCCTAATGTAGACCTTCACCTTAATAATAACCATAGCCCTAAACCTGAACCTAAACCTAAATCTAAACTCTACACTACATGTACCCATAATCCTAACCCTAAAACTATCTTTAAACATAATTGTAGACTTGAAATTAGCCATACTCCTAATCCTTGCCCTAACAATAAAACAAACCCTAGTCCTCATCCTAGCCCTAAACCTAGCCTTAATCATAACCCTAATCTTAACCCTTATTCTAAACATCACCCTACCTCAAAAAATAACTTAGCTTACCCTAAGCTAAATCCTAAATCTAACCTTAATTCTATACTTAAACTGAACACTAACCATAGACCTAATCCCAGCCCTAATTTAGCCCTATCCCTAACCCTAACCCTTACCTTAGCTCTAAGACTAACAATAATTCTAACACTAGCCCAATCACTAGTTCTAATTTTAGCCCTTATCATAACCCTAACCCTAGCCTTAACCCTTGTGCAATCCTTAGTCCTAGCCATAACCCTAAGCCAAAGACTGACACTAACACTAAACCTAATCCTAATGCTAATCATAAAACTATCCCTATCCCTACAACTAGCAGTAAAACATAACCGAGCAATAGCCCTAACCCTAAACCTAACTTAAACCAAACACTAAAACTACACCTAGACTTAACCCTAGCCTTAATTAGAGTCCTAACCGTAACATTAAAAGTATACCCTACACTGACTCATATGCTAAACTCACCATAGCTCAAAACACCATCCTAAACTTAAACCAAAACTTAACAGTGACCTTAGCCCTTATTTGAGTCCTAACCGTAACCCTGAACCTGACTCATATCTTAAAACTAACCCTAGCTTTAAATATAACCCTAACCTTAAACTTAACCCTAACACTAAAATTATTCCTCAACTTAACCCTAAAACTAACCCTAATTGTAACCCTAGTTCTTATATTAGTGATTGTCCTAACACTAGTCCTAACCCTAACACAAAACAAGCCCTAAATCAAATTTAACACTATCCCTACGTTAACTCTAGCCCTAACCCTATCTCTAACTCTCTCCCTAACCCTAAGTGAAACTCTAACTTTACTGGTAAACCTAGACCTATCCCTAATCCTTAGGCTAACCAAAATCCTAACCCTATTAATACCACTTATCCCAGTCCTCATTCTAAATCTAATCCTATCCCAAATGCTTACACTAACCCTGACCCTTATTCTGACCCTAACAAAAACCCTAGGTCTAAAACCGACCCTCAATATAAACCAATCCTAACATTAACCCTAAAATTAACCCTAAACCTAAACCTAACACTAAAAATGTAACCGTAACCCTAACACTATCCCTATCCGTAATCTTAAAAATAACTCTAACCCTAACACTAAACCTAAGCCTAACACTAAACCAAACCCTAAAACTAACCCTAAATTTAACACTGACCCTAAATCTAATTCTATCTATAATACGAACCCTGACACTAACACTAACCTTAACCCTAAAACTAACCTCTACCCTAACACTAAACCTACACTAATCCTAACCCTATCATTAAACCTAATCCTAATTCTATCCATAACCCCAACACAAATCCTAAACTTTACCCTAAACCTAACCAAAAAGCTAACACTAACCCTAACACTAACACTAACCCTAAACTAAACACTAACACTAAACCTAACCCTAACTCTAACACTAATACTAACCATAAACCTAACCCTAAAAATCACAATAATCCTTACTCTAACACTAACCCTAAACTTAACCCTAAACCAGTCTCTAACACTAACACTAAACCTAACGCTAATACTAACACTAATACTTGGCCTAACCCTAAATGTAACACTAATACTAACCCTAATTCTACCACTAAACCTTTTTGTTACCTTAATCCTAATCCTATCTCTAATTGTAACCTTAACAATAACCCTAGCACTCAACCTAATCCTAACATGAATACAAATTTTAATCCTAAACCTAACTTTAATACTAAACTTAACTCTAACCCTAACCATAACCCTACTTTTATCACTAACAATAACCCTAACCCTAACCCTAAAAATAAACCTTACACTAAACCTAACCCTACCATAACCCTAGCCTAACACTAAACCTAACCCTAAACCTAACCATAACCCTAATTCTAACACTAATCTTATTCTAAAATTAAACCTAACCCTAACACTAATCCTAACCCTTACCCTAATCCTAATTCAAAGCGTACCCTAAACCTTATCCTATCCACAAGTTTAACCCCAAACCTAACCCTAACACATACCCTAACCCATACTTAACCCTAACACTAACAATAAACATAACGCCAACCCTAACCCTAACTTTAATCCGAACACTAACCCCAAAACTAACACCAAACCTAACCATAACCTTTACACTAACACTCAACCTAACCTAACCCTAACCCTGAAACTAACCCTTACCCTAACCTGCTGCAGTCCGGCTGCAGCAAAATAACCTGGGGGTGACAAGCAACTTGTGTACATTGATACCTCAGGAGTAGGAGCCGTGTATTGTAAGACAACAGAGGTATTTATACATTTTACACAGCTTATCTTAATTAGCATAAACTAGATACATCAGTCAACCAATAAGAAATCTCCACACTTAATGGCTCGCTGGAGTTACTTCACAAAACACTACCTCTGGCATTTTGCCAGGCGCCATCCAGACTTGTTTACAGACCCTAACATTTCTCTGGCAAAATGCCAGGCGCCATCCTGACTTGTTTACAGACTCTAACACTAACCCAAAATTGAAACCTAACACTAAACCTAACAGAAAATCTAACCCTATCCTAAACCTAAACCTAACCCTAAAACTAAACCAAACACAAACCATAATCCTAACCATATTACATAAACTAAAACTAACGCTAATCATAAACTTAACACTAACCCTTACTCTAAACTTAACCCTCACCCTAACACTAACCCTAACACTAACCATAAAACTAACATAATTCCTAACAATAACCCTAACAATAACACTAATCCTAACAATAAACCTAACCATAACAGTAACAATAACATAACCATAAACCTAATCCTAACAGTAACCCTAATATTATCCATAACACTACCCCTAACCCTAACACTAACCCTAAACTTAATCCTAACCCTAAGTTTAACCCTAATACTAACACAAACCTTAACCCTAAACACTAAACCTAATATTATCTCTAACTTTAAACCTAACACTAAACCTAACCTTCCCATTAATCCTAACCCTAAACCTAACACTAGTCCTAATTCTAACCATAACCCTAACCCTAACACTAACACTAACCGAAACCAAACTCTAAATTGAACCCTGATACTAATTCTAAACCTAGCCCTAATTCTAACCATAACACTAAAAATAAACCTAACACTAACACTATCTCTTAGACTAACCTTAACCTTAACTCTAACACTAACCCTAAACACTATTCCTAATGCTAAACTAACCCTGAAATTAATACTAACCCTAACACTAAACCTAATCCTATCCCTAAACTTAAAATGAACAATAACCGAAACCCTAACCCAAACCCTAACACTTACCCTAACACCAACACTAAACCCTAAAACTAAACCTAATACTAAACCCAACCCTAAATCTAACACTAATCCTAACACTAACTGTAACACTAACCCTAACCCTAATTCTGAATGTAACCCTAATCGTAACCTGAATCATAACCATAATCATAACAAAACCTAAAACCTAACCTAACCCTAACACTAATTCTTAGCCTAACACTAACCCTAACTCTAACCATAGCCCTAACAAGTAAACTAAATAAAACTAATCCTAACCCTAATGCTAACACTAAACCTAATCCTAAACTTAAACCTAATGCTAACACTAATCCTTACTCTACTGGTAACCCTAACACTAATCATAACCCTAACCCTAACTCTTACACTAACCTTAACTCTAACTGTAACCCTATACCTAACAATAAACATAACCCTAACCCTAACCATAACCTTAACACTAACCTTAACACTAACCCTAACAATATCCCTAATCTTAACCCTTAGCCGAAAATTAACCCTAACCCTAATCCTAACCCTAATACTAACTCTAAACCTAACTTTAACCCTAACACTATCCCTAACTTAAACCTAACAATAACCCTAAACCTAAACCTAATATTAATACTAACCCTATCAGTGACCCTATCACTAACACTAAATTTCTTCCCAAACCCAACATGAACTCTATCACTAACTCTAACACCAACCCTAAAAATAACCCTAACACTAACCTTAAACCTAATCTTAAACACAACAATAACCGTACCCTAATTCAATCCATAACCATAACCCTAACAACAAACCTAAGACTAAAAATTAACCCTAAACTTAAACCTAATACTAAACCTAAACATAAACCTAATCTTTACCCTAATTCTAACCCTAATGCTAACACCTACCCTAAACATAACACTATGCTTAACCCTTACACTAAACATAAACCTAAACATAACCCTAATACAAAACCAAACAATAAAACCAAACCTAAACATAACCCTAAACCTAAACCTAACACCAACTCTAACCATACCCATAACCACAACAAAAAACCTAACACTATCCCTAACCCTAACCATAAACCTATAAATAATCCCTAACATAGCCATAACCCTAAAACTAAACCTAACCCAAAACCTACTGCTAACCCGAACCCTAAAAAGAAACCTAATTCTAAATCTAATCCTATCCGCAATCCTAAGCCAAACCCTAACTCTAACCTAAACCAAACCCTAACTCTAACCCTAATCCTAATATTAAACGTAGTCCTAACCTTACCTCTACCATAACATTAAACCCAACATTAATCAAAATCCTAAATCTAAACCTAACCATAAAACTAACCCTAACCCTAACTGTAACCCTACCCTAAACCTAATCATAACACTAAACCTAACCCTAAACCTAACACTAAACCTAACTGTAAGACTAATCCTAACCCTATCCTTAATTGTAACCTTAACATTAACCCTAAACCTAACCCTAATCCTAAACCTAACACAAACATTAAACCTAACCCTAACACTAATACTAAGCCTAAACCCAACATTAACCCTAAACCTAATACTAACCTAACCCTAATTCTAACACTAACCATAACCCCAAACATAACGTTAACCCTAACACTAATTTTAACCCTAAACCTATCCCTAACCATAAAAATACCTAACACTAAAACTAATCTTAAACCTAACCCTAAATATAACCCTAACCCTAACCCTAAAACTAATAATTCTCTAACCCTAAATCTACCCTAACCCTAACAGTAACACTAAACCTAACCCTAAACCTTACTCTAAGACCAACACTAACAATATTTGTAAACGTAAACCTAACCTTAACCCTAACCCTACAGTAACCCTAACCCTAAACCTTACACTAATTCTAAACGTAACCCTAAACCTAATGCTAAACATAACACTAAACCTAACCCTGAACCTAAATCTAACACTAACCCCGCTGCTCCCCTTAAAACTAACACTAATCCTAACACTAAACCTAACCCTAACCTTAACACTAATGCTAATCCTAAACCTAACCATAACCCTAATCCTAAACCTAACACTAAACCTAACTCTAAACCTAATCCTAACACTAACACTAACCATAACCATAATTGTACCACTAATACTAATTTTAACACTAACCTAACTCTAACCATAACACTCACCCTAAACCTAAACCTAACTCTATCAGTAACCCTAACCCTAATCCTAAACCTAAAACTAAAACTAACCCTAAATCTAACTATAACACTAAACCTACACCTACGCCTAAACCTAACATTAATCCTAAGCATAAACCTAACTAAAACCATAAGACTAAAACTAATCCTAACCCTAATAATAACCCTAATTTTAAACATAACACTAAATCTAACCCTAACTCCAATCCTAACACGAACAGTAACCCTAACCCTAAACCTAACACTAACCCAAAACATAACTTTAAAACTCACCCTAACACTGTCCCTAACCCTAAGCCTAAAACTAACGTTTACCTTAACCCTAACCCTAACACTAACCCTAACACAATTTTTTATCCTAAACTAACCCTAACCCTAAAAATAACCCTAACCATAATCATAACCCTAAAACTAAACCTTACCCTAACCCTAACCCTAACAGTATCATTAAATATAACACAATCCCTAACCCTAAAAATAGCACTAACCCTAACCCTAACCCTAATCATGACCCTAACACTAACACTAACCCTAAAATGAACACTTACACTAACACTAACCCTACCCTAATAATAATCCTAAAATTAAATCTCAAACTAATCCTAAACATAACACTAACACTAACCCTAAACTTCACCCTAAACCTAACCCTCATCCTAACCTTAACACTAATATTAACCCTAAACTTAACCCTAAATATAACACTAACCCACACCCGAAACCTAATCATATCCAATATCCTTAAATAACCCTAACCCTAACACAAGCCCTAATCCTAGCGCTAACATTAACCCTAACAATAACTCTAATCATAAACCTAATTCTGAACCTAACCCTAAACCTAACCCTAACCTTAAGCCTAACACTAACCCTAACCCTAATTCTAAACCTAACACTAAACCTACCATAACACTCATCCTAACCATAAACCTAACACTAAACCTAATGCTAACCCTAAACCAAACACTACTTCTAACCCTTAAACTAACCATAAAACTAACTTTATCCCTAACTCTCACACTAAACCTTACATTAACACTAACCCTAACAATAACCTTAACTCAAATCCTAATATAACCTTTCTATAACCCTACAATAAACAATAACCTCAACCCTAAACCCAACCATAAACCTAAACCTACCACTTACACTATCCCTTACCCTAACCCTAAACCTAAAACTTAAACTTACCCTTGCCTATGCCTACACTAAATCTAACCCTAAAGATAAACCTAACGCTAACCCTAACCCTAAAACTAAACGTAACACTAAACATAACCCTAACACTAAACCGTACCCTAACCTTACAACTAAACCTAGATTAAGGGTTAGTAACACTAACCCTAACTATAATTCTAACCATAACCTTAACAATAACCCTGAACTTTACCCTCAACTTAAACCTAAAACTAACCCTAAAACTAAAACTAAACCTAATGCTAACCCCAACCCTAACACTAACAGTTACCCTAAACATAACACTAACATTTACCATAACCAAAATTTTAACCCTATACCAAACCGTATCTTTAACAATAACAATAACCGTAAACCTAAACTTTACCATAACACTAACCCAAACCTTAAACCTAACCCTAAATTTAACAGTAACCATAACCTTATCCATTATCCTAACCCTAACACTAACCTAAAACTAACCCTAAGAGTAACCCCTACACTAACACTAACCCTACACCAATCCTAACCCTAACACTAAACCTAACTCAAATTCTAACCATAACATAAATTCTAACAATAAACCTAAACTTTACCCTAAACCTCACCTAAACCTAAACATAAACCTAATGCTAACCCCAACCCTAACTCAAAAATTTACCCTAATCCTAACACAAACCCTAACACTAAATATAATTCTAACCCAAACCCTGAAATCAACCTAAACCTAACCCTATTTCTAAACATATGTGAAACCCTAACCCTAACTCTAACCCTAACCCAAAACCTAAACCTAATCTAACCCTAACCCTACCCAAACTCTAAACCTAACCCTAAGCCTAATCCTAACAATAGCATTAACCCTAAACCTAACCATAATCCTAAACCGAACACTAACCGTAACCATAAAACTATCACTTATCCAAAACCTAAACCTAACCCTAAGTTTAACACTATCCCTAATCCTATCTCTACCACTAACCCTAACCGTAAAATTAATCTTAACCCTAACCCTAACCCTAACCCTAATCCTAATTCTAACCATAATCTTGAAATTAACCCTGAATTTACACTAACCCTAAACCTAAACCTAACCCTAACTCTAACCCTAATGCTAACCCCAACCCTAACACTAATAATAACCCTAAAAATAACACTAACACTTACCGTAACCTAAAACCTTACTCTGTCCCTAACCATAACCTTAACAATAACCCTAAACCTAAACCTAACCCTTACTGTAACACTAACCCAAACACTAATCCTAACCCTAAATTTAACAGTAACACTAACCTTATCCATAATCCTAACCCTAACACAGACCTAACTCTAAACCTAACACCAAGAGGAACCCCTACCCTAACACAAACCCTACCCTTACCCAAACCATAACACTAAATCTAACTTGAATTCTTACCATAACCCTAACACTAACCCTAATCTTTACCCTTAACCTAACCCTAAACCTAACACTAAACCTAATGGTAACCCCATCCCTAACACTAAAATTACCCTAACCATAACACTAACCATAACACTAAACATAACCCGAACCCGAACCCTAAAAGAAATCTAAACTTAACCCTAATTCTAATCCTATGTGAAACCCTAACCCTAACTCTAACCCTAACACAAAATATAAACATAATCTAAGACTAACCCTAACACTAAACCTAACCCTAAACCTAACCCTAATCCAAAATATAATACTAACACTAACCCTAACCCTAAAACTTATTCAAACCCTAAACCTAACCCTAAGTTTAACACTATCCCTAACCCTAAACCTAACCATAGATTTAACACTAACACTAATACCCTAATACTAACCCTAAACTTGATACTAACCACTACCCTAACCCTAACACTAAACCTCACCCTAACACTAACACTATACCTAATACTAGCCCTAACCCTAAACTTAATACTAAAACTACCCCTAAACCTAATTCTAACCCTATTCCCCAAAAAAAACCCTAAACCTAACTCTAAACCTAAACCTAACCCTAACTGTAACTCTAAACCTAATCCTATCCTAACCCTTATCCTACACCTAACCCTAACCCTAACACAAACCATAGCCCTAACCCCAAACCTAACCTACGCCTAATCCTAAACCTAAGACTAAAACTAAACCTAACCTTAACACTAAATATAAACCTTCTTAGCCATAACCCTAACCCAAACCCTAACACTAACCCTAAACTTAAACCTAAAGTTAAACCTAGCACTATCCCTAATGCTAACCCTAACACCAACCCTAATCTTAACATTAACCCAAACCCTAAACCTAATCCTAACACTAACCCCAACCCTCAACATAACCCTCACCATAAAACTAACACTAACCCTATACTAACCTGAGTCAAATGCTATCCCTAACCCCTATCTTTACCCTATTTCTAAACGTTATCCAAATGCTAACACTAACCCTAAACTTAACCCTAATCCTAAATTTTACTCTAACCTTAACCCTAACTCTATACTAACTCTAACACTTACCCTAACACTAATTCTAAACCTAACACTAAACTTAACCTTAAACCTAAACCTATCACTAATACTCACCCTAACCCTATCCCTAACACAAATTCTAACCCTAGTCCTAATCCTAACCCTAATTTTATACCTTACCATAATTTCAACCCTAACTCTAACACTAACCGTGACACTAATGCTAACTCTAACCCCAACACTAACCCTAAGCCTAACATTATCTCTAAGTATAAACCTAAACTTAAAACTAACTCTAACATAACCCTAACCCTGTCACTCAACCTAACACTAACACTAACACTAACATAACTTCAACTCTATCCATAACACTAACCCTAAACCTAACTCTAACACTAACCCTAACAATAAACTTATTCCTAAACCCAACCTGAACTCTATCACTTACCCTAATATTAACCCTAACATTAATCCTAACACTAAAGTTAAACCTAATCCGTACAATAATTTTAACCCTAAACCTAACCCTAAACTTAACCCTAACACTACACTTCACCATAACACCAAACATAAACCTAAAAATAACCCTAACCCAAAACCTTACACTAACCCTAATTCTAAACCTAAAATGTACCCTAATGCTAAATCGTACACTAAAACTAACCCTAACCAAAACCAGAAAAATAAACCTAACCCTATCCCTAACCCTAACCATATCCCTAACACTAATCATAACAATAATCAAAATCCTGACTCTAACCTAAACCCTAACCATAAAACTAACCCCAACCCTAACCCTACCCTAAACCTAAACCTAACACTAACACTAACCCTAAGCCTAAACCTAACACTAACCTTAATTCTAAATCTAAACCTTACCCTAATGCTAAATCTTACAACAAAACTAACCCTACCCAAAACCACAACAATAAACCTAAACCTATCCCTAACCCTAACCATATCCCTAACACTAATCATAACAATAATCAAAATCCTGACTCTAACCTAAACCCTAACTGTAAAACTAACCCCAACCCTAACCCTACCATAAACCTAAACCTAACACTAACACTAACCCTAAGCCTAAACCTAACACTAACCCAAAAGATAATTCTAAACCTTAACATAACATTAACCCTAACTCTAATTCTAACCCTAAATCTAACACTAAACTAACCTTAAGCCTAAACCTAACCCTATCCCTAACTGTAAACTTAACAGTAACCCAAAACCTATCCCTAATCCTAAGATGAACCCAAACCCTAAACTTATCCCTAACACTTTCACTACACCTAACCTTAACCATAACCCTAAACCTAATACTAAACCTCACCCTAACTGTAACCGTATCCCTAAAACTAACCCTAACACCAAACCTAACCCTAAACCTAACATTAAGAATAACCCTCAACCTAACACTAACCCTAAGCTTAACCCTAACCCTAAACTTAACACTAAACCTAATCTTTAAAACTAACCCTTACCCTAACCCTAATTCTACAATAAACCTAACTCTAACACTAAACCTAACCCTAATCAAAACCCTAACACTAACCCTGACCCTAAACCTAACTATAACACTAATCCTAACCCTAAGCCAAAACATAAACCTAAACCAAATCCTAACCCTAATATTAACTCAAAACTTAAACCTATTCTTAACACTAACACTAAACATTACACTATCCCTAACCATAAAACTAAGCCTAACCCTAAATATAAAACACACTCTAATACTAACCGTAACACTAAACTTATTTCTAAACACAAACTCAACTCTATCACTATTCCTAAAACTAACCCAACCTTAAATAGAACACTAACCCTAACACCAATCCTAAACCTAACAATAACCATACACTATTCCTATTCATAGCCCTAACCCTAAAAATAATGCTAAAAGTAAACCTATACCTTACCCTAATTTTAACACTAACCCTAAATCTGAACCAAACCCTAACTCTAAACCTAATATTTGCACTAATTCTAATTTTAACCCTAACCCTAACTCTACCTAACACTATGCTTAACCATAACACAAAATATAAACCTAACCAAAACCCTAATCCAAAACCTAACACTAACCCTAAACCTAACCCTAAGAGTAACCTTGACACTTACGCTAACCCTAAACCTAACACTGATGCAAAACCTACCCATAACCAAAACAATAAACTTAACCCTAACTCTAACACTAATCCAAAAATTAATCCATACCCTAACCCTACTCCTATCTACCCCAACCCTAACACTAAACCTAAACCTAACCCTAACCCTAATTTTAAACCTAACTCTAAAACTAATCGTAACTCTTACTCTAATCCTATCCGCAAACCTAAGCTTAACCCTAACCCTAACACAAACCCTAAGCCTAACGTAAACTTAACCCTAACTCTAACCCTAACACTAAACCTAACCCTAACCCAGACACGAATCCTAACCTACCCTAACCCTAACACTAAACCTAAAACTAATCTGAAGCCTAAACCTAAACCTTACCCTAAACATAAAACTATCCCTTACCATAGAGCTATCTCTACCCTAACCCTAAGCCTAACACTTAACCCTATACCTAACACTAACAGTAACCCTAACCCTAAAATTAACCATAACACTAACCCTAATCCTATCCCTATCTCTAACCTAATTCTAAACTTAAAACTAAACCTAACCGTAACAATAACCCCTAACACTATCCCTAAACATAACCTAATCCTAACAATAAACCTAAACCTAACCCTAATCCTAACACTAACCCTAAACCTAAACCTAACCCTAACCCTAACACTAATCCTTAATCTAACACTAATACTAACACTAACCCTAACCCTAATCCTTACACTAATTCTAACCCTAAACCTACCCCTAACCGTAAACCTAACACAAATACTATGCTTCACCGTAACACTAAACATAAAAAAACATAATCCTAACCCAAAAGCTAACACTAAACCTAACCCTACACATTACCACAACAATAAACCTAACCCTATCCCTAACCCTAACCATAACCCTAACATTAATTGTAACACTAATCCAAGCCCTAAACCTAACCCAAACTATAACCATAAAACTAAGCCCAACCCTAACTCTACCTAACCCTAACCCTAACACTAACACTAACCCTAAGCCTAAACCTAACAACAAACCAAAATATAACTCTAAACCTAAACATACCACTAACCCAAACCCTAAAACTAACCCTAACCACAACACTAAAACTAATCTTAACCATAAACCTAAACTGAATACCAAACCTCACCCTAAAAATAACCCTATCCCTAACACTAACCCTAACACCAAACCTAACCCTAAACCTAACACTAAGCATAATCCTAATCCTAGCCCTAACACTAAAACTAACCCTAAACTTAACCCTAACCCTAAACTTAACACTAAAACTAAGCCTAAAATTAACCCTTACCCTAACCTTAAATCTACACTAACCCTAACTCTAACACTAAACCTAACTCTAATCAAAACCCTAACCCTAACCCTAACACTAAATATAACACTAATCCTAACCCTAAGCCGAAAAATAACCCTAAACATAATCCCCACCCTAACACTAACTCAAAACTTAATCCTACCCTTAACCCGAACACTAAACCTAAGACTATCCCTAACCTATAACTCGACTAACCCTAACTCTAACCCACACTCTAACCCTAACCATAACACTAAACTTATTTCTTAACCCAACCCGAACTCTATCACTATTCCTAACACTAAAACAAACCAAAATAGAACACTAACCCTAACACTAATCCTAAACCTAACCCTAAACATATCCTATTTCTATCCATAATCCTAACCCTAAAAGTAACCCTAAGACTAAACCTAACTCTAAACCTAATCTTAAACACTAATCCTAAACCTAAGCCTAACCCTAACCCTTACACTAATTCTAACTTTAACCCTGACCCTAACCCTAAACCTAAAATATGCTTAACTCTAACAAGAAATATAAACCTAAACATAACCCTAACCTAAAACCTAACACTAACCCTAAACCTAACCCTGACACTAACCCTAACGCTAAATCTAACACTAACCCTAAGCCTACCCATAAACACAACAGTAAATCTAACCCTAACCCTAACACTAACCCTAAAAGTAACCCTTACCCTAACCGTAATTCTATCTAACCCTAACCCTATCTCTAAACCTAAACCTAAACCTAATTTTAAACCTAATGCTAAAACTAATTCTAACTCTAATCCTATCCACAATCCTAAGCCTAACCCTAACCCTAAAACAAACCCTAACTCTAACCTAACCCTAACCCTAACTCTAACTTCAACACCAACCCTAAACCTAACACAAACCCTAACACTAATCCAATCCCTAAGCCTAAGCCTAACCCTAAATATAAAACTAACCCTTACCCAAAACCTATCCCTAGCCTAACCCTGAACCCCAACCCTAACACTAACCCTAACACAAATCCAAATCCTAACACTATACCTAACCATAACCCTAGCCCTAACACTAATACTAACCCTAACTCTAATCATAAAACTTACTATAACCATATTCTTAACACTAATTTGTACACTACACCTAAAACTAACCCTAATCCTGGCACTAATTTTAACTGTAACCCTAAACCTAAAAATAATAATAAATCTAACCCTAATACTAAAACTAACCCTAATGCTATCGTAACCCTAATCCTAATACTAACAATAACCCTAACCCTTACAAAAACCCTAACCCATACACAAATCTTAACCCTAACTCTAACACTAATCCTAACAAAAAATCTAAACCTAACACTAAATCTAACCCTGTGCCTAACCCTAAACCTAATTCTAAATACAACACTAACCATAACATTTAACCTAACATTAACTGTAATCATAACACTAAGCCTAAACCTAACCCTAACACTAACCCAAAACCTAAACATAACATTAATCCACCACAATCATAACAATAACCCTAACCCTAAAAACCCTAATCCTAACCCTAAAACTAATATAAACCACAACCCTAATACTTACCCTAACCCTAAACCTAACACAAACCCTAAATTTTACTTAACACTAAACCTAACACTTACCCGAGTACCCTAACACTAACACTAACCCTAAACCTAACATTAACCCTAAACCTAACACCTACCCTAACCCTAACACTAACATTATCTCTAACCCTATTCCTACCCATTAAAATAACCCTAACCATAAGTCTTATCCTAACCCTAACACAAAACCTAAACTTAAAACTAACCTTAAACCAAACACTAACCATAACACTAACCCTAACCCTATTTCTCATTTTAAACATAACCCTATCCCACACCCAAACCATACCACTTATCCTATCACAAACCTAAACCAAACTCTAACACTAGCCCTACCAGTATTCCTAACCCTAACCATAACCATAACCCTAATACTAAGTGTAACAATAACCCTAACCCTAACACTAACCTTAACCCTAACCTTAAACTTAATCATAATTCTAACACTAACACTAAACCAACCCTATCACTAAGCCTAACCCTAACCATAAACCTTACCCTAACTCTAAACTGACCACTAACCCTATCACTATTCCTAACCCTAATTCTAACCCTAATCCTAATTCTAACCCTGAACCTAAAGCTAAACCTAACCCCAACTTTAACCCAAACACTAACCCTAATTTTTACCCTAATGCTAACTCTAACCCAAAAACTAAGACAAAACTTACATTTAACCCTAAACCTAACTCTAATATTAAACCTAACCCTAATCCTAACCCTAAATCTAATCCTATCCATAACCCTAAACCTAACATTAACCTTAACCCTAAAGCTAACACAAACCATAACCCTAACCTAACCCAACACTAAACCTAACTCTAACCCTAACACTAAACCTAACTGTAACCGTAACCCTAATTCTTACAATAACCCTGACCGTAACCCTTATACAAACTCTAATGAAAACATAAAATTAATCATATTCCTAAACCTCAGCCTAACCTTCATCTTTACACTTATTCTAATCCTAACCTAAATCAACACTAAACCTAAAACTATCATTAAACCTAACCCTAACACTAACCCTTAACCTAACTCTTACACTAACCCTAACCATAACGGTAACCTACGCTACCCATAACACTAACCTAACCCTACCTAAATTCTAATACTAAACTTTACCCTAACCCTAACACTAACACTAAACCTAAATCTAATTCTAACCCTAAAACTAACCCTAACACTAAAACTAACCCTAACTGTAAGTGTAACACTGACACTAACCCTTACCCTAACACTAACATTAACACTAACTCTACCTCTAACCATAACCCTAAAGTTATCCATTACATTAACCCTAACTCTAAACCTAACCCTAACACTAACACTTACTCTAACCCTAACCCTAAAAGTAACACCAAACCTATACTAAACCATTACCCTAACACTGATTTTGAATGTAACTCTAAACCTAACCCTGACCCTAACCCTTACACTAACAGAAACCCTAACTCTAACCCTTACACTAACACTAAACATAAACCTAAGCATATCCCTAAAACTAGTCCTTAACCTAATCCTAATCCTAACTCTAATTTTAACCCCAAGCCTAACTCTAACAATAACCCCAATGCTAACACTAACCCTAATCCTCACCCTAACTCTAACACTAACACTAATTATAACCCTAACACTAACCCTAATCTTTACATTAACCCGAATTCCAACACTAACACTAACCCTAAACATAAGCATAACACTTTAGATTTAACCCTATACCAAACCCTAAACCTAGCTGTAACCCTGACACTTAACCTAAACCTAGCCCTAACCTTAACCCTAAAACATACACTAAACCTAACCCTAACATTAACCCTTACCCTAACACTAACTCTAATTCTAACCATGACCTTAACACTAACTGTAACCTTAAACCTAATTGATTTCTATGTTTACACTAATCCTAACCCTAAACCTAACCTTAATCCTAACTGTAACCCTAAACATAATCCTAAACCTAATACTTACCCTAAATAAACCTAACGCAAAACCTAAACCTAACCCTAACACTAATCCTAATTTTAACCATAACCATAACCGTAACCCTAACCCCAATCCTAATCCTAACACTAACTCTAAACCATAGCCTTAACCCTAACCCTAACACTCATCCTACACTAACCCTAACCCTAAACCGAAACCTTATCCTAACGTAACTCTTACCCTAACCCTAAATCTAAACTTAACCCTAACCCTATCACAATGGCTAAACATAATCGTAACCCTAAACCTAAGCCTAAACTTAACCTTAACCCTAACACTAACTCTAATGCTACCATATTCCTAAACCTTACCATAAACTTAAACATAAAACTAATCGTAACTCTAACCGTAACAATAACCATAACACTAACCATAAACCTAAATCTAAACCTAACCCTAAGTCTAAACCTGATCCTAACCCTAACCCTAATCCTAAATCTAAACTTAACACTAACTTTAACTCTCACCCTAACACTAACATTAACCCTAACCCTAAACCAAACACTTATCCTAATCCTAACTCTAAATTTAACCCTAACCCGAACCCTAACACTAATATAAACACTAACCCTAACCCTAATCCTAACCATAACCCTAATCCTAACCCTAACTCTAAACTAAAACATAAGCCTGAGTGTAACACTAACCCTAACCTTAACCCTAAACCTAACTCTAAATTCAACCTTAAAAGTAACCCTAACCCTAACATTAATTCTAACATTTACCCTAACCCTAAGCCTAACCATAACCCTAGACTTAACACTACCCTAAACCTAATCATAATGCTAACCCTAACACTAACCCTAACAGTAAACCGAACCCTAACCCTGCCTTTATCCCTAACACTAACCCCAAACTTACCCTAACCCTAACCCTAAACCTAACCCTAAAAATAACCGTAACACTAAATCTAACCCTAACACTAATCCTATACGTAACCCTAACCCTAACCCTAAATCTTTCTGTAACTTGATCTCTAATCTTTCCGTAACCTTAAGCCTAAAGCTAACCTAAACCTAACACAAACCTAACCCTAACCTATCCCTAATACTAACTCAAACCCTAACCAAACACTACACCTAACACTAACTATAACCCTTATCTCTACACTAAATCTAAAACTAATCCTAAATCAAACCATAAAACGAACCATAACCCTAAGCAAAAACCTAAACCTAAAATTTATACTAACCATAAGACTAAACATAACAACAAACCCTAAATTTTACACTAACCCTAACTATAACCTTAACCCTAAACCTTACCCCAACACTAACCATAACCCTTACCCTAACTCTAACACTATCTCTAACACTAACACTAACACTAAACCTAAGCCTAACCCTAACCCTAATCTAAAACTAACCGTAACCCTAAATCTAAACCTAACCCTAAACTTAAACCTAACATTTACCCTAACCTCACCCCTTCTTCTATATCTAACCCTAATCAAAACCTTAAACCTTTTTGTATCCCTAACTTTAAACTTAAACTGAAACCTAACACAAACTCTATTCCTAACCTATCCCTAACCCTAACTCAAACCATAACCAAACAATACACCTAACCCTAAATATAACCTTTATCCTAACGATAAATCTAACAGTAACCCAAAACCTAACCATAAAACCTACCCTGAACCTACATCAAAACCTAACCCTTAATCTAATAATAACGCTAAGACTAAACCTAACACTTACCCTAACATTAACCGTAACTCTAACCATAACCCTAACCTTAAACCTTACCCTAACACTAATCATAATCCTTACCCTAATACTAAACATAAGCATAACACTCATTCTAACCCTAACCCAACCCTGACACTAACACTAAACCTAAGGCTAACCCTAATCATAACCTCAACCCAACCCTAATCCTAAACCTAACCTTATCTTCAACCCTAATTTTATCCATAATGCTAGCGTTAACCCTAAACATAATCCTACATCTCACAGGAACCTCACCCTAACCCTAACACTAACACTAACACTAACCCTAAACCTAAACCTAAACCTAACACTAACCCTAACCATATCCATAATCTCAATGCTAACACTAAACGTAACTTTAACACTAACCATTACCCTAGTCCTAACATTAACCGTAACACTGATCCTAACCCTTACACTAACACAAATCCTAACCCTGACCCTCACCCTAACACTAACCATAATATTAACACTAACCCTAAACCTAACTCTAAAAATCATCCCAACACCAACCATAACACTAACCCTATAACAAACTGTATCACTAAACCTAACCTAAAACTTTCCATAAACCTAACACTAACCCTAACCATAACTATAACAGTTACCCTAACAATAACACTAACCCTAACTCTAACCCTAGACTTTTCACTAAACCCATTCCTATCCTTAAACCTAACACTAACTGTAACCCTACCTCTAAACATAAAACTAATTCTAACCCTAACACTAAACCTAACACTAAACCTAACACTAACATTAACTCTACCTCTAACCCTAATTCTAAAATTATCCCTTACAGTAACGCTAACCCTAAACCTAAACCTAACCCTAACATAACACTAACACTAACCCTAAATCTAATGCTAAAATATACCTTAACCCTAACCCTAACCCTAAACCTAACTTGATCCTTAAACCTAATCCTATCCATAACTCTAACCCTAAACCTAAACATAAGCCTAACCCTAACCCTAACCCTAATGCTAACCCTAATGATAACTCTAATATTAACATTAACCATAACCATAACCATAAGCTTAACCTTAACACTAAATTTACCTTAATACTAACCCTAACACTAGACCTAACACTAACCCTAACCCTTACCCTTACTTTAACCCTGATACTAACCAAAACCATAACCCAACCCCAACCTTAAACCTAACACTTAACTTCATCCTAACACTAACCCAAAACATAACTCGAAACCTAAAACTAACTGTAAACCTAACTATAAAACTAACAATAACCCTAACCCTCACTATAACAGTAAGCCAAACTTTAACACTAATCTTAACTCTAACCCTAAACCTATCACTAAATCTATTTCTAAACCTAAGCCTAACACTAATATTAATCCTAACTCTAAACATAAACCTAACCCTAACACTAAAAATAAACCTAATCCTAACACTAACCCTAACCCTAAATTTAAAAATAACATTGAAAGTAACACTAACCCTAACCCTAATATTATCACTTACAGTAACCCTAACTCTAACCCTAAACATAAACTTAACCCTACCACTAACCCTAACCCTAACCCTAACACTAACACTAACAGTAACTCTAACCCTAACCCTAAAGTTATCCCTTAAAGTAACCATAAACCTAAACCTAAACCTAACCCTAACACCAACACTAAACGTAAGCCTAACTCTAACCCTAAACCTAACACTAAACCTAACCTTAACCATAACCCTAACAGTAATCTTAAACATAACCCTAACCCAAACCCTGACCCTAACCATTACCCTAACACAAACCCTCACCCTAAACCTTACACTAAAACTAAACCTAAACCTAACCCTCTCCCTAAAACTAATCCTTACCCTAATCCTAGCACTAACCCTAAACCTATCCCTCACCCTAACACTAACCCTAACCTTAACACTAATCCTAACAGTATCCCTAACCCTAAACCTAACCCTAACATGAAACATAAGTATAACCCTAATATTAACCCTAACCCTAATCTTAAACCTAATATTAACCATAACTCTCACCCTAATCCAAAAAATAACCCTAAATATAACGCTAATTCCAACCCAAATGCTCTCCCTATACCTAACAGTATCAGTAAACCTAAATCTAATCCTATATCTTACCCTAACCCAAAATCGAAAACTAACCTTATCTCTAACCCTAACACTAAACCAAATTCTAACCTAACCCTTATCATAATGCTAACCCTAATGCAAAACCTAAACCTAACCTAGCACTAACCTTAAACCTAAACATAAACCTATCTCTAAAACTAACACTAACAATAAAGGTAACCCTCACCCTAACACTAACGGTAACAGTAACCCTAAAACTAACACTAACCCTAACACTAATCATAATCCTATATAATAAATCTAACCCTAACCCTAACGAAAACCCTAACCTCAAAGTAATCCTATCCATAATTGCAAACCTAACCCTGACCCTAACATTACCCTAACATAAACCCTAAACTTAATCCTAACCTTAACACTAACCCTAATTCTAACCCTAATCTTTACCCTAACACAAAACTAACTCTTACCTAAACCTAATCTTAACACTAACCCTAACCATATACCTAAACCTAACCATAGTCCTGACACTAATTCTAACTGTAACCCTAAACCTAACAATGACCCTATACATAACCATAAGACTATCACTCAGATTAAATAGTTTAAAAGTATTCTAAACCTAAAACTAACCCTAACTTTAACACTAACACTAACACTAACCGGTACCCAAATCCTAAATCTATGTCAAACACTAAATTTCACCTTAATTCTAAACCTAAAACTAAACGTAAGCCTATTCCTGACCCTAAACCTAAACCTAACCCCAAAACTAACCCTTACTCTAACCCTAAATCTAACACTAACATGAACCCTAGACCTAAACCTAAACCTAAAAGTAACCCAAACACTTAACCTAACCTAACTGTAACCCTAATATTAACCCTAAGCCTATCACAACACTAACCCTAACCCTAACACTAACCCTACTCTAACTTTAAAACTTACCCTAACCCTAATCTTAACACTAAACCTAACCCAATAGCTAAAGCTAACCCTAATTCTGACACTAATAATACCTGTAACCCTAAACCTAACACTAATGATAAAGTTAACCCTAACACAAATACTCACTCTAATGGTATCCTAAAACTAACACTAAACCTAACCTTAACCCTAACCCTAACAGTAACCCTAACCAGTGACCAAATCCTAATCCTAAATCTAACACTAAACATAACCCTAATCCTAACCCTAAAACTACTCCTATCCATAACCTTAACCTACCCTTACCTTAAACTTTACCCTAACATAAACCATAACCCTATCTAACCTCAACATTAACACTAACCCTAACACTAAACCTTACACTAACCGTAACCCTAAACCTAAAAGTAATCATAACCATAACCCTAACACTCACCCTTACCCTAAAACTAACTCTAATAAAAACCCTAAACTAAATTCTAACCCTAATCCTAATCATAACCCTAACCCTAACACTGAACCTAATTTTTAACTGAACAAAAACCCTAAGCCTTATAATAAACCTAAACCTAACACTAACCCTAACCCTAATCCTAACCCTAACCCTAAAACTAACATTAAACCTATAACTAACACTAACCATAATTTTAACTGAAACCCTAACACTAAGCCTAACCCTAAACCTAACACTAATCCTAACTGTAAACTTGACGCTTATCCTAACCCTAACTTTATTACAAAACCTAATCCTTACAGTAACCCTAACCATAACACTAACCTTAGCCCTAATATTAAACCTTACACTTATCCTAATCCTAACACTAACCCTAACTTCCAACCTAAACCTAACACTAATTCTCACCATAACTTTAAACCTAATACTAACCATAAACATAACCCTAACTCTATCCCTAATACTAACCCTAAACCTAAGTCTACCACTCAACCTTCCCCTAATCATAACCATAACCTACCCTGCCCCTAAAACTAACTCAACCCTAACACTAACCCTAAACCCTAACACTAAACTTATCCCTAACCCTATCACTAAACCTAACTGTAACCCTAACCCTGACACAAACCATAAACCTTACCCTAAACCTAACCCTAACACTAACACTAACTCTAAACCTAAACCTAACCATAAACTTAACAGTAACCCTAACCCTAGACCTAAACCTAAACCTAGCAATATCCCTATACCTCTCCATAAACCTAATCCTAACAATAAACCTAACCCTAACACTAACACTAACTCTAAACCTAAACCTAACCCTAAACTTAACAGTAACCCTAACCCTAGACCTAAACCTAGCAATATCCCTATACCTCTCCGTAAACCTAATCCTAACAATAAACCTAACCCTATCTTAAACACTAGCAATATTTTTTTTTCTCATAAGCCTAAACCTAACACTAATCCTAAACCGAACACTAAACCTAACTCTACCCCAAACATTAACCCTTACCCCAACTCCAAACCTAACCCTAAACATATCACTAACCCTAATCCTGGCCTAAACCCTGACAGTAACCCTAAACCTAACTCTAACACTAACACTAAACCTAAACCTAAATTTAACCCTAAACCTAAAAAAAAAAAAAATTAACCCTAACCTAACCCTAACACTATTCCTAACCCTAAACCTAACCCTAACAGTAAACCTAACTCTAACACATATCCTAACCCTAACAATAACCCTAACCCTAACCCTAACACTAACACAAACCCTAACCCTGACCCTAAACCTAACCCTAACAATAACCCTAACATTAACCCCAACCATAACACTAACTCTGAACCTAAACCTTACCTGTACTTAAACCCTAACCCTAGCAATAACCATAAGCCAAATACTAACCCTAAACTACACCTAATCATAAAGCTAATAAAAATCTAATAAAAATCTATCTCTAAAACTAACTCTAAGACCAAAACTAACTATAACACTGACCCCTATGTTAACAGTAACCATCACCCTCAGGCTCACCTTAACACTAACACTAATTCTAATCCTAATCCTAAACATAATCCTAATCCTATCTCTAATTCTAACACTAAATCTAATCCAAACCATAAGCATAACACTAACCCTAACCCTCAATCTAACCTTAACCCAAAACCTAACCCTAACTATAACCCTAACACTTAACTGAGCTCTAACCCTAAACCTAACCGTAAAAGATTCACTAAACCTAACCCTAACCTTAACACTTACCCTAACCCTAACACTTACAATAACCCAAATTCTAACTCTAAAGCTAAGGCTAACACTAACCCTAACCCTAACTCTAACCCTAACGCAAATACTAACCCTATATCTAACATTAACCCTAACCATAAGCCTAACACTAACATTAACCCTAAACCTAACACTAAAAATAACCCTAACACTAATCATAACCCTAACCCTAACAGTAACCCTAACCCTAACTGTACCCTAACACGAACCCTAACCCTAACCCTATACTTAATCATAACCATAACCTTAACCCTAATCCTGAATCTAATATTTATGCTAACACTAAACCTAATCTGAAACCTAAAACTAACCCTAACACTAACTGTATATTTAACACTTACCGTTACCATAACTCTAACACTAACCCTAATCCTAACACAAACCATAACTCATAACCATAACCGTAAACCTATCACTAATCCTAAACCTAATCCTAACCCTAAACCTTATCCTAACTTAACTCTAAACATAACCCTAACCCTAACACTAACACAAACCCTAACACTAACTGTAATCCTAACCCTAAAACTAAACCTAACCCTAAACCAAACACTAACCCTAATCCTCACAGTAACCATAACCTTAAACCTAACACTAATCCTAAAGCTAACCCTAACCATTACAAAACAATAACCATACATCTAACCCTAACCCTAAAACTGAACATAAACCTAAACCTAGCCCTAACACTAATCCTTACCGTAATTCTAAATCTAATCCTAACACTAACCCTAACCCTTACCCTAACACTAACATTAACATTAAACCTTAACCTAACCCTAACACAAAGACTAATCCTAATCCTAATTCTGAAATTAACCCTAACCCTAACCCAATAACTAACATTAACACTAATCCTAAACCTAATCCTAACCCTAACCCTAACCTTAACATAAACCATAACCCTATTCCTAAACCTAACCCTAACCCTACCCCTAAACCTAACTCTAAATTTAACCCTAAAATTAACACTAATGCTAACACTAACCCTAACACTAACCCTAAAATTGACCCTAACCCTAATCCTATACTTAAACCTAACTCTAAACCTAAACCTATCCATAACCGTAACACTCACTCTAACTGTAAACCTAACACTAATCCTAACCCTACACCTAATCTTAAACCTAATTCAAATCCTATCAATAACCCCAACCTTAACCCTAATACTAACAGAAAATATAACCCTAACCCTAACTCTATCCGTAATCCTTACAGTAACTCTCAGCTTAAACATAACTCTAACATTAACAAAATCCCTAATCCTAACTCTAACCCTAACTCTAACCCAACCTTAACACTGACCCTAACCCTAATCCTAACCCTAAACCTAACACTAACTCTTACCCTAACCATAAAACTAACCCTAACACGAATGCTAACCCAAACCATAACACGAAATCTACCACAAAACCTAACCCTGACACTAAACCTAACGCTTACACTAAACGTAACTTTAACCCTAGCATTAAATCTAACCCTAACATTAACCCTAACCCTAACCCTGTTCCTATCCAAATCCTATCAATAATCCTAATATTAATTGTAACATTAACCCTAACCTTAACACAACCCAAACCCTAATCTATACTTAACACTAACCCTAACCGTAACCCCACACTAATCCTAACTCTAACCCAACCCTAACTGTAACACTAAACCTAAACCTAACCATAACCCTTAACCTAACTCTAACCCTAACCCAAACCCTAAGAGTAACTGTAAACCTAACCAACTCTAACTTTAACCCAGCCTTACAGTTATCCCTAACCCTAAACCAAATACTAACCCTAGCCCTATCCCTAAAAGTAATGCTAACCCTAATCCTTCCACTAACCCTAAACCTATCCCTAACCCTAACACAATCATTAACCCTAAACCTAAACCTAACCCTAATTCTAAGCATAACCCTAACCCTACCCGAACCCTAACAAAAATTTTTAGCCTAACATTAACACTAACCCAAATTTTAACCCTAAACCTAACTCCAATTCTATGAATAAAACTAACCCTAACCCTAACACTAATTCTAAACCTAACCCTAATGATAAACCTAACTGTAACCCTAAACCTAATCCTAACCCTAAACCTAACATTAATCTTACCCTAAAACTAATCCTAAACCTAACCGTAATCCTAACACTAACCCTGTTGATAAACCTAAACATACCCCTAACCCTAATATAAACGAAACCTAACCCTAACCCCAACCATAAACAAAACCAAAACCCTAACACTAAATCTAAATTTAATCCTCACTCTAACACTTAACGCTAACCCTAAACTAACCCTAACACTAACACTAACTTTAATCCTAATCCTACCAGTATCCCTAACCATACCATAACACAAATCCTAACTATAAACCTAACCTTAACCTAACCCTAACACTAAACCTAACACAAATTATAACCATAACCATAACACTACTTTTTATCCTAACACTAATCCTAAATGTAATCCTAACTCTAACAGTAAACCAAACCCTAACCCTAACACTAACACTAACCCTAACATTAATTCTAACCCTAAACCTAACCCTAACCCTAAGACTAAACCTAACTCTAACTATAACCCTAACACTAACCCTTACCCTAAACATAAACCTAATCCTAACACTAACCGTAAACCTAAACCTAAACCTACACAAATCATAACGCTAACCCAAAGCTTAACGCAAAACCTAACCCTAAGTTAACCCTATCCCTATAGCTAAACCTAACCCTAACAGTAGGCCTCAAACAAACCTAAATCTAACCATGTCTCTAAACCTAACACTAACCCTAATACTAACTCTCACATTAAAACTAAAAATAAATTTAACCCTAAACCTATAACTAACACTAAAGCTAAATCTATCCTAAGCCTAACACTAACCCTAACACAAACCCTAAAAATAACCATAACACTAAACCAAACCCTAATCCATATCCTAAATCTAACTCTCACCCTAAACCTAGCCCTAACCCTCAACTAACCCTAAACTTAACCCTAATCATAACTATAAAACAAACCCTAACCTGACCACTAACCCTAACCTTTTCCCTAAACCAAACACTAACACTAAGCCTAACATTAACCCTAAACCTAACAAACACACTAATTCTATCCCTAACCCTAATCCTAAAACTAACCTTATCCTAAACCTAATCCTAACCTTAATGTAAACCTAAAACAAAACCTAATACTAACCCTAACCCTAACCATAACCATAAATATCACTCCAAACCTAATGCTAACCATAATACTAAACTAAACCCTAACACTAAAGCTAAGCCTAATCCTAACCCTAATTATAAACCTAACACTAAACCTAACCCTACCCCTAACCCTAATCCTATTTTCAAACTTAATCCTAACCCTAAACCTACCCGTGACACAAACAGTAACCATAAATTAACCCTAACCCCCAGACTAACTATAAACCTAACATTAACCCTAAACCTAATCTGAACCCTAAACCTAACCTTACACCTAACCCTATCTCAAACCCTAACCATAAAGATAAACCTAATCCTGACACTAAACATAACACTAACTCTCACACTAACCCTAAACCTAACTCTAACTCTAAACCTAATGTGAATCCTAAAACTATCCCTAACCATTATTATAATTATAAACCTAAACCTAGCCTAAATCTAACTCTAAAAATAACCCTAATCCTAACACTAACAGTGAACCTAATTCATACCCTAAACCTAACCCTAACCCTAAAATTAAACTGAATCCTTACCCTAACACTAACCCTAACATTATCCTTAACCCTAACTCATATTCTAACAATAAACCTAACCCTAAACCTAGCCCTAACCTGAACACTAACCCTTACCTACCTCTAACCCTAAACCTTACCCTAACCCTAAACCTAACCCTAAAACTAAACATAACCCTAACCCTAAACTTAACCCTAAACCTAACCCTACGCCTAACCCTAAATCTAACAAAATCCCTAATCCTAACACAAACCCTAAAGCTAACACTAAAGCTAATCCTAACCCTAAAATTAACTCTAACCCTTACCGTAATCCTAACACTATCCCTAATCCTAAACCTAACACTAACACTAATTCTAACCATAACCATTACCCTAATCCTAACCCTAAACCTAACACTAACCCTAAACCTAACCCTAACCCTAAACCTAACACTAAACTTAACTATAACCTTAAACCTAAACTTATTCCTAATTGTAACATTAACAATAACCCAAACCCTAACCCTAAACCCAACCCTACCAAAATCCTAACAGTAAACCTATATTTAAATCTAACCCTAATCCTAAACCTTAACCTAACCCTAACACTAACCCTAACCTTAACCCTAAACCTAACACTGACCCTAACACTAACGCAAAATTTATCACTAATCTTATCCATATCCTAAACCTAACCCTAACCCTAACACTAACGTAATTCTAATCCTAACACTAACCGTATACCTTAACCCTAACACTGAACCTAAAACTAACTCTCTCACTAAAAGTAACCCTAACCCTAACCTTAATAATAATCTTAACACTAAACCTAACCATAATCCTAAACCTAACACTAAACCTAACCATAATCTTAACCCTAAAACTTTACCCTAAAACTAACACAAACCCTAACCCTAACTGTAACTCTAAACCTAAACCTAACCCTAACCATAACACTAACTTAACCCTAAACCTAATTGTAACAGTAACCTAACCCTATTTTTACCTTAATTCTAATCTAACCCTAACACTAACCTTTAAAATAACACTAACACTACACTAAAGCTGAACTTTACCCTAAATTTAAATCTAACCCTAAGCCTAATGTTAACCCTAACTCTAAACCTAATCCTAAAGCTAATCCTAACACTAAACCTCATTATAACCAAACCTTACCCTAACCCTAACCCTAACCCTAAATTGAAACCTAACAATAACACTTACCCTAAACATAAACCTAAACTTAAACCTAACACTAAACCTAACTGTAAACTTAAGTCTAAATTTATCTCTAACTGTAATTTTAAAAATAGCCCTAATCCTAACCCTAACTCTAACCCTAACACTACCTTAAACCCTAATCCTAATGCAAACTTTAAAACTATACCTTAACCTAAACCTAACCATAACCATAACCCTAACTGAAACACTAACCAAAACCCTAACCCTAACCCAAACAAATATCCAACCCAAACCCTAACCCTAAAACTATACTTAACCCTAACCCAAACCATAAACCTAACCTAACCTAACTCTAACCCTAAACCTAAACCTAAACCTAATCCTAACCCTAACATTGGCTGTAAACCTAAACCTAATCCTAACCCTAACACTGGCCCTAAACCTAAATCTAAACCTAACACTATACTTAAGCCTAACCCCAATTATTCGTATCCCCAACCCTAACCATAATCCTAACAATAACCCTAACCCTAAGACAAACCCTAACCATAAACTAACCCTGCTCTAACCCTAACCCTAACACTAACACTAAATCTAAACCTAACAATAACCCTAACACTAAACCTAACCCTGAAGAAAAAACCTAATCCTAACCTTAAACCTAACTCTGACACTAACTCTAACCTTAACTCTCACACTAATCCTAACAATAAACGTAACCCTAACCATAAACCTAACACTAAAACTAACCCTAAACCTATTCCTAACACTAACTATAATGCTAGCACTAACAGTAAACCTAACCCTACCCATAACTCTAACAAGAACACTAATCCTAAACCTAGTCATAACCCTAACACTAACCCTAAAACTTACCGTAATTCTACCTAAATCTAACCATAATTTTACACTAACAATAACCATAACCCTAACACTAACCCTAATGTAAACGTAAACCTGAACCTAACCCTAACTCTAACACTAACCTAATTCTTACCCTAAGCTTAACCCTAACTCTAACACTAACCATAATTCAATATCTAACAATAATCCTAACCCTAATCCTAACCCTTAACCTAACACTGACCCGTACCCTAACTCTAACCCTAACACAAACCAAAACACTAATCTTAAGATTAAGCCAAACCCTAAACCTAACACTAACTCTAACCATAACCCTAAGACTAACCCTTACCCTAACTCTAACACTAACCATAACACTAACCTTAAGATTAAGCCAAACACTAAACCCAACACTAAGCCTAAAACTAATTCTTACCCTAACTTTAACCCTATCCCTAACACTAAACCTTCTGTAGCCCAAATCCTAAGAGAAACAATAACCCTAAACCTAATCCTAAGCCTATCTCTAAAAAAAATTATTACCCTAATTCTAACCGAAAACCTAACTATAACTTTACGCTAACAATTACCCTAACCCTAACACTAACCCAAATCCTAAACCTAAACCTAACCCTAACACTAACTCTAATTATTACCCTATCCCTAACCCTAACTCTAACACTAACTTAATCCAAAATCTAACAATAATCCTAAACAAAACTTAACCCTAACCCTAACACTAACACTAACCCTAAACATATCCCTAACACTAAGCTTTACCCTAATTCTTAATCTAATCCAAACCAAAACACTAAACTTAATCGTAAGCCAAACCCTAAACATAACACTAATCCTAAAACTAATCATTACCCTACTTTAATTCTAATCCTAACACTAAATTTAACCATTAACCTAACACTAAATCTAAAACTTATCTAACCCTAACCCTAAATCTAACCGTAACCCTAATCCTGAAACTAAAACTAAAGGTAACACTAACCCTAATCCTAACCCTAACCCTTACTCTAACCCTAAACTTAATCCTAACACTAACCCAAACCCTATTCCTAACACTAATATTAACACTAAATCTAACCCTAGCACTTACCTTAACTTAACCCTAAACCTAACACTAAACCTAAATATAACCCTAACCCTAAACATAAAAATTAGCCTATCCATAACACTAACCCTAAACCTATATCTAACCATAACCTTAACAACAACCATAGCCCTAACCCTAATACTAACACTAACCAAAATTTTAACCCTAACCTTATTTTACACTAACCCTAACCCTTACCATAAACAAAAACCCAAACTATCAGTAACAGTAACCCTACCTGTAATCCTAAAACTAACCCTTACTCAAACCCTAAGCCTACCATAACACAAACCCTAATACTAAACCTGACCCTAAACCTAACCCTACCCCTAAACCTAATCCAAACTCTAACCCAAATCCTATCCCCAAACGTAACCCTAAACCTTACGCTAACACACCCTAAACATAACCTAACCTTATCCCTAACCTTAATCCTAAACCTAACCCTAACACTAACTCTAACCCTAAACCAACACGAATCCTAAACCTAACCCTAAACATAACCTTAACACAAACCCTAAACCTAAACCTAACCTTAACCTTATTTTAACACTAACCATAAACCTACACCTAATCCTCATTCTAACACTAAACCTAACCATAACTCTAACCCTATCACTGACCCTATCCCTAAACCTAACATGAAACCTAACCCTAAAACTAACCATAACGTTATGCTAGCCCTACCACTAACCTTCTTCCAAAACTAACCTTAAGACTAACCCTTACCCTAACCCTAATTCTAACATTAACACTAACCCTAACCCTTAGCATAACCCTAAACCTAAGACTAAACCTAACCATAACCCTAAGCCTAATTCTATCTCTAAATGTAAACTTATACCTTAAAATAACCATAAACCTAACACTAAACCTAACCATAAACCTAACCATAACCAGAACACTAAAACTAACCCTAAACCTAACACTAACCCTAAAACTAAACTTTACTCTAAACCTATCTCTAATCCTGAATCTAGACCTAACGCTAAACCTAAAACTATACCTAAAACTTACCCTAAACCTAACCCTAAATCTAACCCTAAATCCAATCCTAACACAAAAAATAAAGCTAACACTAACCCTAATCCTAAACCTAACCCAAAATCTAAGTGTAACCCTAACCCTAACACTAACCATAAATCTAAAACTAACACTATCACTAACCCTAATTCTAAACCTAACCCTTACCATAAACCTAACCCTCTCCCTAACCCTAAAGCTAACACTAAAATTAAACTTAATCCTAAACCTAAACCTAACACAATACCTAAAAATAACATTAAAGGTAAACCTATCTCTAACCTTGACCTTAACAATAAACCTCACCCTAACCCTAACCCTAACACTAACCAAAATCCTAACCCTAACCTTATATTTATAAATAACCTTAAACTGAACAAAAACCAAAACCCTAACCCTAACATTAACTATAATCCTAACCCTAATCATAAAACTAACATTTACTCTAACACTAATCCTACACTAAACCTAAACCTAACCCTATATCTGACCCTAAACCTAACACTTACCCTAACTCTAAACCTAAGCCTAATTCTAACCCTAACTCTACCTGCAAACTTAACAATAAACCTTACCCTAACACAATACGTAATTTTATCCTGACATTAACCCTTAAACTGAACCTAAACCTATCAAAAACCTAATCCAAAAACTAACACTAACACTAACCCTAAACCAAACCCTAACCCTAACACTAACACTAATCCTAAACCTAAACCTAACCCTAATCCTAACCCTACTTCTAACCCTAAGCCTAACACTAATCCTTACCCTAACCCTAACACAAACACTAAACCAAAACCTAAACCTAACCCTAAGTTTAACACTAACCCTAAACCTAACCATAAACATAACCTTAACACTAACCCAACCCACAAACTAAACTTTACCAAAACATAACCCAAAACCTAAACCTAACCCTAAAACTAACACTAAATCTATAAAGAACCCTACCCATAAACCTAACACTAAAACTAACCCTAACACTTATCATACTCCTAAAACTAACACAAAGCCTTTCCCTAACCCTAAACTTAACCCTAACTCACATCCTAAACCTAAAACTAAAAATAACCCTCACCCTAATTCTAACACCAACCCTATTCTTAATGCTAAGCCTTAAACTCACCCAACCCAGACACTAATCCTCACCCTAACATTAACCCTAACCCTAAACCTAAATCTAATCCTAAACATAAGCCGAACTCTAACATAACCATAAAACAAACCTTAACCCTAAACTTAAACGTAAACCTAAACCTATCTCTTAATGTAACCTTTACAATAACCCTAACATTAACTCTCACCCTAACACTAACCCAAAACCTAAAACTAACCCTAACTTTAACACTAATCCTAATCCTAATACTAACCCTGACCCTAACTCTAATCTTAAAACTAACAAATACCCTAAACTTAAAACTAACCTACCCAAAAAATAACACTAAACCTACACTACCTTAACCAAAACAGTAACCCTTACCCTAAAATTAACCTTAACTGTAATCTGAACTCTAACACTGAACCAAACTCTAACTCTAACCCAAAACCTAAACCTAAGCTTAACTCGGACCCCAAAACACTTCGTAACCCTAATCCTATACCTAACCCTAAAACAAACCCTAAACTTAACCAAACCCTAATGCTAAACCTAATGATAACGCTAAGAGTAACCCTAACCATATTCCTAACTATAGCACTAATACTACCCATAACCCTATCATGAACCCTTACCCTAAAACTCACCCTAAATTTAACTCTAAACCTCAACCTGTAACTAACCCTAATTTTAACTATAACCCTAATCCTAAACCAAACTCTAAACCTAAACCTAACCCTAACTTTAACAATAAAGTTATCACTAAACCTAAGCCTAATTATAACTCTAACCTTGAACCTAACACTAAATCTAACCCTAACCCTAAACCTAACCTTTACCCTAACCCTAAACCTAAGCCTAATTCTAACCCTAACTCTATCTGCAAACTTAACAATAAACCTTACCATAACACAATCCCTAATCTTAACCTGACATTAACTCTAAACCTAAACCTAACCCTACATAAAACCTAATCCAAAAACTAACCCTAACACTAACCCTAAACCAAATCCTTACCCTAAAACTAACACTAACTCTAAACCTATGCCTAAACCTAATCTGAACACTAACACTAACCCTAACCCTAATCCTAAACCTAACACTAAACCTAACCTTAACCCTATCACCAACACTAACATAAACCTAACGCTAATTCTAACCCAAACCAGAACCCTAAACAACCCTAAACCTAACACTAACCATACTACTAACCCTATACCACACCTAAACCTAACAGTAACCCTGACCCTAACCCTATCCATAACAATAATCCTAACACTAACCCTAATCCCAACCATTCCCCTAAACCTAAGACTAAACCTAACCATAAATCTAACCCAAATAATATCTCTAATTTTAACTTTAACTATAAACTTTACCTTAACACTAACAATAACAAAAAGCCTAACCCTAAGTTTAACACTAATCTTAACTCTAAACCTAAACATAACCTTAACCTAAAACTAACACTTACCTAAACCAAAGCCTAAAACTAATCCTTACCCTAATTCTAACCTGAGTCTAACCCTAACATTAACACAAAACGTAACACTAATCCTAACTCTAAACCTAACTGTAAACCTAAATCTAACCCAACACCTAATCCTAATTCTAATACTAAATCTAATACTAATCTTAAACTCAATACTAACCCTAAAACTAACCCTAACTCTAACCATAACCATAACCCTAACACTAAAACTAAAACTAACTCTCACACTAACCCTAACCCTCAACCGAAACCTAAATCTTACACTAAAACTAATCCTAACCCAAGACTAATCCCAACACTATCACAAACCCTAACCATAACTGCAACACTAAACCAAACCCCAACCCTAACCCTAACACTAAACAGAACCGTAAACCTAATTGTAAACATAAACTAAGCCTAAACTGTACCTTAATTCTAAGCCTAACCCTACCACCAACCTTAACACTAACGCTGACTCTAACACTAACACTAACCCTAAAGCTAAACCTAACCCTAACTTTAACCCTAACACTATGTCTAACGCTATCCCTAAACATAACCATAACACTAAACCTAATTCTAACCCAAAAATTTACACTAACTGTAACTATAATCCTAAATCTAACCCTAACCCTAAAACTAACCCTAAACCTAAGTATAAACCAAAACCTAACACTACATCCAAACGTAAACTTAACTCTAACCCTATCCCTGACCGTAACCTTAACAATAACTCTAACACTAACACTACCTTAAAACACAGTTTAAACCTAACTTTAACACTAAACCTTACCCTAACTCTAACCCTAACCCTAACACTAACCCTAAACTTAACTCTAATCATAAACATAACCCTAACCCTAAACCTATAAACAACCCTAATATTAACCCTTAAAATTACCCTAACACAAACCCTAAACTTAACCTTCCCTTGAACCTAACCCTCAAACTAACCCAACCCCTAACACTAACACTATCACTAATACTAAACCTAAAACTAATACTAAACCTAAACCTAACACTAATCCTAACCCTATCCCTAACCCTAAGCCTAAAACTAACCCTTACCCTAACCCTAACACTAACACTAAACCAAAACCTAACCCTAACCCTAAGTTTAACACTAACCCTAAAACTAACCATAAACATAACCTTAACACTAACCTGACCAAAAAAAAAAGACAAAAAAACAAAAAAACAAAACTAAACTTTACCAAAACCTAACCCAAACCCTAAACCTAACCCTAACACTAAGACTAAACCTATAAAGAAACCTAACCCAAAACTTAACACTAAAACTAACCCTAACCCTTATCATAATCCTAAACCTAACCCAAAACTTTACACTAAAACTAACCCTAACCCTTATCATAATCCTAAACCTAACACAAAACCTATCCCTAACAGTAAACTGAACCCTATTCCACACTCTAAACCTGACACTAAACCTAAACCTAAACCTAATTTTAACACCAACATTAACGCTAACACTAAGCCTAACAACCAAACCAGAAACTAATCCTCACCCTAACATTAACCCTTAAACTAAACCTAAAACTAATCCTAAACATAACCCTAACTCTAACCATATCCGTAAACTTAACACAAATCCTAAGCCTAACCCTAAATGTAAACCTAACCCTTTCTCTTAATGTAACCTTTACAATAACCCTAACATTAACCCTAAACCTAACACTAAACAAACCCTAAAACTAACCCTAACTTTAACACTAATCCTAATTCTAACACTAACCCTAACTCTAATCCTGAAACTAAAAATTACCTAACCTTAAAACTAACCTAACCCGAAACATAACATTAAACCTACCCTAACCCTAAACAAAACAGTAACCCTTACCCTAAACCTAACCTTAACCCTAATCTGAACCCTAACACTGAACCAATCCTAACTGGAAAACTAAACCAAAGCCTAGCTCTGACCTCAAAACTATTCATAATCCTAATCCAATACCTAACCCTAAAACAAACACTGAACCTAACCAAACCCTAACCCTAAACCTAAACATAATGCTAAGAGTAACCCTAACCTTATTCCTAAACATAACACTAATAGTACCCATAACCCTATCACAAACCATAACCCTAAAACTCACCCTAAACCTAACCCTAAACCTCAACCTGTAACTCACCCTAATTTTAACCATAACCCTAATCCTAAACCAAACTCTAAACCTAAACCTTATCCTAACCCTAAAAATATACTTATCACTAAACCTAACCCTAACATTAACTCTAACCTTAAACTTAACACTAACTCTAACCCTAAACCTAAACCTAACCCTAAAACTCATCCTAAAGGTAACTCTCACACTAACATCAAAGCTAACCCTAAACCTAACACTAAACTTAACAGTAAATCTAACCCTAATGCTAACCCTAAACATAACGTTAACACTAATCCTAAACCAAAACCTAACACTAACCCTAATACTAACACGAAACCTAACACTAACCCTTACTCTAAACCTAACCCTAATACCAAATCTAACCCTTATTTTAACACTAACCCTAACTCCAACCCTAAATGTAACCTTAACCCTAAAAATAAGTGTCATCCTAAACTAAAAACTAAATGTTACCCAAACTGTAAACTTAACACTAACTCCAACACTGACACTAACTCTAACCCTAATCCTAACCCTAAAACTAACCTTAAACCTTACAAAGACCCTAAAACTAAAACTAAACCTAACACTAATCCTACTCACAACACTAATTGTAAATATAACCATAACCTTAACCCTAACACTAACCCAAACCCATAACATAAACCTAACCCTAACACTAACCATAACCTTAACCCTAAACTTACATTTAATACTAACCCTAACAATAACCACAAACCTAAATCTAAGTCTAACACTTAATCGATACTAACAGTAACCCTTTCACTAACCCAAAATCATTCACTAACCATAACCCAAACCCTACCCTAACCCTTAATATAACCTTAACTTTAACACTAACCCTAAACCTAAAACTAACCCTAACCCTAATACAAACCCAAACTCTAACATTAACCTAACACTAACAATTACCCTAACCCTAACACTTACCCTAAAACTAACACTAATTTTAACAGTAACCCCAAACCTAACTAGTAACTTAATCGTAACACTAAACCTAATCCTAAACCTAAGACTAAAAACCAACCCTCATCCTAACTCTAACACTAACCCTAACAATAACACTAAAACTAACACTGTCGTTAAATGTAAGCCTAAACTTAACCCAAACACAAACAGGATCCAAACCCTAACCCTGAAATTTATAATAAACCTAAACTTAAACCTCAACCTAACCCCAATCCTAATCCTTACCATAACCATTACCCTAACCCTAACACTAACCTTAACAATAACCATAACCCTAACTCTAAACCTAACATTAAAACTTAACCTAACCTATCACTAACTCTAAAACTAACCCAACCCTAACACTTACCCTATCCCTAAATTGAATTCTAACCCTAACCTTAAACTTAAGATTAACCCTAACCCTAACACTAAATCTAACCCTAAACCTAATTCTAACCATAACTCTAACTCTAATTCTAACCATATAACTAAACTTAAACCTAACCCTAACCATAAAACTAACCATAACCCTAAAACTAAACCTAAATTAAACCTAACAAAAAACCAATTTCTAACCCTACCAAAAACATTTACCTTTCACCTAACATTAACACAAAAACCTAAATGTAAACCTAACTCTAAACCTAATTCTAATACTAAACCAAAAGCTAACCCTAATTCTTTCAATAATCCTTACCATAAACCTAACCCTAAAACTTACCATAACACTAAGCCTTACACTAAACCTAAAACTAACCTTAACTCTAACAATAACACTCACCCTAACCTGTACCCTAAACTTAAACCTAAACCTATCTCAAACACTATCCCTAATTCTAACTTTAACCCAAAACTGTTAATCTAACACATAACACAAACTCCAAATCTAAAACTAACAAAAACCATAACCCTAACCCTAAACCTACCCCTAACCTTAACCCTAACAATAACCCTAACCCTAACCCTAAGGCTAACCCTAACCCTAACCCTAACACAAAACCTAATCCTAACACTAAAACTATTTTAAAGGTAAACCTAACTGTACCTTTAACCCTAACCTAACCCTAACAGTAAAACTAAGAATAACACTAAATTTAAACCTAAACCAGAACCTAATACTAACCCTAAGCCTAACTTTAACACTAACCATAATCCTAACCGTAATGCTAATCCTAAACCTATCACTGAACCAAACCCTAAACCTAACACTAAGCGTAACCTTAACACTAATCCTAACCCTAGCATTAACACTAACACTAACCCTAAAATTAAGATAACCGTAAACTTAATCCTAATTCTAACCCTATCACTAACCCTAAAACTAACATTAACCCTAACCCTATACAGAGCACTAACCTACCCTAACAATAACACTAAGCCTAATCCTAAACCTAACCCTAAACATAACACTAACTCTAACACTGAAACTAACGCTAACCCTAACACTAAAAATAACCCTAACCTTAATCTTAAACTAACACTAAACCAAATCCTATCCATAACCCTTACCCTAATACTAACCCTAACCATAACATAAACCTTAAACCTTACTGAACATAACCCTAACCCTAAAACTAACTCCATCACTTATACTAATCCTAACCCGAACCCTAACATAAAAAGTATTTTAATGTTAACCTTAACACTAACCTTAACTCTAACACTAACCCTTACCGTAAAACTAACCCAAGCCTAAATCTAATCCTAACTCTCACTCTAATCCTATCCGCAAAGTTAACCCTAAACCTTAACCTAACACAAACCCTAAACTGAACCAAACCTTAACCCTAAACCTGAACCTAACCCTAACCCTAACACTAACCCTAAAATTATTCCTAAAACCAACACTAACAATAAACCTAACACTAATCCTAATGCTAACCCAAAGCCTCATGCTAACCTCAATCTTTACCTTAGAGTAAACCTAACCCTAACTGTAATCCTGAACCTAACACTAAACTTCATCATAACCCTAACCCCAACACTAATCCTAAACCTAACCCTAAGCATATCACTAACCCAAACCCTAAAATTAAACATAAACCTAACCCTAACACTAACCCTACCAGTAACCCTATACCAAACCTAACCCTAACACTAAACCTTACCCTAAACCTAATCCTAACATTAACCTTAACACTAACCCTAATCCTAACCCTAACATTAACCTTAGCACTATCCCTAACCCTAACACAAACACTAAATCTAATAGTAAACCTAACTCTAACCCTAACCCTAATTCTATCTCTAACTGTAGTCTTAGCACTAACTGTAAACCTAACCCTACCTGTAACCCCCAAACTAACACAATCCTTAACCCTAAAATTAAGTTAACACTAATTTTAACCCTAAATTATTAACCATAACATTAACCCTTACTTAACCCTAAACCTAAAATTAACCCTTAACCAAACACTTACCATAAGCCTTACCCTTACACTAACACTAAATCTAACACTATCCATAACCTAAACCTAACAGTAAACCTAAACATAACACTAATCCCAACCCTAACCCTAAAACTATCCGTAACACTAATTCTAACACTAAACCTAAAACTAACCCTTTCCCTAACTCTAAACATTACATTAATCGTAACCCTAACCCTAACACTAACCTGAATCATAAAACTAACTATAACACTAACCCTAACCCTAACTCTAAACCTAACACTAACCCTAAAACTTACCCTAATCCTAACTGAAGCCCTAACCCTAACCATAACCGAAGCCCTAATACAAAACCTAACCCTAACCTAATCCTAACCCTAACACTAACCCTAAACCTAACACTAACCGTAAAACTAACCCTAACTCTAATCGTAACCCTAACCCTAACACTAAACATAAACCTAACTCTCACACTAACGTAACACTAACCTAACACATACCCTAAACCTACCCTAACCCTAAACTTAAGCCTATCCCTAAAACTAACAAAAACCATAACTCTATCTGTAACACTAAATCTAACTGTATCCCTAACCCTAATACTAACCAAACCTTAAATCTAATTCTAGAACTGACTTAACCTTAATCCTTATCTTAATTCTAACCCTAACCCTAACACTAACCTTAACACTAACACTAACACTAAACCTAACACTAAACCTAAAGCTAATCTAACATTAACTTTAACCCTAAATCTAACCCTAATGCTAACCCTAACTCTAAATTTAACCCTAACATTAAAACTAATTCTAACCCTAAACCTTAACCCAACCCTAACCCTAACTCTAATTGTAACCTTAACCATAACTCTAACCTTAAAACTAAACCTAACACTAAAACTACCCATAAACATAACTCTAACCCTATCCCTAACCTTAACCTTATCAATAACCCTAACCATAATCTTAAATCTAACACTAACTTAAACCCTGATCTTTACCCTAACTTTAATACTAAACCTAAACCTAACTGTAACCATAAACCTAACAGTAAAACTAATGTTAATTCTAAAAGTATAACTAACCCTAACCCCAATACTAAACCTAAATCTAATTCTAAACCTAAAACTAACACTTTACCTAAAGCTAACGCTAACCCTAACACAAACCCTAACCTAACCATAACCCTAACATTAAACCAAACCCTAACCCTAACCATAACCCTAACCTAACCCCAACCATTACACCAATCCTAAACCTAATCCCAACACTAACACTAACCTTAACCCTAAAACTAATTCAAACCCTATACCTAAGCCAAACCCAAACAGTAATAGTATGTGCAACACTCATTCTAACACTAAACCTAACACAAAACCTGTATATAATTTTAACCCTAACCCTAAGAGTGACCCTAACCCTATCTTTAACCCTAACTGTAACATTAAACCTAACCCTAAATATAAACATAACCCTACCATAAGTCTGAAATTAACCCTACCCTAACACTAACCTTAACACTAAACCTAACCCTAACACAAACACTATCCCTAATTCTAACACTAACCCCAACACTAAACCTAAAGCTAACACTAAACATAAAACAAACCCTAACACTAACACTGACATTAACCCTATAACTAATCCTAAAATTAAAAATTAAACTAAACCTAAACCTAACCCCAACACTAAACCTAACCCTAACCCTTAACCCTAACACTAACCCAAACCATAACCCTAAATCTAAACCTAATCCTAATGCTAACCCTACAACTAACCCTAATAATAACCCTTACCCTAACCCTATACTTAACTTTAAAACTAAAACTAAATCTAACCATAATCCTAATCCTAAACCTGGGAATAAACCTAACCATAACTCAAACCTAACTCTATTTCTAACCATAAACATAACCCTAACACTAACACTAACATAATTCCCAACCTAAACCTTAGTTTAACACTAAACCTAACCCTAAACCTAAACATAACATTAAGAGTAACACTAACCCTAATAATAAACTGAACCCTAAAACTAAACCTTAAACAAACACAAACCCTAATCCTAAACCTAACACTAACCATAACCCTAAACCTTTCACTAATCCTAACTGTAAGCCTTATCCTAAACCTAACCCTAACAGAAATCCTAATCCTAACCCTCAACTTAACCCTAACTTTAACACTAAACCTAACACTAATTCAAATCCTAACCCTAATCCTAACTGTAATGCTAAGAGTAACCATAACCATAATCCTAACACTAAACCAAACCAAACCCTAACCCGAACCCTGAACCTAACACTAACCCCAGCCCTCATACTAACCATAACCATAATTCTAAACCTAAACCTAACACTAACACTAAACATAACACTAACACTCACCCTAATACTAAAATTTACCCTAACCTGAACTCTAACTCTAACCTTAAGACTAAACCTAATTCTAACTCTAACACTAAACCTAACCATAAACATAATGCTAACCCTAACACCATTGCTAAACATAATCATAACAATAATCATAACACTAACCATAAACCTAACCCTAATTTTTAACCTACTTTAACCCTAACACAATCACTAACCCTAAACCTGAACATAAACTTAACACTAACCCTAAAACGAACGCTAATACTAACCCTAACCCTAACACAAACCCTAACCCTAAACTAACCCTAACACTAAACCTAAACCTAACCCTAAAACTAATCCTAAAACTAACCCTCAATCTAACCATAACCCTAACACTAACATTAACCCTAAACCTATACCTAACCCTAAAACTAAAATTTACCCTATCCCTAACCCTAACCCTAAACTTAACAGTAACACTAAACCTATAACTAACCCTCACCCTAAACCTAACACTAAATTTAACCCTACCCATAAACCTAACCGTAACCTTAATACAAACATTAACCCTAACCTTAACCTTAAGACTAACCCAAACCCTAAATCTAAGAGTAAATCCAACCCTAAACCTAAGCCTACCCATAACCATAACCCTATCCCAACACTAACCCAAATCCAAAATCTAAACCTAACCGTAACAGTAACTCTAACCCTAACACTAACACTCAACCTAACCATAACCCTAGGCCTAAACCTACCTTTGAAACTAACCTTAAAGCTAATGCTAACCCTAAAACAAACCCTACCTCTAACAATAAAATTAACCCTAACCCAAACCATAACCATGGGCATAAACCTAACTTTAAAACTAATACTAACCCTAATCCTAACCCTAACCTTTACACTAACCCTAACCATAAACCTAACACTAACACTATCCCTAACCCTAACACTAATCCTAAGCCTAACCTAAACCTAATTCTATCTAGAAAACTTACCCTAAAACTGAGCATAACTGTAAACCTAGCCATAACTCTAAACCTATCTCTAACTTTAATCTAACCCAAACCTAAATTTAATCATAAGCCTAACCCTAAACCTAATTCTAACACTCACCCTCACCCTATCCTAACACTAACCCTAAGACTTACACTAAACCTAACACTAACCTTGACACTAAAACTAACACTAATTCTAACCCTAACCCTTTCACTATCCCTAATCCTAAACCAAATCCTAGAGCTAACCCTAAGCTTAACCCTAATCCTATTCATAACCCTAAACATAATCCTAACACTAACACAAACTCTAACCCTAACCTAACCATAACACTTACACTAACCCTAATCCTAACACTAACACTAACCCTAAGATAATACTAACTCTAAAACTAAAATTAACCCTAAGCTTAACACTAACCATAACACTAACCCTAAGTCTAAACCTTAACACTTACCCAAACCTAACCCTGACACTAACACTAAATCTAACTGTAAGCCTACACCTTACACTAACCCTAAACCTATTTCTAAATTTGACACTAAACTTAACTCTAACCCTCATCCTAATTGTAACCCTAACCTTAATAATAACCATAGCCCTAACACTAACCCTAACACAAATGTCAACCGTAATCATAACACTAACACTAAACCTAACCCAAAAACTAACATGAAACCTAAACGTAACACTATACCTAACACTAAACCTAATCCTAACACTAATAATAACCCTAACCCTAATACTTATCCTAAACCTAACACTAACACTAACCCTAACCCTAACCTTAAACCTTACCCAAAATCCATCCCTAACACCCACCCTTACAATAACCCTAACTCTATATCTAACAATAAACCTTAACTATAAATCTAACCCTAACTCTAAACCAAATCAAAACCTACACCTAAAACTAAAATTTACCCTAATTCTAAACTTTATCTTAACACAAACCCTAACTCTCACCATAACCCTAAACCTAACCTTAAATGTAACTTTAACCCTAATTCTAACCGTAACATTAACACTAACCCTAACCCTAAACATAACCAAATTCTAAACCTAACACTTACACTAACCCCAATACTAATTCTAACCCTAAATTTAAAACTAAACCTACACCTAATGATAAGCCTAACTCTAACCCTAACCCTAATCCTAACACTAAACTTAAACCTAAACCTAAACCTAACCCTAACCATAAATGTAACACTAAACTTAACCATAACTTTAACCCTAAACCTATCCCTAACTGTAACCTTAACAATAACACTAAAACTAACCCTAACTCTAACCGTAAACCTAATTATAAACTTAACACTAAACCTAACACTTACACTAATCCAAAACCTCATCCTAACCCTAAAATTAACCCTTAACCCATACACTAACCATACCCTAACACTAACGCTAACACTAAACCTCAACCTAATCCTAACCATAACTCTAACATGAAACCAAACCTTTATCTTAAATTAACCCTAACACTAACCCTAATACTAAAATTAACCCCAAAAATAAAATAACCCTAAAACCTAAACCTAAGCCTAACCCCAAGCCCATTATTATCTGAAACCCTAAACCTAACCCTTAACACAAACCCTAATGGTAGCCTAACCCTGAACCTTACTCTAGCCCTAACACTAACCTAAACACTAACTCTTACACTAACCCTAACCCTAAGACTAAACCTAAATCTAACCCTAATCTCTACACTAAAGGTAACGCTAACCCTAAACCGAAAACTAACCTCAACCATCACCCTAACCCTAATCCTATCACTAACCATACCCCTAACCTTAATTCTATACCTAACACTAAACCAAACTTAACACTAATCCTAACATTAACTCTAAAACTAAACCTAACAATAATCCTAATGCTAACCCTAAATGAAACCCTAACTCTAACCCTAATATTAACCCTAACCCTAACTCTAAACTTAACCCTAAACCTAAACCTAAAACTAACACTAAATCTAACTGTAAGCCTAACCCTAACTTTACCAATAACCTAACCCTAACACTAACACTAACACAAAGACTAACCCTAACCCTAAACCTAACTTTAACAATAACAAAAAAGTTAACCCTAACCATAAAGTAACCCTAATCTTATCCCTAAAACTAATCCTTACCCTAAAAATAACCCTACCCTTATTTAAACCCTAACAATAAAACTAACCATATACCTAAACACTATCCTAACCCTAACCATAAACCAAACACTAACCATAAACATGACCATAACACTAACCCTAACCTTAAACCTAAACCTAAACCTAACCCTCATCCTAACTCAAACCCTAACTGTAACCTAACCCTAAGAGTAACGCAATACTAAGACTTACCCTGAAATTAAAACTAACCCTAATCCTATCCCTAACTCTAACTCTAAACCTAACCCTACACCTAACACTAAACCTAAACCTAACCCTAAGCATAATCATAAACCTAAGACTAAACCGAACCCTATCCCTAAACTTAACACTAACCCTATCCTCAACCCAAACCCTAACCCTAACCGTAAATCTAACATTAACCCTAACCCTTAAACTAATCCTAACACTAAACCTAACCCTAACAATAAATCTAAACATAACCGTAACTTAACACTAAACCTACCCCTAAACATAAACCTAACACTAAACCTAACTCTAACAGTAACCCTCACACTAAAACTAACTCTCACCCTAATGCTAAAACTAACACAAACCTTAGCCTAACTGTAATCCTAACACTAAACCTAACTCTAATGCTAACTCTATCTCTAAACTGAACCCTAACACTAACTCTAATCCTAATCCTAACCCTAAACCTAACAACAAACTGAACTGTAACCATTACCCTAACCATTTTCCTAACATTAAACTTAAGTCTAAACATAACCCTAATACTAACACTAACATAAACCCTAACCCTAAACATAAAACTAGCCTTACCCTAACCCTAACCCTAATACTAAAACTATACCTAAAGCTAACCCTAAAAATATCTTTATCCCTAACCCGTAATGTAACCCTAACGCTAACACAAACCTTAACCCTAACCTAACCCTAAACCTAAACCTATCACTAACTCTAACTATAAGCCTAACACTATATCTAACACTAACCGTAAACCTAATAGTAAACCTAATACTAAACCTAAACCTAACCATAATTCTAAACTAACCCTAATTCTAAACCTAATCCTACTCATAATACTGAAACTAAACCTTACCCTACCCCTTCCCCTAATAAAAACTCTAACACTAACCCTAAATCTATCACTAATCCTAATCTTAAACCAAACCCTAACCCTAACACTAACACTAATCCTAAACCTAACCCTATTCTTATTATGTCAACCCTAACCCTAACACTAATCCGAAACATAACCCTATTCCTATTAGATTAACCCTAACCCTAACCATAACTCTAATTCTAAACCTAATCCTAAACATAACACTAACCCTCACACTAAGCCTAAACCTAAACATATCCCTAAGACAAACCCTAAGCCTAACCCGAACCCTAACTCTAAACCTATACATAAACATAACCCTAACACTAAAACTAACTATAAATCTTACACTAACAATAACCATAAAGCTATCCCTTACACTAACCCTAATACTAAAACTAATTCTAACCAAAACTTTAAACCTATCATTAAACCTAACCCTAAGCCTAACACTAACCATAACTTAATCCTAACCCTAATACTTATCCTATAAGCCTAAACATAACCCTATCCCTAACCCTAAACCTACCTTTAAATCTAACATTGAATATAAGCATAAACTTAACCCTAAACCTCAAACTAACACTAACCCTAAACCTACTCTTAAATCTAACCCTACCCTAATACTAAACCTAAAACTAACAATAATATTAACTGCAATGATTACCCTAACTTTAACCTATTCGCTAACCCTAAATCTACATTTAATACTAAACCTAAACCTAACTCTACCCATAACCCTAAACCTAACACTAAGTCTAACCATAAACAAAACCCTAAAACTAAACTTTACTGTAAACCTAAACCTAACCATAACCCTAAGAAAACCCTGAGAGTAAACCTAAACCTAACCTTAACTGAAAAAATTCCCTAACCCTTACCTAAAAGTAACCCTAACTCTAACCCTAACACTAACCTTAAACCTAAATCTTACCCTTACCCTAACACTAACCATAAACTTAACCCTAAACTTAAGCAAAACCCTATCCCTAACCCTAACCGTGACACTAACCCTAACCCTAATCCTATCCTTAACACTAACATTTACCCTAACACTTCCCCTAACCCTAAACCTAAACCTAATGAGAAAACTAACCTTATCCCTAACCCTAAGTGTAAACCTAACACTAAACATAACCATAATCCTAACCCTAACACTACCTAAACCATAACCTTAACACTAACTCTATCCCTAATCCTAACTTTAAACACAAACCAAATTTTAATCTTAAGTTTAACACTCACCCTAATCCTAACCCTAACAATATAGTTAACCATAAAACTAACCCAAAGATTAACCCTAACAATAACATTAAACCTAACACTAAACCTATCCCTAAGCGTAACCATAAAAAAAACCCTTTTCCCTAAAGCAAAAACTAGGCCTAACCCTAAAATGAAACCTAATGATTACCCTAAAACTAAAAATACCCTTAATCATAGCCCTATCCCCAACACTAACCCTAACCCTAACCCTAACCCTAAGCCTGACACTATCCCTAAAAATATCCAAAAACGTAACCCTAACACTAACCCTAACAGTAATCATAACCCTAAGCCTAACCCGATCCCTAACACTAACCCTAAACCTAACCCTCAACCTAACACTAACATTAACCATAACCCTAACCCTAAATTTAAATGTAAAACTGAATCTAACATTGACCTTAACCCTAACACTAAACCTAAACCTAACCCTAACCCTAAGCCTAAACCTAACCATAAACCTAATGATGACCCTGACTCTAACCCTAAACCTAACCCTAACACTAACCCTAATACTAACTCTAACCCGAATCCTAAACCTCACATGTAACCAAACAATAAACCCTATTCCTAACACTAACCATAACCCTAACACTAATTCTAAACGTAACATTAAGCCTAAGCCTATCCCTAAACCTAACTTTAACATAAACCCTATCCAAACCTGAACCCTAACCCTAATCCTATAAATAAACTAAATCCTAACCCTAAAATAACCCTAACACTAACTTTAAACTTGAAGCTAACATTAACCCTAACCCTAATCCTAATCCTAAATTTAACACTACTCCTAACACTAAACTTAAACCGATACACAAACCTAACACTAACATAAACCCTAATCCAAATCTATCCCTAACCCTAACCCAAAGAGTAAACTTAACCCAAACCCTAAATCTTAACCTAACACTAACACTAATACTATACCTATCCCAAACACTAACCTAATTGGAACCCTAACAATAACCCAAAACCTAACATTTTCCCTAAAACTAATACTAACCCTAACCTTAACACTAAACCTCATCCTTACTCTAACCCAAAACTTAACACTAACCCTAACACTAACACTAAATCTAACACTAACACTAACCCTAATCCTAATTCTAACAGTAACCCTAACCATAACACTAATAGTATTCATAACTTTAACCTTAACACTGAAGCTAACAGTAAACAAAACCTAAACATAACCTAATCCTACCTAACACTAACCTTAAACCTAATTCTAAAAGTAACCCTTACCTAAACCATACCCTACCCTAACCCTAATCCTAACATTAAACTAAACTAACTGTAACATAAACACTAAAACTAACTTTAAACCTAACCCTAACTATAACCCTAACCCTAAAACTAATCCTAAAACTAACCCTAACCCTAAAATTAAACCTAACTATAACCATAACCATAACCCTAACCTTCACACAAACCCTAACCCTAATGTAAACCACACCATAACCTTAAAACTAAACCTACGACTATAACTAAACATAACCATAATCCTAAAACTCACACTAAACCTAAACTTAACCCTATCAATAACTCTAATATTAACCATACCCCTAACCCTATCTCTAATACTAACCCTAACACTAAAACTAACCCGAACACTAACCTAACCATAACAGTAAAAACAACCCTAAACCTAACGCTTTCCCTAACACTAATACTAACCCTAACACTAAGCCTAACCTTAACACTAACCCTACACCTAATATTAACCGTAACTCTTACCCTAACACTAACCCTAAACCTAACCCTAATACTAACCCTGAAACTAACCCTAAACCTAACACTTACAGTAAGAATAATCTTAATCCTATTCATAACTCTTACCTTAACACTAAACCTAACCTAAAAATAATGTATCCCTAATTTAACTTTAACCCTAACCCTAACATTAACACTAACCTTAAACTAATCATAACCCTAACCTAACTCTAACTCTAACCTAATGCTAACCTTAACTCTAACCTTAACATTAACCCTAAACTAACCATAGCACTAACCCTAAAACTGAAACTCACCCTAACACTAATACTAACAGTAAACCTAAACCTAACACTAAACCTAATACTAACACTAACCCTAACCCTAACACTAATGATAACCCTAAATGTAACCCTAACCCTAAATCTGACCCTAACCCTAATCCTAATCCTGTCACCTACCCTAACTCTAACCATTACCTTAAAATTAACATTAACCTAAACCTAATATAAACCTAACCCCAACACTAAAAACAACACTAAACGTACCTCTAAACCAAATATGTAATCTAACCCTAACTGTAACCCTAAACCTAATCCGAACCCTAACGTTAACTCTAAACCTAACACTAACCCAAACCCAAACCCTTACCCAATTCTAACACTAACCCTTACAAAAACCAAACCCTAAAGCTTACCTTTATTCTAAGCCCATCCCGAAATTGAAAACTAACACTAACAGTAAACTTAAACCTATCCCAAATCCTAATATTAACCATGAACATTACCATAAAACCTAAACCTAATGATAACCCGAACTTTAACCCTAACCCTAACCATAACCCTAATCCTAACCCTAACCCTAACACTAACCCTAACACTAAACCTAACCCTAACCTAAACCAAATCCTAAACCTAGCAGGAACCCTAAAATAACCCTAAACCTAATCTTAACCATAAATCCAACTCTAAAACTAAAACTAACCCTAACCCTAACAATATTTATAAACCTACTTCTAAACCTAACCCTAACTGTAATCCTAACACTAAGCCTAACTCTCTTACCCTAACTCAAAACCTAACACTAAACGTAACACTTACCATAACCCAAATCTGAACCTAACCCTAACTGAACCATGACAATAAACTTAACTCTAACAGTAACCTTAAACCTAACACTAATCCTAACCCTAACCCTAACCCTATCACTAACACTAATCCTAAATTTAACATTGATGCTAAACTTTATCATAATTGCAATTCTAACACTAACTCTAACCCTATATTTAAACCTAACACTCAACCTAACCCTAACACTAACCCTAAACCTAATCCTAAAACTAACCATAACTCTAACCCTAACATTAACACAAACCGTAAAACTTACCCTAAACCTAACACCAACCCTAATCCTAACCCTAATAATAACACTCACCCTAACCTTAACGCTAACAATAACACTAACCCTAACCCGAAACCTTACTGTAACATTAACCCTTAAACTAACCCTAACCATAAACCTAACACTAAATATAACACTAACCTAAACCTAACTCTAACCCTAACACTAAACTTTACCCTTATCCTAACACTAACTTTAACCCTAACAATAACCCTATGCATATTTTTAACAATAACCCTAACACTAACAGTAATCTTAACACTAACTCTAAAACAAACCATAACCATAACCCTAAACTAATTTTAAACATACCCGTAAACCTAACCCTAACACTAACCGTAACCCTAACCATAACAGAAAACCAAACATTAACCTAAACCTAACCCTTACCCTTAACCTAACACTAAACATAACCGTAACTATTACCCTAACCCTAACACAAAACTTAACCAAAACCCTAAGCCTAAGAGTAACACTAACCCTAAACGTGACCCTAAACCTAACCCTAAACTTAAAACTAAAAGTAACTCTAATCCTAACCCTAAACGAATTCATAAACCGAACCCAAACCGTAACCCTAATACTACACATAAACTAACCTAACCCTAACCCTGTAATCAATCCTAAACCTAAACTTAAACATAACACTCACCCTAACTCTAACTAAAACTCTAAGCCTAAAACTAAAACAAAATTTAAGATTAACCCTAACACTAACACTAACCCTAACCCTAAGCCTTACCATAGCCCTAAAACTACCCTAACCCTAACCTTGACACTAACCATAACTCTAATCATACCCCTAAAATGAACACTAAACCTAAAGCAAAACCTAACCCTAACTCTAAATCTAACCCTAAACTTCAACCAAAACTTAACCCTAAACCTAACCATAACCCTAAAACTAACCCTAATCCTAATCTTAAACCTAACACTAAATCTAACCCAAACACTAACTCTAACCCTAACTCTAACCCTAACCCTAACCCTAAGCCTAAACCTTTCTCTAACCATAAATCTAACACTAAACGTAACCATAACCCTAACTCTAAAACTAATCCTAACACTAACATAACAATAACTGAAAACTTAAACCTAACACTAATTGTAACACTTTTCTAATCCTAACCCAACCCTAACCCTAAACCTAACCCTAACCCTAACTTTAACATTAAACCTAACATTAACCCTAACCCTAAACCTAAACCTAATCCTTACCCTAACCCTAAACTTAACCCTAATGCTTACCCTAACCTTAACTCTAAACCTAATGCTAACCCTAACCCTAAAACTAATACTAACCCTTAACCTAACCCTAAGCCTAACACTAAATGCACCGCTAATTCTAATTCTAACCCTAAACCTAACACTAACCCTAACTGTAACTTTCACATGAACCCTAAACCTAGCCCTAACCCTAAAACTAACACTAAACCTAAACCTAAACCTATTCCAAATTCTAACACTAACAATAACCCTAACCCGAAACGTAACACTAAACCTAATACTAACCCTAACCCTAACAATAATCCTAAACTCATACCTAACCATAAAACTAAACCTAACACTAACCCTAACCTTAACACTAACCCTAAAACTTACCCTAAACTTAACCGCAACCCTAAATCACACCCTAACTTTAACCTAACCTAACCCTAACTGTAACTGTAAACCTAACACTAACCCTAATCCTAACAATAAACCTAACCCTAACATTAAACCTAACCCTAAACCTAACACTCACCCTAACACTAATCATCAACCTAAAACTAAACCTAAATTTAAACCTAACCCTCTCACAAAACCTATCCCTATCCCTAATGCTAAATTTAACCCAAACCCTGTTTTAACCCTAACCTTACAACTAACCCTAACCCTAATCCTAAACCTAACACTAACCCTAACCTTAACCTTAACCCTAATGCTAACAATTATCCTAATCATAACCCTAACACTAATGCCAATCCTAATCATAAACCTAAATCTAACCCTATATCTAACCTTAAATATAAGAAGAACCCTAACCCTAAATTTATCCCTAACCCACACACTAACTCTAACCCTAAAATAACCTTTATCCTAACCCTAACCCTAACCTTAACATTATATCTAACCTAACACTAATTATAAACCATAACCGCACCCTAATCCTTAACCTAACCTTAACCCTAACCCTAACACTAATCCTAATTTTAATCATAATCCTAACCCTAAACTTATCTGCAAACCTAATCCTAACCCCAAACCTAACACAATCCATAACCCTAACCTAAACCTGACCCTAAACATAACCCTAACCCTAACACTAATATTAAGCCTAACTCTTACACTAACCCTAAACCTAACATTTATCTTAACCCTACCTCTTACACAAACCGTAACTCTAACCCTAAACTAACCCTACCACTAAACCTATTCCTAACCCTAACACCAACTCTAATGCTAACACTAACCTTACACCTAAACAAAATTGAAACCCTATCCCTAACCCTAACCCTTACATGAACCCTAAATATAAGCCTAAACCTAACTCGTACCCTAACCCTGAACCTAACACCAAACTAACTCTAACACTAACACTAACCATAAATTTTATCCTAACCCTAATGATAAAGCTAAACCAACACTAAACTTACCCAAACTCTATCTCTAAATCTAACAATAGCACTAACACCACCAGCAAACCTAACCATAATTTTAACCCTGATTCTAACAGTAACCCTATCCCTAACCCTAAACCTAACACTAACACTAAACATAACCCTAACCCTAACCATTACCTTAACCCTAAAAATAACCCTGTCCCTATCCCTAACACTAACACTAACATTAACCCTAAAACTAACAAGAACCTTAACCCTAAACCTAACACAAGTTTTAACCCTAAAACTATTCTAAACCTAACCCTAAACCTAACTGAAACCTATCTATAGGCCTAACCCTTAACCTAAACCTAATAAAAACCCAAAACCTAACCTAAACCTAACCCTAAACCTAAACCTAACACTGAACATAAACCTATCCATAACCCTAAGTCTAACAAAATTCTTAACCCTAAACCTTACCCAAACACTCACACTAACTTTAAGCCTGACTCTAACCATAAACCTAACCCTAACCTAATACTAAAATGACCCTAACACTAAAACTAACCTAACCCTAATTCTAACAATAACCCTAACACTAACACTAACCTTAAACCTAAAACTCACTCTAATCCTAACCCTAACCCTAACTCTAATATTAACACTAACACTAACCCTAATCCTAAACCTAACTGTAACCCTATTCCTATATATAAACCAAACCTTAACCCTAACCCTTACCCTAACACAATCCCTAAACTTAACCAAACCCTAACACTAACTTAACACTAACCCTAACTCTAATAACCCTGAGCTTAGCACTAAACCAAACCTTAAGCCTAACCCTAACCCTAAAACTAAACCTAAACCTAAACCTAACTATAACCTTAATAGTAACCTTCACTCTAACCCTAATGTTAACCCTAAACCATACACTAACCTTAAACCTGACACTAGCCCTAACTCTAATCTTAACAATAAACCAAACACTAAACCTAAATCTAACCATATCTCTAACTCTAAAACTGACCTAAACCTAATTCTAACCCTAACTCTTATCCTAACCCTAAACCTAATTCTAAACCTAAACCTAATAGTAAACCTCTCCCTAAAACTAACCCTTACACTCACCCTAAGCTTAACACTAAACATAACCCTAACCATAAACCTAAAACTACTACTAAACCTAACCCTAACCATAAACCTAATCCTAACACCACCTGTAAACCCTAACCCTTACCCTAATACTAACCGACACCTTAACCCTAAACCTAACCCTATTTTTAATCTTAAACCTAAACCTAACCCAAACAATAACCCTAACCCTAAACCAAACACTCACCCTAAAACTAACACTTATCCTAAGCCTAACCCTAACCCGAACACTAAACCTAACCCTAACCCTTAACCTAACCCTCAACCTAACCCTTACCCTAAACCTAGGTTAAGGTTTGTGTTAGGGTTAAGGTTAAAGTTTGAGTTGCGGATAGGATTATGTTTAGAATTATGGTTAGGGTTAGGGTTAGAATTAGTGTTAGGGTTAGGGTTATGTTAATTGTTAGGTTTAGGATTAGGGTTATTATTAGGAATAGGGAAAGGTTTAGCATTAGTGTTAGGGTAAGTGTTAGTGTAAGGGTTGGTTTTCGGGTTAGGGTTAGGGTTTGGGTTAGTGTTAGGTTTATGGTTAGGTTTAGGTTTACACTTACGTTTACGTTTAGGAATAGGTTTAGGGTAAAAGTTACAGTTCGGTTTAGTGTTACTTTTAGGGATAGAATTAGAATTAGCATTACATTAGGGTCAGTGTTAGGGTTAGATTTAGGGTAATGGTTAGTTTAGGGTTAGCATTAGGGTTAGGTTTAGTGTTATGTTAAGGATAGGATAAGGGTTAGTGTTAGGATTAGTGTTAGAGTAGGGTTTGGGTTAGTGTTACCATTAGGTTATGGTTAGGTTTAGTGTCAGGGTTAGGGTTAGTGTTTATTTTAGGGTTAGGGTTAGGTTTAATGTTAGGGTTAGTATTAGGGTTAGGTTTAGTGTTAGGCTAACTTTTAGGGATAGGTTTAGCTTTAGGTTAGGTTTAGGGCTTGTTTTAGGATTAGTGTTAGGGTTAGGGTTGCAGATATAATTAGGGTTATTATTTTAAATAGGTTTAGGTTTAGGTTTAGGGTTAGAGTTAGTGTTAGAGCATGGTTTAGTTTTACAGTTACAGATAAGATTAAGGTTATTGTTAGGGATAGCTTTAGGGTTTGTTTTATGGTTGGGGTTGGTTTTATGTTTAGTGTTATGGTAAGGGTTAGGTTAGGGTTAGGATTATGGTAAGGATTAGTGTTAATGTTAAGGTTAGAATAAAAATTAGTGTTGGTTTAGGGTTAGCATTAGGTTTAGTGTTAGGGTTAATGTTAGGGTTAGGTTTAGGTTTAGGATAAGGGTTAGGTTGAGGGAGAGTTGGGTTAGGTTTAGTGTTAGGGTTAGGGTTAGTGTTAGGGTTAGGATAAGGTTCAGTTTTAGGGTTAGTGTTAGGGTTAGGGTTAGGATTAGTGTTAGGGTTTTTTTAGAGATAAGATTAGAAATAGTGTTAGGGTTAGGGTTAGGGTTAATATGTCAGTTAGTATTAGGGTAAGGGTTAGTGTTACAGTTAGTGTTAGGATTAGGGTAAGGGTTAGGGCTACAATTAGTGTTAGGATTAGGGTTACGGTTAGGGTTAGGTTTAGTATTAGTGTTAGGTTTATGTTCACAGTTAGGCTTAGGGTTAGTGTTAGGATCAGGGTTATGTTTAGGGATTGGGTTTGTTTTATGGCTAGGTTTGGAATTAGGGTTAGGGTTAGAATTAGGTTTATGGTTAAGATTAGATTTAGGGTTAGGATTAGGTTTAGGGTTTGTTTTAAAGTTAGAGATAAGGTTAGATTTAGGTTTAGTGTTAGGTTTATTGTTAAGATTAGAGTTAGGGTTAGTATCAGGTTTAGGGTTAGGGATAGGGTTAGCTTTAGGTTTAATATTAGGGTTAACATTAGGGTTAGAGTGAGGGTTAATGTTAGGTTTATAGTTAGGTCTAGGCTAAGACTTAGTTTTAGGGTCAGGGTTAGGCTTAAGGTTTGGTTTAGTGTTATGGTTAGGGTTATTGTTAGAGTTAGGGTTAGTGTTAGGGTTAGGATTAGGAATTGTGTTAGGGATAGGTTTAGGGTTAAAGTTATGTTTAGGGATTGTGTTAGGGTTAGAGTTAAGCTTAGGTTTATGTATAGGAATAGGGTTATAGTTAGGTTTAGTTTTAGGATTAGTGTTAGGGTTAGTGTTAGTGTTAGAGTTAGGGTTAGAGTTTGGTTTAGAGTTAGTATTAGGTTTAGGGTTAGTGTTAGGGTTAGGGTTATTGTTATGGTTAGGTTTAGGGTTATTTTTAGTGTTAGGTTTATTTTAGTGTTTCGTTAGGGTTAGGGTTATGGTTAGAGTCAGGCTTAAATTTAATGTGAGTGTTAGTTTTAGGGTTAGGGTTAAGTTTTGTGTTATAATTAGGGTTATGGATAGGTTTAGGTTTAGTGTTAGGTTTAGGGTTACAGTTAGGTGTTGGTTAGGGTTTGGGTTTCTGTTAGGTTCAGGATAAGGGTTAGGGTTATAGATAGGTTTCGGGTTAGGTTAAGGGTGAGGTTTAGAATTAGTTTTAGGGTTAGAACTTGTTTTAGGGTTAGGGTTAAGGTTATTGTTATAATTAAGGTTAAAGTTAGGGTTAGTGTTAGGGATGGGGACAGAGTTATTTTTAGGGACAAGTTAAGCTTTAGGTTAAGGTTTAGTGTTAGGGTTAGTTTTACTGTTAGGATTAGGGTTATATTTAGTATTATTGTTAGGGTTAGTGTTAAAAATAGGGATAGGGTTATATTTAGAGTTAATGTTAGGGTTAGGTTAGGGTAAAGTTTAGTGTTAGGGTAGAGTTTGTTTTAGGTTTAGTGTTATATTTACTGTTAGTTTTATGGTTAGGGTTATGTTATGGGTTAATGTTACAGTAAAGGTTAGGGTTAGGGTTAGTGTTATTGTTATGGTTCAGTTTAGGGTTGGTGTTAGGTTTAGGGTAAGTGTTAAGGTTTGTGTTAATGTTAGGGTTAGAGTTAGAGTTAGTTTTAGGATTAGGTTTAGTGTTAGGGTTAGGGTTAGGGTGAAGTTTGTTTTAAGGATAGGGTTAGAGTTATTGTTAGAATTAAAATCAGGATAAAGTTTAGGGTCAAAGTTAAATTTAGGGTTTGTGTTCGGGATGGGGTTAGGGTTAGGTTTAGGGTTAGTATTAGGTTTAAGGTTACTGTTAGAGTTAAGATTAGTGTCATGGTTAGGTTAGGGTTAGGATTCAGATTATGGCTACTGTTAGTGTTAGGGTTTGTTTAGGGTTAGGGTTAGAGTTAGGTTTAGTGTTATGATTATGCTTAGGGTTAGGTTTAGTAGTAGGTTTATAATTAGGGTTAGGTTTTGGGTTAGTTTCAGTGTTAAATTTGAGTTTAGGGTTAGGATTAGGGTTAGGGTTAGTTTAGGGTTTGGGTTAGGTTTATGGTTTGGTTACGGTTAGGGTTAGGTTTAGGGTTAGGCTTAATGTTAATGTTAGGTTTAGGATAGGGTTAGTGTTAGGGTTGGAGATAAGGTTAACCTTTGGTTTAGGTTTAGGGTAATGTTTAGGGTTAGGGTAGGGTTAGGTTTAGGTTTAGGTTTACTGTTAGTGTTATGGTTAAGTTTCAGTATTGGGTTAGAATACGGGTTAGTTTTAGAGTTTTGGAAAAGGTTAGTGTTAACATTAGGGTAAATATTTGGTTTTGGGTTAGTGTTAGGGTTATAGTTAGGGTTAGGGTTCAGATTAGGTTTAGGGTTAGTGTTAGTGTTTGATTTTGTACTAGGTTTAGGGTTACGTTTAGTGTTAGTGTTAGTGTTATTGTTAGTGTTAGTGTTAGGTTTACATTAGTTTTAGGGTTACTATTAGGTTTAAGGTAACGGTTTCAGTTAGGGGGTTTGTCAGGTTTAGGGTTATGGTTAGGATCAGATTTAGATTTCGGGTTACATTTAGGGTTATCATTAGTGTTACAGTTAGGGTTAGTCTTAGGTTTAGGGTTAGTGTTAGGTTAAGGTTTACAGTTAGCATTAGTGTTAGGGTTAGTTTTAGCTTTTAGGTTCATGTTATGTTTAGGTTAGGGTTAATGTTATGCTTAGGATTAGGGTTAGTGTCAGAGTTAGTATTAAGATTAGGTTAAGGGTTAGAGTTAGGGTAAGTGTTATGGTTAATATAAGGATTAGGGTTAGTGTTAAGGTTAGGTTTAGGGTTAGGGTTAGTATTAGTTTTAGGGAAAGCTTTAGGTTTAGGGTTATTTGTATTCTTTGGTTTAGGTTAGGGTTCGGGTTAGTTTTAGTGTTAGGATTAGTATTAGAGATAGGGTTAAGTGTATGGTTAATGTTAGGATTAGTGTTAGGTTAAGTTTATGTTTAGTGTTTGTGTTAGGATTATGGTTATGTTTACGTATAGTCATAGGGATAGTGTTAATGTTATGCTTAGATTTAGGTTAGGGTTAGGGTTTGTGTAAGGGTTAGGGTTATGGTTATGGTTAGGGTTATGGATAGGTTTAAGTTTAGGGTTAGGGATAGTTTTAGAATTAGGTCTAGGGTTAGGGTTAGAGTTAGGTTTAGGTTTAAAGTTAGTTTTAGTGTTTATGTTAGAGTTAGGCTTACGTTTAGTATTAGGATTAGGTTTAGGGTAGGGTAAGGTTTAGATAAGGGTTACTTTTAGAATTAGGTTATGGTTAGGTTAGCGTTAGGCCTAGGGTTAGGTTACATTTAGGTTTTGTTTAATGTTAGTTATAATGTTATGGTTAAAGTTATGAATAGGTTCAGTTTTAGGGTTAGGGTTAGTGTTAGGATTAGGATTAGGGTTAGGATTAGTTTTAGTGTTAAGGTAAGGGTTAAGGTTAGGGTTAGAATTAGTTTTAGGGAAAAAAGTTAGGTTTAGGCTTATTGTTAGGGTTATGGATAGGTTAGGTTTCACGATAAGATTAGTATTAGAATTAGTATTAGGTTAAGATTTAGGGTATTGTTTAGGGTTACTCTTTGGGTTAGAGTTAGGGATACGTTAGGATGAGGGTTTATGTTATGATTAGTTTTATGGATATGTTAAAATTTAAGGTTAGGGTTAGGGTTAAATTAAGGTTTAGGACTAGGGTTAGGGTTAGGGTTAATGTTAATGTTCAGTTTAAAGTTAGTGTTAGAATTAATGTTAAGATTAGTATTTACTTTATTTATAGGATTAGGATTAGGGTAGTGTTCAGATTTAAATAGGGTTTATATTAAAGTTAGGTTTATGGTTAGGCTTAGGGTTAGTGTTATGTTTATAATTAGGGTTACTGTTATGGTTAGTGTTAGGGTTAGTGTTAGGGCTAGGCTTAGGTTTTTGTTGATTGTGAGGTTTAGGATTAGGGTTAGGTTTAGGTTTAGGATTAGGGTTAGTGTTAGGGTTAGAGTTAGAGACAGGGTCATTGTTAGGGTTATGGTTAGGATTAGGCTTAAGGTTAGGTTTAAGTTTAAGTTTAGTTTTAGGGTTAAGGTCAATTTTAGATTAAGTGTTATGTTTAGCTTTAGGGTTAGGTTAGTGTTAGGGTTAGGGTAAACGTTAGTGTTAGGTTGAGGGTTAGGTTTAACGATAGAGTTAGGGGTAGGGTTAGGGTTAGGATTGTGGATATTTTTAGGGTTAGTGTTAGGCTTAGAATTAGGGTTAGGTTTAGGGTTAGTTTTAGGGTTAGGGCTAGGGTTAGGGTTAAGTTTAGGGTTAGAATTAGGATTAGTGTTAATGCTAGGGTTAGGCTTAGGATTAGGTTTAGGGAAAGGGTTTTTTTGAAGATTAAATTTAGGGATAGGTTTAGTGTTATGTTTAATGTTATTGTTAGGGTTATTTTTTGGGTTAGTTTTAGAGTTAAAGTTATTGTTAAAGTTAGGATTAGGGTGAATGTTAAACTTAAGATTAAGTTTAAGGTTTTGTTTAAAGTTAGGCTTAGGGTTACGGTTAGAGTTAGTGTTGAGGTTAAGGTTTAGATAGGGTCAGGGTTATGGTCATGGTTATGTTTAGTGTTAGGTTTAGGGTTGAGGTTAGGGATAGTGTTAGTGTTCATGTTAGGTTTAGGTTTAGGGTAAGGGTAAGGGTTAGAGTAAATGTTAGTGTTAAGGATAGGGTTAGGATTAGGGTTTGTGTTAGGGTTAGGTTTAGGTTTAGGGTTAAGGATAAGATTAGGGTTAACTTTAGGGTTACATTTAGGGTTAGTGTTAGGGTAAAGGTTAGTTTTAGGTTTAGGGTTCGTGATAGGGTTAGAATTAGGGTTACTTTTAGGTGAGGTTTAGGAATTTTGTAAGCTTATGGTTAGGGTTATGTTTAGTCTCAGGGTTTTCTTAGGGTTATGGTTAGGTTTAGGTTTAGGGTACAGTTTAGTTTTTGGGTTATGGTTATGGTTAGACATAGTGTTAAGGTTATGGTTATGGTTAGGATTAGGTTTAGTTTTAGTGTTAAAAGTAGTTTTAGGTTTAGTCTATAGGTTAGTGTTAGGGTTAGGGTTAAAGTTATGGTAAATGTTTCAGTTAGGATTTTTGTTAGGCTTAGGTTTAGGTTTAGGGGTAGGGTTAAGTTTAAGATTAGGTTTAGGGTTAATGTTAGGGTTATGTTTAGGGTTAAGTTTAGGTTTATATTCTGTGTTAGGTTTAAAGGTAGGTTTAGGGTTAGGGATAGGGTTATGTTTAGGTTTAGAGTTAGGTTTAGGATAAATGTTAGGGTTAGGATTAAGTTATGGTTAGTGTTAGCGTTTGGGTTAGGGCTAATGATAGGGTTAGTGTTTTGGTTAGAATTAGGTTTAGTGTTAGGTTTAGAGTAAGGGTTAGCTTTAGGGTTATTCTTATTGTTAGATATAGAGTTAGGGTTAGTGTTAGGGTTAGGTTTATGTATAGGTTTATAGTTAGGTTTCGGGTTAGGGTTAGTGTTAGTGTTAGGTATAAGGTTAGGTTTATGGTTAGGGTGAGGGTTAGGGTTATGTGTAGGATTAGTTTTAGTATTAGAGTTATGGTTAGGGTTAGGTTAACCTAATAGAAATAGTGTTAGGTTTAGGATTGGTGTTAGGATTAGGGTTAGGGTTGAACTAATAGGAATAGGGTTAAGTTTAGGATTAGAATTAATATTAGGGTTAGGGTTTAGGCTAAGATTAAGGTTAGGGTTAGAGTTTGTGTTAGGGGAAGGGGTACGGTAGGGATTAGTTTCACTGTTATGAATAAAATTACATTTAGTATTAGGTTTAGGTTTAGGATTAGCGTTAGGTTTAGGATAAGTATTAGGTTTAGTATTAGGGTTAGAGTTAGTGTTAGATATAGTGTTAGGCTTATTGTTAAGGTTAGTGATAGGTTTAAGTTTAGGTTTAGGAAAGGGTTAAGGTTTGTTTTAGGGTTAGGGTTACTTTACAGTTTAGGGTTAGGGATATTATAGATTTAAGGTTAGGTATAGTGTTATTGTTAGTGTTAGGGTTAGGGTAAGGTTAGTTTTAGGTTTAGGGTTAGAGTTAGTGTTAGTGTTAGTATTAGGATTAGGGTTAGGGTTAGACTTAAGTTTATGGTTAGGAATATGGTTAGGGTTATGGATAAGGTTCAGTTTATTATTAAATTTAGGGTTAGGATTAGGATTAGAGATAGTGTTAGGGTTAGGTTTAGGTTAAGGGTTAGTGTTAGGGTTAGCATTAGAGTTAGATTTAGTGTTAGGATTAGGGTTAGGATAGGATTTATGTTAGTTTTAGCATTAGGGTTAGAGTTAGTTTTAGTGATAGGGTTAGTTTTAGGGTTAGGGTTAGTTTTAGTTTTATGGTTAGGATTTTGGTTTAGGGTACAAGTTAGGTTTAGAATTAGTTTTAGTGATAGTGTTAGGTTTAGGGTTAGGTTTAGTGTTCAATTTAGGGTAAGTGTTAGAAATCAGGTTACTCTTGAATTAGGGTTAGTGTTAGCTTTAGTGTTAGTTTTAGGATTAGTTTTAGGGTTAGGTTTAGGGTTAGGGTTAGGGTAAGGTTTAGGTATAGTTTTAGGGTTAGGGATAGGTTTATTTTTTAGGATTAGAAATAGGGTTAGAGTAAAAGTTAGTTTTAGGTTTAGTGTTAGGTTTAAGGTTAGATTTAGTCTTCTGGTCAGTGTTAGGTTTATGGTTAGGTTTAGTGTTAGGGTTAGGGTTAGTGTTAGGTTTAAAATTACAGTTAGAGCTAGAATTAAGGTTAGAGTTATGGTTAGGTTTAGTCTTAGGTTTAGGGTTATGCTAAGGGTTAGAAGAAGTGGTAGAGTTATGGTTAATATTAGGGTTACAGTTAGGGTTAGTGTTAGAGTAAAGGTTAGTGTTAGGGTTAGTTTGGGGACAGGGTTAATGCTAGGGCTAGCAGAAGTATTATGGTTAGGTTTACGGTTAGGGTTAATGCTAGGGTTAGGATTAAATTTAGTGTTAAAATTAGGGTTAGGGTTATGTTTATTGTTAGAATGAGGATTAGGTGTAGTGTTAGGGTTAGTGTTAAGGTTAGGATTAGGGTTAGGTTTAGGTTTAGGTTTAGGTTTAGTGTTAGGTTTAGGTTTAGCATTAGGTTTAGGATTAGTGTAATGTTTAGGGTTAGGGGTAGTGTTAGGGTTAGGGTTAGGATTAGTGTTAGGGATAAGGTTAGATTAAGATTAGGGTGTGTGTTAGGGTAAGGATTAGGGTTAAGTTTGCGCATAATATTAGGGTTAGAGTTAGGCTTAGGTTTAGGGTTAGAGTTAGGCTAAGGTTAGGTTTAGTATTAGGGTTAGGGTTCTTGTAGGCTTAGTGTTTTGGTAAGGGTTTCTTGTAGGATTAGGGTTAGTGTTATGGTTACTGATAGTTTTAGGGTTATGTTTATGGTCAAGGTTAGAGTTAATTTTAAAGAAGGTTAAGGTTTAAATTTTGGTTAGTGTTAGATTTAGTGTTAGGCTTATGGTTATTATTAAGGTAATGGTGAAGTACAGTTTTATGGTTAGGGTTATGGTTAGGTTTACTGTTAGTTTTCGGGTTAGGGTTAGGTTTAAATTGACTGTTAGGTTTAGGGTTAAGGTAGGATAAGGTTTAGGGTTAGTTTTAGCATTAGTGTTAGTGTTAGGTTTAGGGTTAGTGTTAGTGTTTGGAATACAGTTATGGTTAGAGTTAGGGTTAGGGTTATGATTAGGGTTTCTGTTAGCATTAGTTTTAGTTTTACTATTACATTTAGGGTTAGGTTTAAGGTTAGGGTTAGGGTAAAGTTTAGGTTAAGTTTTAGGCTAAGGGTTAGATTTAGTAAGTATTAGGGTTAGAGTTAGGGTAAGGGTTCGTGCTAGGTTTAGGGTTAGTGTTAGGATTAGTGTTAGGGTTAGAGTTAGGTTTAGGATTAGGTTTATTGTTAGGATACAGGTTAGGGTTAGTGTTAGTGATATGGTTAGTGTTAGGATAAGGAATAGGTTTAGTGTTAGGGTTAGTGTTAGGTTTAGAATAAGAATTATGTCTAGGGTTAGTGTTAGAGTTAGGGTTAGAGTTAGGGTTAGAGTTAGGGTTAGGTTTAGAAGTATAATTAAGATAATGGTTAGGGATAGGTTTAGGATTAGCATTAGGTTTAAAGTTAGGGTTAGTGTTAGGGTTAGGGTTAGTGTGAGTGTTTGGATTATACTTAGTGTTAGGATTAGGGTTAGATTTAGGGTTATTGTTTGAGTTAAGGTTATATTTAGGTTTAAGTTTAGGCTTAGGTTTAGTATTAGGTTTAGGCTTTTGTTAGGTTTAATTTGTGCTTACGGTTTGTGTTATGGTTAGGTTTAGGGTTACATTCAGTTCTGCGATTAGGATTAGGGTTAGTGTTAGGGTTAGGGATAGTGTTTGGTTTATAATTAGGGTTAGGATTAGGCTTAGCTTTAGTGTTAGTATTAGGATTATTATTGTTGTTAGCGTTTGTGTTGGGGTAAAGTTTAGGCTTATGATTAGGGTTAGGCTTAGTGTTATGTTTAGTTTTAAGTTTAGGATTATTTTTAGGATTAGGATTAGGATAAGGTTAGTTTGAGATTCAGGGTTAGGGATAGAATTATTGTTAGTGTTAGAGTTAGGGTTAGACTTAGTATTAGTGTTAGAATTAGGGACATGGTTAGGGGTAGTGTTCATTTTAGGGTTAGGTTTAGGTTTATGGTTACGGTTAAGTTTAGTGTTAGTTGAGGTTTAGGGTTAGGGTTAGGGTTTGTATTAGGCCTAGAGTTAGCATTATGATTAATGTTAGGGTTAGTGTTAGGTTTAGGTTTAGGTTTATGGTTAGTGTTAGGGTTAGGTTTATGGTTAGAGTTAGGTTTAGTCTTAGGGTTTGAGTTAGGGTTAGGGTTAGGTTTAGGGTTAGTGTTAGCGTTAGGTTATGGTTTGAATTCTGGTGAGATTTAGTGTTAGTGTTCGTGTTCTGGTTAGTGTTAGGATTAGGGTTAGGGTTTGGTATATTGTTAAGATTAGTTTATGGTTAGTGTAAGTATTAGTTTTATGGTTAAAATTAGTGTTAGGTGTAGCATTAGGATTAGGGTTAAGTTTAGTTTTAGGGTTCAAATTTGTGTTAGGAATAGGTTTAGGATTAGTGTTACGGTTAGGTTTTGTGTTAGGTTTAGGTTTAGGGTTAGTGTAAGGGTTACGGTTAGGGTTAGTGTGTTAGTTTTAGGGTTTTGATTAGGGTTAGGGTTAGTGTTATGTTTAAGGTTATGGTTAGGTATAGGGTTAGGTTTCATTTTAAAATAGTCTTAGGATACAAATTATGTTAGTCCTATGATTATAGTTAGGGTAAGGTTTAGGGTTACTGTTAGGGACAGGTTTAGAATTAAGGTTATGGTTAGGTTTAGAGTTAAGTTTAGGTTTAGGGTTAATGTTAGGATTTGGATTAGATTTAGGTTTTAGGAATAAGGTTAGCGTAAGGTTTAGGGTTAGAATTAGGTTTAGTGTTAGGTTTAGGTTTAGGGATAGTTTCCGAGTTAGCATGAGTATTAGGTTTAGTTTTAGGGTTAAAGTTAGGGTTAGGTTTAGGTTAGGGTTAGGGTTAGAGTTAGTGTCAAGGTTAAGGTTAGTATTAGGATTAAGTTTAGAATTAAGGTAAGGATAAGTGTTATATTAGGGTTAGTATTAGTTTTAAGGTTAGGGTTAGTGTTAGGCTTAGGGTTATGGTTAAGTTTAGTATTATAGATAGTATTAAGTGTTCTGTTAGGGTTAGAGTTAGGCTTAGGGTTAGGGTTAGGTTTAGTGTTAGTTTTAGGGTTAGGAGAGGGTTAGAGTTTGTGTTACTGTGAGAGTTAGTTTTAGGTTTAGTGTGAGGGTTAGGGTTAGAGTTAGAGTTAGGGTTAGTTTTAGGGTTAGTGTTAGGGTTAATGTTAGTGTTAATTTTAGGATAAGGTTAGGTTTTAAAGTTTGTGTTAGGGATTGGGTTAGGGTTAGATTTAGGGTTTCGGTTAGGATTAGGGTTTGGTTTAGGAATAGGTTTTGTTTTATTGTTTTGTTTAGGGTTAGAATAGGTTAGTGTTAGACTTAGGGTTAGGGTAAGTGATATGGTTAGGGCTAGGTTTTGGATTCGGTTTAGTGTTAGGGTTAGGTTTAGTGTAAGGATTAGTTTTAGGTTTAGTGTTAAGCTTAGTGTTTGAGTTAGTGTTAGGATAAGGGTGACAATTATGGTTAGGTTTCGTTTTAGGTTTACATTTAGGTTTAGTATTTGAGCTAGTGGTAGGTTTAGGTTTACAGTTAGGGTTTAAGTTTGTGTTAGTGTTAGGGTTAGAGTTAGGTTTAGAGTTAGAATCATGGTTAAGATTAGGGTGAGTGTTAAATTGCTCTTAGGTTTAAGTTTAGGGTTAGTTTTACGTTAGGATAAAGGTTACAATTTGTGTTAGGGATATGATTAGGTTTAGGTTTAGATTTAATGTAAGGTTTAGTGTTGGTTTTAGGGTTAGGCTTAGGTTTAGGTAATGGGAAGAGTTAGTTTTAGGGTTTGGGTTAGGTAAGGGTTAGTGTTAGGGTAAAGGTTATGGTTAGGTTTAAGTTTAGAATTAGTGTTAAAATTAGAGTTAGGTTTAGGGATTGTTTTTTTTTTTTTGTGTGTGTGTGTGTGTGTTAGGGTTGTTGTTAGGGTTAGCGTTAATATTAACTTTACAGTTAGAGATAGAATTAGGGTTAGGGATATGGTTATTTTTAGTTTTAGGTTTAGGGTTACGGTTAGGGTTAGTTTTTTGGTTAGGTTTAAGGTTAGAGTAAGGGTTAGTGTTAGGATTGGTTTGGAATAGGGTTACAGGTAGGGTTAACATTAGGGTTTGTGTAAAGTTTAGTGTTAGGGTTTGAGTTAGTGTTACATTTAGGGTTAGTGTTAGGTTTAGGGTAAGGTTTAGGATAAGGGTTAGTATTAGGGTTAGTGTTAGAATTAGGGTTCGTTTTAGTGTTAGGTTTAGGGTTAGAATTAATGTTAGCGTTAGATTTACTGATGGGGTTAGGATTTGGGTTTGTTGAGTATTAGTATTAGTGTTATGGTTTTGGTTAGTTTTATGTTTGGGGGTAAGGTTAGGATAGGGTTACACTTTGTGTTATGCTTATGGGTATGGTGAGGTTTATCGATAGGATTAGGGTTATTGTTAAGGTTAGTTTTAAGATTAGTGTTAGGGTAAGATTAAATTTAGGGTTAGGGTTAGGGTTAGGTTTAGGGATACAGTCAGGTTTAGAGTTAGGGTTAGGTTTAGAATTAGTGTTAGGGTTAGGGTTAGTTTTATGCAGGGTTAGAATTTGGGTTAGTGTTAGGCTAATGATTTAAGTTAGGGTTCAGGTAAGGGTTAGGGTTATAGTTAGAATCAGGATTAGGGTTAGGTTTAGGGTTAATGATAGTGTTAGGGTTAGGGATAGGGTTAGGGATAATGTTAGGATTAGGGTTCGCATTAGTTTTAGGGATAGGTTTAAGGTTAGTGTTTGGGTTAGGGTTAGGGATAGTGGTAGGTTTAGGGTTAGAGTTAGTGTTAGGGTTAGGTTTAGGATTACTCGTAGGGTTTGAGTTAGGGTTAGAATTAGGTTAAGGGTTAGGGTTAGGATTAGGTTTAGTGTTATGGTTAGGGTTTGGGTTATGGTTATGGTTAGGGTTACTTTTAAGTTTAGATTGGGGTTTGGGTTTTGTTAGGGTTATGGTTAGTGTTACGCTTAGTGTTAAGATTATTGATAGCATTAGGGTTAGGGTTAGGTTTATTGTTAGGATTAGGTTTAGGGATAGGTTTAAGGTTAGGTTTAGTGTAAGCGTTAGGTTTATGGTCAGGGTTGGGTTTTGTGGTAGGTTTAGTGTTAGGTTTAGTGTTAGCGTTCATGTTAGGATTAGTGTTATAGTTAGGGTAAGGGTTAGTGTTAGAATTAGGGTTAGGTTTAGGTTTAGTCTTAGGGTTAGGTTTGGTGGTAGTGTTAGTGATAGGGCTAGTGTTCAAGTTAGGTTAAGTGTGAGGTTTTGGCTTAGTGTTAGAGTTAGGGTCATTGTTAATATTAGGGTTAGGTCTAGGGTAGGTTTGCAATTAGGTTTAGTATTAGGGTAGGTTTGGTTTAGTTTAAGTTTAGGTTTAGGTTTAGATTTAGGGTTAGGTTTAATGTTAGGATTAGGGTTACAGTTTGGGATAGTGTTAGGGTTAGTGTTATGGTTTCTATAAGGATTAGGCATAGTGTCATATTTAGAAATATGGTTAGATTTAGAGTTTGTGTAAATTTAAGTATTATTTTCAGGGTTAATTTTATGTTTACAATTAAAATTAGGGTTAGTTTTAGGGTTAGGGTTAGGCTTCACTTTACACTTAGTTTAGGTTTAGTGTCATTGTGAGTGTTAGGGTTAGGTTAGCTTTAGGGTTTTTTTTAGGTTTAGGGTTAGTGTTAGCATTGCAAATAGGCTTAGGGTTAGGGTTAGTGTTAGTTTTATGGTTAGATTTTGGGTTAGAGTAATTGTTAGTTTTAAGGTTACTCTAATGGTTAGGTTTAGTGTTAGGTTTACTATTAGTATTAGTGTTAAGGTTAGGGTTAAGTTTAGGGTAAGTGTTAGTTTTAGAGTTAGGTTTAGCATTAGGGTTAGTGTTAGGGTTAAGGTTAGAGTTAGGTTTAAGTTTATTGTTAAACATAGGGTTTGAGATAGGGTTTAGGTTAGTTTTAGGGTTAGGGTTAGGGTTAGGGTTGAGTTTAGATTTAGGGACGTTTAGTGTTAGAGTTACGGTAAGGTGTAGATTTAGGTTTATGGTTAGGGTTTTGGTTAGGTTAAGTGTTTTTCTTAAGGTTAGGGTTAGGGTTAGGGTGAGTGTGAGTGTTAGGATTTGGTGTAGGGTTAGGTTTAGTGTTAGGCTTAGGGTTCGGGTTTGTGTTCTTGCTATTGTTAGGGTTAGGGTTAGTGTTAGTGTTATGGTAATGGTTAGGTTCAGTGTTAGGTTTATGATTAGGGTTAGGGTTATTTTTAGAGTCAGGGTTAGTATATGGTTTTGGTTAGGATAAATGTTAGTGTTAGGGTTAGGGTTAGGTTTAGTCTTAGGGTTACGTTTAGAGTTAGTGTAAGTTTAAGGGTTAGGTTTAGTGTTAGTGTTAAGGATAGAGATAAGTTTAGGGTTAGGGTTACTATTAGTGTTAGAGTTAAAGTTAGTTTTAGGGTTAGGATTAGGGTTAGGTTTAGTGTTATGTAAGAGCTAGGACAGATTTAAGTTTGGGGTAATTTTTAATTTTACGGTTACAGTTGGGTTTGGGTTAGGGTTATGTTTAGTTTTAAGTTTAGGATTATGGTTAGGTTTAAGTTTAATGTTAGAGTTAGGGTTAGGTTTAGGGTTTGGGTTAGTGTTAGGATTAGGGTTAGGTTTAGGTTTAGTGTTAAGGTTAAGTTTATGCTTATGTGTAGTGTTAGGGTTAGGGTTACGGTTAGGTTTAGAGTTAGGTTTAGAATTAGGTTAGGTATAGGGATAGGATTATGGTTAGTGTTACAGTTAGTTTTAGGGTTAGTTTAGGTTTATGGTAATGGTTAGTGTTAGGGTCAGTTTTAGGTTTAGGGTTAGTATTAGAGTTAGGTTTAGGTTTAGGTTAAGTGTTAGGGTAAGGGTTAGTTTTATGTTTAGGGTTAGTTTTAGGTTTCAGGTTTGGATTAGTGTTAGGGTTAGTGTTAGGGTTATGGTTAGGTTTACGGTTAGTGTTAGGGTTAGAGTTAGGGTTAGATTTAGGTTAGGGTTACGGTTTGTGTTAGGTTTAGAATTAGGCTTAGGATTCAGGATATGATTACAGTTAGAGTTAGGATTAGTTTTAGCGTTAGGTTTAAAATTAGGTTTAGGTTTATAGTTAGGATTAGGTTTAGATAGGATTAGGGTTAAGTTAAGGATTAATTTTACGGTTACTGTTAGGGTTAGGGTTAGGTTTGCTGTTGTATTTATGGGTAGGGTTACGGTTAGTGTTAGGTTTAGTGTTAGGGTTAGGGTCAGGGTTACTTGTAGGGTTAGGTTTAGTTTTAGTGTTAGGTTTTTGGTTAGGGTTATGTTTAGGTTTATGTACACCTAGCCTTAATTCTAACCCTAACCCTAACCGTAACATTAACCATAACTATAACCATAAAACTAACACTAATAATAACACGAAACCTAACCCTCACCCTAATTCTAACTATAAATCTAACACTAACCCTAACCCTAACCCTTACACTAACTCAAAACCTAACCCTAATAATAAATCTAACCATAATCCTAACTGTAACTATAAACTTAACCCTAGCCCTAACCCTATCACAAACTATAACCATAACCTAAATGTAACCCTAACACAAAACCTAACTTTAACCCTAAACCTAACCATAACACTAAGCCTAACTCTAACCCTCACCGTAACCCTAACCCTAACTTAAACCTAACCTTAACACACTACCTAACCATAAAATTAAATCTAACACTAAACCTAACACAAACCCTAATCATTATGTTAATCAAAACCCTAAAACTAACACTACCCCTTACTGTAACCCTCCTCCTAACACTAACCCTAAACCTAACCCTAACACTAACCTGAACCATATCCCTAACCATAACACTAACCTTAAGCCTAACCCTATCACTAATCCAAACCCTAATCCTAACACTAACCCTCACCCTAACTCTGACCTTCACACTAACCCTAAGTTTAACACTGACTTACACTAACCCTAAACCTAATGTTAACCCTAACACTATACCTAACACTAACACTAACCCTAACCCTAACTCAAGTCATACCAAAAAGCCTAACACTAAACTCAACCCTAAAACAAATTGTAAACCAAACCTTAACCCTAATACCAACCTTAACCCTAACCCTAACCCTAACACAAATCGTAACACTAAACCTAACCCTTACCAAACCCTAACACTAACCTAAACCTAACAGTAACAGTGACCCAAACACTAACCTTAACCTAACCCTAACACTAATACTAAAACTAAAGCTAAACCTAACACTAAACCAAACCCCAAATCTAAGCATGATGCTAATCCTAAACATAAAACTAACTTAACCCAAACCCTAGGCCTAAACCTAAAACAAATCCTAACCCTAAAATTAAACCTAAAACTAAACCTTATACTAAACCTCATCCTAACACTAAACCTTAAATTATGCCCAACCTTAACCCTAACCAGAATAATAACCCTATTGCTAACTCTTACTCTAAACCTAAACATAACACTAACTCAAACCCTAAACCTAATCCTTAACCTAAAACTAACCCTAAAAAATCCTAACCCTCACCCTAAAACTATCCTGAAACCTAAACCTAAACCTAACTGTAAGCCTAATCCTAACCATAATCATAAACGGAACTCTAACCTTAACCCTAACTGCAACCCTAAACCTAACCAAACTCTAACCTTACAACAAACCCTAACTTTAAACATAACCCTAACACTGACAAAAACACTAACACTTACCCAACCCCCCAAAATTAACCATAACCCTAAACTTCATAGTAACCCTAATTCTAACCTTAAATATTACACTAACTCTAAAACAAAATTTAACCCTAACACTAAACATAACAGTAATCATAACACTAATCTGACAATACCCCTGACACTAAAACGGAAACTAACCATGACTCTAACCCTAACCCTAACCAAAACCGTAACTCTAACCCTAACACTAAACCTAAACCTAATACAAATGATAACCCAAACCTTAACCATAATCTTAACCTAACTTTAACTCTAACATTTACCTAACCCTAACACTAAACCTAACTCTAAAACAAACACTAATCTTAACACTAAACTTAAACAAATCCTCACACTAACCCTAACCCCAATCCTAACCCAACCACTAACCGTAACCCTAACCCTAACCCTAAACCTAATATTAAACCCAATCCAAACACTACTGCTAACCCTGACCTTAAACAGAAGCCTAATTCTAATTCTAATCATATTCGCAATTTTAAGCCTAACCCTAAACCTAACACAAACCCTAACTCTAACCAAAACCAAACCCTAAAGCTAATCTTAACCCTAACACTAAACCTAATCCTAAATTTAACTCCAATCATAACACAAACCCTAAAACTAATCCAAACCCTAACCCTAGCCATAACCCTAACCATAAAACTAACCTTACCCTAAATCTAATACTACCCTAACCCTAACCCTAACATTAACACTAAATCTAAACCTAACCCAAACCCTAACCATAATCCTAACCTTAAACTAACACTAATTCAAACCCTAACTCAAAACTTATATATATCACTAACCCTAACCCTAAACCTAACACTAAACCTAACTGTAATACTAAAACAAACCCTAACCCTAATGCTAATACTTAACCTAAGCCCAAACATAACCCTAAAACTAAAGCTAAACCTAACCCTGACCCTAACTCTAAAACTAAACCTAACATTAACTATAACCCTAACACTTAACCTTACCCTAACCCTAACCCTAAACCTAACCAAAACCCTAACACTAACCCTAACTTTAATTCTAACCATAACCTTAACACTAACCCTAAGCTTACCCTAAACCTAACACTAAACCTAATGCTATCCCCAACACTAACAATTACCCTAAGAATAACCCTAACCTTTAACTTAACCTAAACCTTAAACCTATGCCTAACCATAACCTTAACAATAACCCTAACCCTAAACCTGACCCTTAATATAACACTAACCCAAACCCTAAACCTTAACCTAACCCTTACTGTAACATTAATCCAAACCCTCACCCTAAAACTAAATTTAACAATAACCCTAACCTTATCCATAATCCTAACTCTAAGAGAAACACCAACACTATCACTAACTCTACCCTAACCCTAATCCTAACACTAAACCTAACTCTAATTCTAAACTTAACCCTAACACTAACACTAAATTTTAACCTAAACCTAACCCTTAACCTAGCAGTAAACCTAATGCAAACCCCAACCCTAACACTAACAAATACCCTAACCATAACACTAAATATAACTCTAACCTGAACCCAAAACTTAAACTAAGCCTAAACCTAATTCTAATTGTATATGAAACACTAACCCTAACCCTATCAAAAAACCTAAACCTAATCTAACACTTAACTTAAATCTAACACTAACACTAAACCTAAACCTAACCCTAATTCCTACCCTATTCCAAACACAAACACTAATCCTAACTCTAAACTTAAACCTAATCCTAACTCTTACTCTAACCGTAACCATAACCTAACCCTTATCCTACACCTAACCCTAAACCTAACACCAATCCTAGCACTAACCCCAAACCTAACAATAACCATATCTCCAACCCTAAAAAAAACTAACCGCAACCCTAACCCTAATTCTAACCCTAACTTTAAACTAACCCTAACGTTAACCCTCTGCCAAAGACTAACAATAACCTAACCTAACTATAAAACTAACCCTAACCCTAACACTAAACCTAAACCCAAACATTCACCCTAACACTAAACATAACCCTATGCATAACCCTAACCCTAAGACTAAATCTAAACCTAATCATCACACTAAATCTAACCCTAAATCTAACGTTAACAGTAACCCTAACCCCAATCAGATCCTAAACCAAACCCTAATCCTTACCCTAATTCTAAACCTAACCCTAACACTAAACCTATCTCTAACTCTAACCCTAACACTAACACTAACCCTAAACCTAACCCTAAATCTAAATTTAATCCTAAACCTAAACCTAACACTAACTTTAATCCTAAACCTAACCCTTAATCTAACACTAGCCCTAAACATAAACCTAACCCTAACACTAAATCTAATTCTAAACCTAATCCTTACTCTAATTATAACCCTAAACCTAATACTAACACTAAATTTAAACCTAACCCTAAATCTAAACAAACATGAAATGTAACCAAACTTTAACCCTAACGCTATCCCTAACAGTAACCTTAAAACTAACCCTAACACTAACCAAAACCCTAAACCTAATTCTAAATTTAACAATAATTCTTTCCCTAAATGTATCCATAATTCTAACCCTAACACTACTCTAACCCTAACCCTAAACCTATAATTAACCCCTACCCTAACACTAATCCTACCCTAACCCTAAACCTAACACTAAACCCAATACTAATTCAAACCTTAATCATAACAATAACCCTAAATTTACATTAAATCTAATCCTAACCCTAACCCTAAACCTAACTCTAACCTTAATGCTAAACCCAACCCTTACACTAACCGTTACCGTAACACTAACCTTAACAGTACACATAACCCTATCCTCAAACCTAACACTAAAACCTAAATAAAACTTAACCCCATCCTAAACCTAATTCTAACCCAACCCATAAACTAAACCTAAAACTAACCCTAACACTAACACTAACTTTAAACCTAACCCTAACCCCAACCCTAACCCTCACACTAACCCTAACCCTAACATCAACACTAACACTATAAATAATCCTATTTCTAAACATAACCCTAACTCTAACACTATCTAACCCTTATCTTTACCCTAATTGTAAAAGTAATCCTAATGCTAACACTAACCCTCACCCTAACCATAACACTAACACAAATCCTAAACTTAACCCTAATCCTAAAATTTACCCTAACCATAACCCTAACTCTATACTAACCCTAACCCTTATTCTAACACTAATTCTAAACCTAACACTAAACTTACCCTTAACACTAAACCTAACCTTAACACTAACCCTAACCCTAACCCTAACAAAAATCCTAACCCTAATCCTATTCCTAAACCTAACTTTATACTTTACCTTATTTGAACCCTAAAGCTAACACTAACCGTGACCGTACACTAACCCTAACCCTAATGAAGCCAGATTTAAAGTTAGGTAGTCAGTGTAGTTACATAAATCGGGTCTACTATCCAGTGAAATCTAAAATGGAGACCATGTAGAGAATGACTCAGGGAAAACACAGGACAACTCATGGAATGTTAATGAAGTCCCCAAAAGGCCCTAGGCCAAAGTCCACCTCAAAGAAATGTTAATGAACATCCCCCAGCAAAAAGGTGCTGACTCAGAAGTCCTTCCTGACCAGATTACTTGTTTGGCCCACCTGTGTCCCACCCCTTGGGCCTTCCAACCTACATTCCATCACCAAAACTATAAAAAGGGGAAACAACCTGACTTCCATGGATTCCACCTCTTGGGTCCCCTTCTTCCTCCAGGAGAAGTATTTTCTGCTGTCCTTTAATAAACTTCTAATTTCTACTCTGACCCTGCCTCCGGGTGCTTCTTTGGTGTTATTCTTCAACATTGGGGAAGCAAGAACTCGTCACCATTCAACAGCGATAACACTAACACTAACCCTAAACCTAAACCTAACCTTAACACTAAACCTAATGCTAACTCTAACCCTAACACTAACCCTAACCCTAAACCTAACCCTAACACTAACACTAACCCTAACACTAATCCAAAACATAAACCTAAATGTAAACCTAAATAAAAAACTAACACTTACCCTAAACCTATCCCTACTCTAACCCTAAACCTAACACTTAACCTAACCCGAAACCTAACTCTAAAACTAATCCTAAACCTAACACTAACTCTAACCCTAAACCTAAATCTAACACTAAACATAACCCTAATCCTAACCCTAAAACTAACCCTTACCTAACCATAAACCTAACCTTAACCCTAACCCCAACCCTAAACCTAAACCTAAACCTAACACTAAACCTATCTGTAAACATAACCCTAACCCTATCGCTAAATGTAAACTTAAAAATAACCCTAACCCTGACCCTAATTTTAACATTAACAAAACTTTTAATCCTAACCCTAACTTTCAAACTAACCCTAACCATACACCTAATCCTAACACTAGCCCTAACACTAACCCTAACCGTGAACCTAAACGTTACACTAAACCTAACTCTACCCTAATGATAAAACTAAACATAACCTGATTCCTAATTATAACCCTAACACTAACCTTATTATAAAACTAACCCTAACCCTAAATTTAATGTAACCCTAACCATAAACTAATTCTAAGCGAAACCCTAACCCTCAGCCTTTCTGCAATTTAACCCTAAACCTAAGCCTATCACATCCCTTAATCCAAACTTAAACTTAACCCTAACTATAAACCTAACAACAACCCTAAACCTAACACTAACCCAAAACCTACCCCTAAATCTTACACTCACCATAACCCTAACCCTACCACTACCCGTACCCCTAACATTAATCCTAACCCTAAACCTAAGACTCACCCTAACCCTAAAACTAACCCTAAACCTAAACTTAACCCTGGTCCTAAACCTAACACTAAACATAACCCTAACCGTAAACCTAACCCTAACACTAACCTTAACCCTAACATTAACACTAACCAAAAACCAATTTCTAAATCTAACCCTTACAATAACACTAACCCCAATTATAACCCTAACCCTAACCATAACACTAACCCTAACATTTAACTAATCCTAAAACTAATACTAAACTTAACATTAAACCTAACCCTAAAAATAACCCTAACCCCAACCCAAACCCTAACACTTACACTAACACTGACACTCTCCCTAATACTAAACATAAACCTAACCCCAACTGTAACTCTAACACTAACGATAACACTAACTTTAACTCTGTGATTGTAACCCTAAATTTAACCCTAACTCTAAGGTAACCCTAATAGTAAACCTAATCCTATCCAAAATCTTAACCATAACCCTAACACTAACACAAAACCCTATCCCAAACATAACCCTAACACTAAAGCTAAGTTTAACACTAACCCTAAATCTAACCATAACCCTAAAAATGTACACTAAACCTAACCGAGGCCTAACCCTAACCATAACACTAAAAGTAACCCTAAACTAAAACCTAATGCTAACACAAAACCTAAAACCTAATTCTAACATTAATCCTAACAATAACCCGATCTCTAAACCAAACTCTGACACTAACACTAAATCTAACCCTAACCCTAAACCTAACACTAATTCTAAACATATCCCTAAAACTAAACGTGACTCTAACCCTAACCCTAATCATATTGATAACCCTAATAGTAACCCTAAGCTTAAAACTAACCCTAATACTAATACTAATTCTAAACCTAAAACTAACCCTAACCCTAACACTAACCCTAACATTACTCCTAACCCTAACCCTAACCCTAACCAAAAACCCTAACCCTAAATGTAATCCTAAACATAACCCTAATACTAACCCTAAACCTAACCCTAATACTAACCCTAAACCTAACACTAATCCTTACACAAACTCTAATCCTAACCCTAACCCTAACACAATGTTTTGCTGTAACACTAAACATAAACCTAAACATAACACTAACACTAACCCTAATGCTAACCCTAAACCTATCATTAGTGCTAGGTTTTTGATTAGGGTTATGTTTAGGTTTAGAGTTATGATTTGGGCTAGTGTTAGGTTTCACCTTAGGGTTAGTGTTAGTGTTAGGATTAGGGTTAGAGTAGGGTTATGGTTGGGGTTAGTTTTATGGGTAGGTTTTTTTTAAGATTAGGGTTAGGCTTAGTGTTTATGTTTAGTGTGGGGGTTAGGGTTAAAGTTAGGGTTACTTTGATTGTTAGGTTCTAGTTCTGGTTATTGTTAGGGTTCGTTTTAGGGTTAGCTTTAATGTAAGGGTCAGTGTGAAGGTATTTGTTAGATTTAGGGTTAGAGTTACGGTTAGAGTTACTGTTTGGGTTAGGGTTAGGTTTAGTGTAAGGATTAGTGTTATTAGGTTATTTTAGGTTAAGTGTTATGTTTATTGTTAGGGTTTGGTTTATGTTTAGTTTTACCATTAGGTTTAGGGTTGGGGTTTGTGTTAGTGTTAGTGTTAGGGTTATGGTTAATGTTAGGGTTAGGTTTAGGATTTGTGTAAGGTTTAGGTTTAGTGGTAGGGTTAGGGTTACCTTTAGGATTAGCTTTATGTCTAGCGTTAGGATTAGGTTTAGTGGTCGGTTTAAGGTCAGGCTTAGGGTTAGGGCTAGGTTTAGGGTTTGGTTTTCGGTTAGTATTAGGTTGAAGTTTAGGGTTAAGGTTAGTGTTATGGTTGAGATTAGGGTTCGTGTAAGAATTAGCTTTACGGTTAGTGTTAGAATTATGGTTAGGGTAAAAGTTACTTTAGATTTGGAATTACATGTTGGGTTATGGTTTGTGTTAGGGTTAGGGTATAGATAAGGTTAGAGTTATGTTTAGTATTAGGGTTAGTGTTATGATTAGTGTTAGGGTCTGTGTTAAGTTTAGATTTAGGGTTATGGGAAGGTTTAGTGTTAGGGTTAGGTATAGAATTACTTTTCGTGTAAGGTTTAGGTTTTTGGTTAGGTTTAGTGTAAGGGTTAGGGTTAGTTTTTGTGTTAATGTTAAGTTTAGGGTTAGGGTTAGGGTTATGATTATGGTTAGGATTCAGGTTAGGGTTAAATATAGGTTTAGGGTTAGGTCAGGATTAGGTTTAGTGTTAGGGTAAGGGTTATGGTTAGGTTTTGGTTTAGTGTTAGATTTAGTGTTAAGATTAGAGTTAGGGTTAGGTCAGCTTTAGTATTAGATTTAGGTTTAGGGTTAGAATTAGGGTTAGAGTTAGGGTTTGGATAAATGTTAGGGTTAGGTTTAGGTTCAGGCTATTGTTAGGATTCTAGTTAGGGTTACGCTTAGAGTTAGTGCTATGGTTAGGATTAGTATTAGGTTTAATGTAAGAGATAGAGTTAGGGTTAGGTTTAGGGTTAGTGTTCATTTTAGGTTTAGGGTTTGTGTTAGGGTTAGGGTTAACATTAGGGTTAGAATTAGGGTTAGTCTTTTTGTTGAGGTGAGGCTTAATTTCAGTGTTAGTGTTAGGATTAGGTTTCAGCCTAGAGTTAGGGTTAGAATTATTTTAAGGTGAGGGTTATGGTTAGGCATAAATTTAGGGTTAGTTTTATGGTGAGGTTTAGGATTAGAATTAGAATTAGTGTTAGGATTAGGGTTAGGATTTGTGTTAGTGTTAGGGTTAGGTTTAAGTTTAGGGTTATAGTTAGGATTAGCATTAGGGTTATGGTTGGGGTGTGGGTTAGTGTTAGTGTTAAGGTTGAGGTAAGGGTTAGTTTTAAGTTTAGGTTAAGTTTAGTGTTAGGGTGAGTGTTACGGCTAGTGTTAGAGTTAGTTAAGTGTTAGGGTTAATGTTATGTTAGGTTTAGGGTTTAAGTTTGGGTTATGGTATGTATTATGGTTAGGTTTAGTCTTAGGGTTAGGGTTATCGTTTGGGTTATGGTTAGGGTTAGAATAAGGGTTAGTCTTAGAATTAGTGTCAGGGTTAGTGTAAGAGTTAGGGTTAGGGATAGGGTTAAGTTTACTGTTAGGGTTAATTTTTTAGGGTTACTGTAAGTGTTTGGGTTAAAATTAGGATTAGTGTGAGGGTCAGTGTTAGGATTAGGGGCAGTGTTAGTGTTAGAGTTAGTTTTAGGGTTCATTTAGGGTTAGGGTTAGGTTTAGGGTTAGGTTAGTTTTTGGATTAGGTTTAGTGTTACGGTTAGCTTATGGTTAGTTTTAGGGTTAGGTTTATGGTTAGAGTTTGTGTTAGGGTTAGGGTTATTGTTTGGGTTAGAATTCGTGTTAAAGGGTTAGGGCTTCGTTCAGTGTTAGCGTGAGGGTGATGTTTTTATGGTTAGGGTTAGGGTTATGGTTAGGGTGTGTATTAGGTTTCTGGTTAGGTTTACTGTTAGGATTAGTGTTAAGGTTAAATTTAGTGTTAGGTTTAGTGGGAGGATTAGTGTTTGGTTCAGGTTTAGGTTTAGAGTTATGTTTAGGTTTAAGGTTATGCTTAGTGTTAATGTTAGGGTTAGGGTTAGGGTTAGGCTTAGGCTTAGGCTTAGGTTAGGGTTAGGGTTAGCATTAGGGTTAGGTTTAGAGTTAGTGTTCATTTTAGGGATAGGGTTAGGGTGAGTGTTAGTGTTAGGGTTAGATTTAGGGTAAGTGTTACAGGTATGGTTAGAGTTAGCATACGTTTTAGGGTTAGGATAAATGTTAAGGTCAGAGTTAGTGTTAAGGTAGTGTTATGGTTAGGATGAGTATCAGGGTTATGTTTAAGGTTAGGTTTAAGTCTAGTGTTATTGTTAGGGTTGGGTTTGCATTAGGGTTAGTGTTAATGTTAGTGTTAAGGTTAGAGTTGGTGTTTTTGTTAGGGTTTGGAATGGGTTTAAGGTTAGGGTTTATTTTAGTTTTAGGGTTAGGTTACAATTAATGTTTCTGTTTGGGTTAGGCTTATGGTTCCTTTTCCGGTTACAATTAGGATTAGAGATAGGGTTAGGGTTACGTTTAGGTTTAGTTTTAGGGTTATTGTTATGGTTAGGGTTCGGGTTATGTTTAGGATTAGGGTAAGTGTTTACTTTATGGATAGGGTTAGTGTTATGATTTGTGTTAGAAATTGTTTTATGGCTAGTGTTAGTGTCACAAATTGTATTAGGGTTAAATTTAGGGTTAGTATTAGGGTTAGAATTACTGTTGATGTTAGGGTTAGGTTTATGTTTAGCGTTAGGTTTAGTTTTAGGTTTAGGGTTTGGTTAGTGTTACTGTTATGTTTAGGTTTAGGGTTAGTTTTAGGGTTATTCTTGGGGTTAGGTTTAATATTAAATTTAGGGTTAGTTTTAGGGTTAGCATTAGGGTTACTGATAGAGTTAATATTATTTTTAGGATTAGTATTAGTTTTAGGATTAGGTAAGGGTTATGGTTAGGTTTACACTATGTTTCAAGTTAAAGTTTGGGTTAGGGTTTGTGTTAAGGTTAGGATTAGTGTTAGGGTTAGGGTTACAGTTTGGGTTAGTTTAGGTTAAGATTTAGCATTGTTGTTAAGCTTATTGTAACAGTATTAGGGATGGGAATAAGGTTAGGGTTAGATTTAGTGTTAGTGTAAGGTTTAGTGTTAGTGTGGGGGTTAGGGTTGGGGTTAGTGTTATTGTTATTGTTATGGTTATTGATATGGTTTGTTTTAGGGTTAGCTTTAATGTTAGGGTTAGTATGAGGGTATGTGTTAGATTTAGGGTTAGAGTTACGATTAGAGTTAGTGTTTGAATTAGGGTTAGGGTTAGTGTAAGGATTAGTGTTTTGGTTAGGTTTAGGTTTAGTGTTAGGGTTAGGGTTTGTGTTAATGTTAGTGTTAGATTTAGGCTTAAGTTTATTCTTTCAGTTACGATTCAGTTAAGGGTTAGGGATAGGGTTGGGGTTAGGATAGGGTTTGGGTTAGGGTTTTTGTTAGCTTTAGATTTTGTCTTAGAGTTAGTGTTAGTGTTATGTTTAATGTTAGATATTGGCTTAAGTGTAGTTTTAGAGTTAGGTTTGGGGTTAGATATAGTGTTAGGTTAGTGTTATGTTTAATCATAGGTTAGGATTACAGTTATGGTTAGGTTTAAGCTTCATTTTAGGGTTAGGGTTAATTTTAAGCTTAGGGTTAGGTTTAGGCTTAGGGTTAGGGTTAATGCTAGGATTAAGGTTAGGGTAAGTATTATTGATATGGTTAGTGTTGGTGATAGGGTTAGTGTTAGGCTTAGGTTAGGAATAGTGTCAGGGTTAGGGTTAGGTTTTGGTTTAGTGTTATGGTTAGGTAAGGGTTAGGGTTAGTGTTAGGTTAGGTTTAAGTTTAAGACTAGGGTTATTATTTGTTTTAGGTTTAGGGTTATAGTTAGGGTTATGGTTATGAGTTGGGTGAATGTTAGGGTTAGATTTAGGGTTAGTTTTAGGTTTAGTATCAGGTTTACTCTCAGGGTTAATGTTAGGGTTAGGATTAAGTTTAGTATTAGAGTTAAAGATAGGTTGAGGGTTAGTGTAAAGATTAGGGTTAGAATTAGGTTTAGTGTGAGGTTTAGGGTTAGAGATAAGTTTAGTGTTACTTTTAGGTTTTGGATAAGGGTTAGGATTAGGATTAGTGTTAGAGTCACTTTTAGGTTTGAGTTAGGGTTTGTGTTAAGTTTAGGGTTATAATTAGGTTTAGGGTTAGTGTTAGGGTTAAGTTTTGGTTTTGGTTAAGATTTTTAGGGTTAGTGTTAGGATTATAATTGGTTAACACTTTTCTAAGTTTAGAGTTAGGATTAGTCTTAAGTTTAGATTTGGATTAAGGGTTTTGGTAACTTCTAGGCTTAGGTTTTTGTTAAGATTTGGTGTTATCATTATGGTAAGTTTTAAGATTAGGGTTAGGTTTTGGTTTAATTTTAGTTATAGAGTAAGGGTTAGGGTTAAGTTTAAGGTTCATGTTAAAATGATTTATGTTAGTGTTAGAGTTAGGTTTAGGGTTATGATTAAGGTTAGTGTTAGTGTTAGGGTTAGGGTTAGGGATCGTCTTAGGGTTAGTGTTAGAGTTAGTATTAATGTTATAGTTTGGGTTAGAGTTATGGTTACATTTATGATTCAGATTGGGGTTATTCATACTTTTGGGGTTAGGGTTAGGTTAAGGGTTTGTGTTATGATTAGACTTTGTGTTAGGATTAAGGTTAATGTTAGGTTTAGGGTTAGGTTTTGAATTAAGGTTAGTTTTATAGTTAGAGTTAGTGTTAGGGTTACTTTTATGGTTATTGTTAGGGTTAAAGATAGTTTAGTGTTTGTGTTAGGTTTAGGGTTGGGTTAGAGTTAATGCTAGCATTAGCATTAGGGTTAGAGTTAAAGTTTGTGTTAGGATTAGGGTTAGGGTTTGTTTTAGGGTTTGGGTTAGGTTTAGGGTTAGGTTTAGGGTTATTAATAGGATCAGCATTAGGTGTAGTGTTGCCTTTTGGGGTAGTGTTAGCATTTGGGTTAGGGTTAGGGTTAGGATTAATGTTAGGGTTAGGGTTAAGGTTTGCATAAGTGTTAGGTTTAGGTTGAGGTTTTGGGTAACAGTTATGGTTAAGATTAGTTTAGCTTTAGGGTTAGAGTTAGGGTAACAGTTACAGTTAGTTTTAGGGTAAGGGTTAGGGTTAGTGTTAGGGCTAGGTTTAGGGTTAGGATTAAGGTTAGGGTTAAGGTTGTGTTAAGGTTAGGGTTAGGTTTCTTGTTAGGGTTAGGGTTAGGGTTACTGTTAGAATTCGGCTTAGGTTAAAGTTTAGGTTAGTTTTAGGGTTAAGGTTTGGGTTAGAGTTTATGTAAGGGTTAGGTTTACGGTTAGGGTTATGGTTAGGGTTAGGGTTGGTGTTAGGTTTAGTGTCACATTTTGTATTAGGCTTATTGTTAGGATTAGTGTTAGGTTTAGAATTATTATTACAGTTAGGGTTAGGTTTAGTGTCACTGTTAGGTTTAGTGTTAGGGTTAAGATTCATATTAGGGTTAGATTTAATCTTAGAGTTAGGGTTAGGGTTAATGTTAGAGTTAGGTTTAGGGTTAGTGTTAGGGTTAGGATTAAGGTAAGGGTTAGGCTATGTGTTAGGGTTTTGTTTAGTATTACAGTTACAATTAGTGTTAGGGTTAGGGGTAGTTTTAATGTTAGTGTAAGTGTTACGAATACAGTTAGGTTTAGGTTTAGTGTTAGGTTTAGGGTTAGGGTTAGGGTTAGGGTTTTTGGTAGGGTTAGGTTAGGGTTAGCATTAGGGTTGGTGTTAGAGTTAGGATTAAGTTAGGTTGTTATTAGGGATAGGATTATATTTAGGTTTAGTTTTAGGGTTAGTGTTAGGGTTAGGGTTAGGTTTAGATTTTGTGTTATGTTTATTATTAGGGTTAGTGTTAAGGTTAGTTTTATGCTTAGGATTAAGTGTTAGGTTTAGTGTTTTGGTTTAAGGTCTTGGTAGTTTTAGGGTTATGTTTAGAGTTAGTTTTATTGGTAGTGTTAGCATTCCTGTTAGGGTTACGATTAGGGTTACTGTTAGGATTAAAGTTAGGGTTAGGTTTTGTGTTAAGATGAGTGTTAGGTTTAGGGTTAAGGTTTGGGTTATCGTTAGAATTAGTGTTGGGGTTAGGGTTGGGTTTGTGTTATGGTTAGGGTAATGGTTTGGGTTTGTTTTAGGGATAGGGTATGTGTTAGGTTTTGTCTTACATTTACGATTAGGGTAAGGGTTAAGATTCGGGATATGGCTAGGATTAGTGTTAGTGTTATTATTAGGGTTAGATTAGGGTCAGGATTACAATTAGGGTTCGTGTTAGTGTTACATTTAGGGTTAGATTTAGTGTTAAGGTTAGGGTAAGTGTTAGGGTTAGGTTTAGATTTATGGTGAGGTTTAGCGTTCGAGTTACAGTTATTGTTCAAGTTAATATAGTTATTGTTAGGTTTACTGTTAGGGTTAGCATTAGGGTTAGTGTTAGAGTAAAGTTTAGGGATAGTGATAAGGTTAAAGTTAAGTTTAAGGTTAGTGTTAGGGTTAGGGTTAGTATTGGGTTTAGTGGTAGCGTTAGGTTTATTTTAAGTTAAGGGTTAGTGTTATAGTTAGGGTTTTGGTTAGTTTTAGAATTAGGATTACGGTTAGGATTAGGGTTATGTTTACTGTTAGGATTAAGTTTTAGATTTGTGTTAGAAATACGTTTATGCTTATTGTTAGGGTAACGAATAGGATTAGGTTTAGAATTAGGTTTATCATTGGGTTGGGGTAAGTGGTACAGTTAGGGTTACGTATAGGGTCAAGTTTATGCTTGTGGTTACGGTACAGATTAGGCTTAGTGTTACGTTTAGATTTAGGGTTAGGTTTAGGGTAAATATTAGATTTAGGTTTAGGTTAAGGTTTAGGTTTAGGGTTATGCTTAGAGTTGGAGTTGGATTTAGTGTTAGTTTTAGTCTTAGGTTTGGGGTTAGGGTTAGTGTTAGTCTTATGTTAGGTTTAGTGTTAGTGTTAGTGTTAGTATTAGTGTTAGGGTTAGGGTAATGGTAAGTTTAGTGTTAGGTAAGGGTTAGTGTTAGTTTTAGGTTAGATTTAGGGTTAAGGTTTATTTTGGGGTTTGTGTTAGGTTTAGTCTCTGGTTTACTGTTAAAATTAGGGTTAGTGTGATGGTTAGGTTTAAGTTTAGGGTAATTATTATGGTTAGGTTTACATCAGGGTTGGGGTTTGTGTTAGGGTTAGGGTTAAGATTAGCTTAGTGTTAGGTTTAGGGTTAGGGTTAGTGTTAGATTTAGAGTTAAGTTTAGGGTTTGGGAAAGTGTTAGGGTTAGGGGTAGGGTTACAGTTAGAGTTAATGTTAGGTTTATGGTTAGAGTTATGGTGTATAATGTTAGGATTAGGTTTAGAGTTAAAATTAGGGTTAGGATTATGTTTAGAATTAGTTTTCGATATAGGATTAGGGTTAGTGTTAGGGTTAGAATTACTGTTAGGTCAGTGTTAAATTTTGGGTTAAAGTTAGGTTTATGGATAGCATTAAGTTTAGTGTTAGTGTTAGAATTAGTGTTAGTGTTATGGTTATGGTTAGGGTTAGTCTATGTGTTAGGTTCTGGTTAGGGTTATTTTACTGTTAGTTTTAAGGTTAGTGTTAGGGTTAGTGTAAGGGTTAGGTTTACTATTAGGTTTAGGTTTAGGGTTAGGTTTAGGGATAGGTTTTAGGGTTAGGGTATAAGGTTAGTGTTAGGATTAGTGTTAGTTTATGGTTAGGGTTTGTGTTAGGGCTAGGATTAGGGTTATGGTCGGTCTTATAATTTCGGTTAAAGTTAGTATTAGAGTTAGGGTTAGTGTTAGTGTTAGTGTCCGGGTTAGTTTCATGTATAGTCTTAAGGTTAGGCTATGGGTTAGGGTTCTGGTTAGGTTTACTTTACAGTTAGATTTAGGGTTAGGTTTAGAGATAAGGTTACTTTAAGTGTTAGGTTTAGGTTTAGTTTTAGTGTTATGGTTATGGTTAGGGTTAATGTAAGGTTTAGGTTTAATGTAATGGTTAGGGTAAGAATTTGGGTTAGTGTAAGGGTTTGGGTTAGGGTTAGGTTTAGGGGTGGTTTTAATGTTAGGTTTAGGGTTAGGTTTAGTGTAATTGTAAGGTTTAAGTTTATCATTTATGGTAAGTGCTAGGTTTATGGTTAGGGTTATGGATAGTGTTAGTGTTAGGGGTAGTGTTAGGGTTTTTGAAAGGATTGGGTTTAGTTTTAGGGTAAGTTTTAGAATTAGGGTTAGATTAAATTTAGTGTAGGTTTAGGGTTATGGATTGTGTTAATGTTAGGGTTAGTTTTAAGGTTAGGGTTAGTGTTATGTTTAGTTTTGGGCTTCGTGTTAAGGTGAAAGTTAGTGTTAGGGTCAGGTTCAGTTTAAGCATTAAGGTTAGGTTTAGAATTAGTGTTAGTGTTTTGGTTAGGGTTAGGGTAAGTGTTAGGGTACGTGTTAGGGTTAGGGTAAATTTTAGGGTTAGGGTAAGTGTTAGGGTTGGGTTAGGGTTAGGTTTAGGGTTAGTGTTGGGGTTAGGGGCTTTTCAGGGTTCAGGTTAGGGTTAGAATTAGTGTTAGTGTTATTGTTAGTGTAAGGGCTATTGTTAGGGTAGGTGTTAGGTTTAGGTTTAGGTTTAGTGTTATTTTATGGTTAGGATTCGGGTTAGGCTTATGTTTATATTTAGGTTAGGGTCAGGTTTATGATTGGGTTTTTTTAGGGTTATGTTCAGGGTTAGGGTTAGTGTTAATGTTAGGGTTAGGTTTAGATTAATGGTTATGTTGAGGATTAGGTTTCATGTTACTGTTAGGTTTAGGTTTACTGTTAGGTTTGGGTTTTGTTTAGGGTTAGGTAAAGGTTAAGGTTAGGTTAGAGTTTCCGTTGGGTTTAGATTTAGGGTTAGGATTAGGTTTAGGGTTAGTTTTAGGGTTAGGTTTACGGTTCGGATCAGAGTGAGGGGTAGATTTTGTGTTATAGTTCTGGATGCGTTTTTTGTTAGGTTAGGGATATTGTTAGGGTTAAAATTAGGTATAACTTTAGTGTTATGGTTAAGGTGTAAGTCTGGGTTAGAGTTAGGTTTAGTTTAAGTTTAGGGTTAGTGTTAGGTAAGGGTTAAGGTTAGGGTTAGTTAAGGATAATATTAGGTTTAGGGTTAGGTTTAGGGTTAGTGTTAATAAAGTTTTAGCGTTTGGGTTATGTCTAAGTTGAGAGATTTTTTGATAGGGTCAGAGTTAGGGTTAGGATTAGGGTAAGGGTAAATGTTAGGGTCAGGGTTGGCCTTAGGTTTAGAATTATGGTTAGTTTTAGGGTTATGTTTACTGTTACAGTTAGGTTTTGGGTTCAGGTTTTGTTTAGGGTTAGGTAAGGTTTAAGGATATGGTTAGGGTTTATGTTAGGGTTAGATTTAAGGCTAGGACTAGGTTTAGGGTTAGTGTTAGGTTTAGGATTAGAGTTAGTCTTAGGGTGAGGGTTAGGTTTCATGTTATATTAAAGATAGGGTTTGTGTTAGGGTTAGCATGAGGTTTAGGGATAGTGTTTTGGTTAAAATTAGTGTGGGTTTAGTATTATGGTTATGGTTAAAGTTTGGGTTAGAGTTAGGTTTAGTTTTAAGTTTAGGGTTAGTGTTAGGTAAGGGTTAAGTTTAGGGTCAGTTAAGGTTAATGGTAGGTTTAAGGTTAGGTTTAGGGTTAGTGTTTAGAAAGGTTTAGTGTTTGGGTTAGTTTTACATTGTGGGTTAGATTTTTAGTTAGGGTCAGATTTAAAGTTAGGATTAAGTTTAAGGTTAGTGTTAGGTCAGGGTTGGGGTTAGGTTTAGGGTTAGGGTTAGTTTTAGGGTTTTGGTAACAGTTACCATTAGGTTTCGGGTTTGGGTTTTCTTTTAGGTTTAGGAAGGGTTAAGGCTATGTTTAGGGTTTGTGTTAAGGTTACATTTGGGGTTAGGATTAGGTTTAGGGTTAGTGTTAGAATTAGTGTTAGGATGAGGGTACGGTTTCTTGTTACGGTTAGGGATAGTGTTTGTGTTAGGGTTAGGGTTAGGTTTAGGGATAGTGTTAGGGTTAAAATTAAGTGTAGGTTTAGTGTTATGATCAGGGTTAAAGTTTGGGTTAGTGTTAGGATTAGTTTTCCTTTTAGGGTTAGTGTTAGGTAAGGGTTAAGTTTAGGGTTAGTTAAGTTTAATGTTAGGTTTAGGGTTAGGTTTGTGTTGGCTTTTGTGTTAGTGTTAGGGTTAGCATAAGGGTATTGATAGGGTTAAATTTAGGATTAGGCTTAGCTTTAAGATAAGAGTTAGGGTCAGTGTCCCAAAAGGTTTAGGTTTTGGGTTAGGTTTAGTTTGAGTGTTAGATTTTTTGTTAGGGTTACATTTAGGGTTAGGATTAGGGTCAGGGTTAGTGTTAGGGTCAGGGTTGGGGTTAGGTATGGGGTTAGGTTAAGGTTTATTGGTAGTGTTAGGGTGAGGGTTAGGGATCGTTTTACATTAAAGGATAGGTTTAGTGTTAAGTTTAGGGTTAGGGTTAGGTTTAGGATTAGGATTTGTGTTAGTGTTTGTGTTAGGGTTAGGCTATGAGTTAGGTTTCTTCTTAGGATTATGGTTAGAGTTAGTGTTAAGATTAGGGTTAGGGTTAGAGTGAGTGTAAGTTTTATGGTTAAGTTAAGGGTTAGGTTTAGTGTTACTGTTAGGTTTAGGTTTAGGGTTTGTGGTAGGTTTAGGGTTATTGTTAGGATTGGGGTTTGGGTTTGTTTTAAGTTTAGGTTAGGTTAGGGTTAAGGTTTGTCATAGGGTTAAGTTTAGGTTAGGGTTAGGTTTTTTGTTTGGGTTACAGTTATGGTTATTGTTACTGTAAGGTTTAAGTCTAGGTTTAGGGTTAGTGTTAGGGTTAGGTTTAGGTTTAGTTTTAGAGTTTCATTTATTCTTTATTTAGGGTTAGCATAAGCTTTAAGTTTAGATTTAGTGCTGGGGTTAGGGTTAGTGTAAGTGTTAGTGTTACAGTTAGGTTTAGGGTTAGTTTGAGGTTTACGGTTAGGGTTTGTGAAAGGGTAAGGGTTATGGATAGGGTTACGGGTAAAGTAAGGATTCGGGTTAAGGTTAAGTTTAGGATTAGTTTAGGGTCAGGTTTATTATCAGGATTTGTGTTAGGGTTTGATTTAGAGTTAGGTATAGGGGTAGGGTTTGTGTTAGAGTTATTGTTATGGATAGAGTTAGGGTTAGTGTATAGTAAGGTTTAGTTTTTCTGTTACACTTAGGATTAGTTTTAGTGTTAGGGTTAGGATTAAGTTTAGTGTTAGGTTTTAAGTGAGGCTTAGGTTTAGGTATACTGTTAGAGTTCAACATAGGTTTAGGGTGAGTGTTAGATTTATGGTGATGTTTAGGGTTAGGTTTAGTTTGAGAATTAGGGTTAGGATTATGTTTACTGTTAGGTAAGGTTTTGGCTTATGGTTAGGGTTAGAATTGGGTTAGTTTTAGAGTTAGGGTTAGGGGTAGAGTTAGTGTTTTGTTTAGTTTTAGATTTTGGGTTTAAATTTGTGTTAGAAATAGGTTTAGGGTTAGGAATAGGATTAGGATTAGAGTTAGTGTAGGATTTAGGGATAGAGTTAGTGTTGCAGTTAGGGTTAATGGTAGGGGTAGCAGTAGGCTTAATGTTAAGGTTAGTTTTAGGATTATTGTTGTTTTAGGGTTAATGTTATTTTTAGGGTTTGGGTTATGGATAGAGTTAGTGATAGGGTTAGTTTTGGGGTTAGGGTTAGTGTTAGTGTTAGGTTAAGGTTAGCATAAGGATTAGTGTTAGTGTTAATGATAGTTTTAGTGTTAGTGTTAGTTAACATTTAGGGTTATAGTTTTAAGTTTAGGTATAGTGTTAGGGTTAGGGTTACAGTTTGGGTTAGGGTTAGGTTTAGAGTTAGGGTTAATTTTTTGTTTAGTGTCAGGTTTAAGGTCACAGTTAGTGTTAGGTTAAGAAGTAGGTTTAGGGTCAGGGTTAGTGATAGGGCTTGGTTTTGGATTAAGTTTAGGGTTAGTGTTATGGTTAGGGTTAGGGTTAAGGTTAGTGCAAGTGTTATGTTTATGGTTCATCTCAGGTTTAGGGTTAGAGTTAGTATTAGAATTAGGGTTCGGGTAAATGTTAGGTTTGTTTTAGTGTTATGGTTTTGGTTAGAGTTAGCGTTACAGTTAGGTTTAGTGTTAGGATAAGTGTTATGGTTGGTGTTAGTGTTAGGGTTAGGTTTAGTGTAAGGATTTGTTTTAGGTTTACTATTAGTGTTAGTGTTAGTGTTAGGGTTAGGGTTACAGTTGTTGTTTGGGTTTTTGTTAGGTTTAGGGTTACAATTCAAGTTAGAGTTAAGTTTAAGATTAGGCTTAGTGTTAGATTTAGGTTTAGATATAGTGTTAGTGTTAGTGTTATGGTTAATGTAAAGCTATGTGTTAGGTTTATGGTTAGGGTTATGGTTAGAGTTATTGTTAGTGGTAGGATTATTGTTAGAATTAGTGTAAGGGTTACATTTATGTTTAAGGTGTAGGGTTAGTGTAAGTTTAGGGTTAGGGTTTGTGTCAGGGTTAGGGTTAAAGTTAGCCTTTGTGTTGGGTTTAGGTTAGCGTTAGGGTTATGATTTGTTGTAAACATAAGGTTTAGTTTAGGGTTAGTGATCGTGTTAGGGTTAGTGTTATTCTTAGGGTAACAGTTAAGTTTATGTTCAGGATTAGTTTTAGAATTTGGGTTAGGGTTATTTTTAGGGTTAGTGTTAGTTTTAGGGTTTGGTTTAGTGTTAGGTTTAGGGTTAGGGTTAGGTTTAGGGTTAGGCTTAGGGTTATGGTTATGGCTATGATTAGATTATTTTAAGTTTTATGGTTATTGTTCGGGTAAGTGTTAGGGTTAGGTTTAGGATTTGGATTTAGGTTTTGTGTTTAGTTTTTTTTTTATTGTTAGGGTAATGTTTGTGTTAGGGTCAGGGTTAGTATTAGGGTAGGGTTACAGTTACATTAATGTTAGTTTTTGGTTCAGGGTTTTATTTATGATTCCTGTTAGGGTTAGAGTTATGGTTATGTTTATGATTCAGGTGTAGGGTTACTTATATGGTTAGGGTTAGTTTAGGTTTAAAATGTGGGTTAGGGTTTGTGTTATGGTTAGACATTGCGTTAGGATTAGGGCTAGTGTTATGGTTTTATTTTAGGTTTTGGTTTAAGTTTAGTTTTTGTCTTAGGTTTAGAGTTAGGATTTTATGGTTAGCATTAGGTTATGTTTAGGGTTAGGGTTAGGTTAGGTTTTGTGTTATGGTTAGGGATATGGTTAAAAATTGCTTAGTGTTTGTGTTAGGATTAGAATAAGGGTAAGTGTTAGTGTTAGGGTTAGGGTTCAGATTAGGGTTAGGGTTATTTTTACGATAAAGTTTACAGTTATGGTTAGGATAACGGTTAGGTTTTGTGTTGGGTTTTGTGTTAGTGTTAGGGTTAGCATTAGGGTATAGATAGCGTTAAATTTAGGATTAGGCTTAGCTTTAAGATATGAGTTAGGGTTATGGTTAGGGTTAGTTTTAGGTTTAGGTTTTCGGTAAGTGTTAGTGTTAGGGTTAGTTATGGGGTTAGGTTAGGGTCAGGTTTACGGTTAGAGTTTGTGTTAGAATTAGATTTAGGGTTAGTTTTAGTCTTAGGGTTAGGGTTAGGGTTAGTGTTATGGTGAGGGTTAGGGATAGTGTTAGATTTAGGTTTAGGGTTATTGTTATTGTGATGTATAAGATTAGGGTTAAAGATAGGTTTAGGATTAGGTTTAGGGTTAGTGTTATTGTTATGGTTAGGGTGAGGGTAAGTGTTAGACTTAGTATTAAGGTTAGGGTTAGGATTATGTTTAGGGTAAATTTTAGGTTTAAGTTTAGTGTTAGGATTATGGTTAATGTTAGCTTTAGGTTTAAGGTTAGTGTTAGGGTTAGTTGAGGGTTAGTGTTAATGTTAGTGTTAGTATTAGGGTTAATATTAGGGTTAGGTAAGGGTTACCGTTAGGGTTAGGTTAGGTTTAGTTTTAAAGTTAGGTTTAGGTTTAGTGTTAGTGTTAGGTTTATGTTTTTGGTTAATGTTAGGGATAGAGTTAAAGTTAGTGTTAGTTTTAGTGTCAGGGTTAGTGTTTGTTTTAGGGTTAGGATAGGTTCAGATTTAGTGTTAGGGGTAAAGTTAGGTTTATAGTTAGTGTAAGGGTTAGGGTTAGAAGTAGGGTAAGTTTGAGAGTTAGTGTTTGGTTTAGGATTACGGTTAATGTTAGGGTTAAGGTTAGGGATAGGGTTATGGTTAGTTTCTTTATTAGTTTAAGTGTTAGTTTTAGGGTTATGTTAGGGTTAGGGTTAGAGTTAGGTTCATTGTTAGAGTAAACATTAGGGTTAAGGTAATTGTTAGCGTCATTGTACGGGTGATTTAGTGTTAGTTTTAGGGAGAGTGTTAGGTATAGGTTTTTTTTTTAGGGTTAGGGTTAGGTTTAGAATTTTTTTAGGGTTAGCGTTAGTGTAAGGGTTAGGGTTAGTTTTAGGTTTAGTGTTAGGATTAGTTTTAGGGTTTGTGTTAACATAGGTTTAGGTTTAGGGTTAGAGTTCTGGTTAGGAATGAGGTTAGGGTCAGTGTAAGGTTAGGATAGGGTCAGATTTACGGTTAGGGTTTGTGTTAGAGTTAGATTTATGGTAGGGTTTAGGGTTAGGGTGAGGGTTAGGGTTCTTGTTATGGTTAGGTTTTGTGTTAGATATGGTTAGTTTTAGCGTTAGGGTTAGGTTACATTTATGATTAATTTTAATTTTAGTTTTAGGTTTATGGTTACTGTTAGGTAAGTGTTAGAGTTAGGGATAGGGTTAGGGTTTTGGTTAGTTTTAGAGTTAAGGTTAGGTTTATTATTAGGGTTAGGTTTATGCTTAGTATTAATATTAGAGTTAAGATTGTCTTACAGATAAGTTTAGGGTTAGTGTTAGGGTTACAAATAGGATTAGGGTTAGAGTTAGATTTAGGATTAGGTTTAGTGTTAATCATACGGTTTTGGTGAGAGTAAGGGTTAGACTTAGTGTTAGGGTTAGTGTTATGTTTATGTTAGGTTTAGGGTTAGGGTTAGTGTTAGGGTAAGGGTTAGAAATAGTGTTTTTGTTAGTGTCAGTGTTAGGCTTAAGGTTAGGATTTTTTAGGGTTAGGGTAATTTAGGGTTAGAGTTGGTGTTAGGGTTAAGGTTAGTGTTCTGGTTCCGATTACAGTTAGGATTAGGCTTAGAGTTAGGGTTAAAGTTAGGTTTAGGTTTAGTTTTAGGGTTAGGGTTAGTTTTAGTTTTGGGGAAAGGTTTACGTTTATGTTTAGGGTTAAGGTCAAAATTTGGGTTAGGTTTATTAATAGGGTTAGGTTTATGGTTAGGAATAGTTTTAGGATTATTGTTAGGGTGAGGTTTAGGATTAGGGTTAGTTTTATGGTTAGGGTTATAATTAGGATTTGTGTTAGGGTTAGCATTAGAGTAAGGGTTAAGATTAGGGTTACAGTTAGCATTGGCATTAGGGGTATTTTGTGGTTTGGGTTAGTGTTATGCTTAGTTTTAGGGATAGGGTTAGTGTTAGGTTTAGGTTAAGTTTAGTGTTGGGGTTAACATTAGTGTTAGGTTAGGGTTAGTGTTAGGGTTTTGTAAGATTTAATTATAGTGTTAGGTTAGTTTTAGGGTTAATGTTTGGGTTATGGTTGTTGTTAGGTTTAGGTTTAGTGTTAGGGTTACAGTTACGGTTTTTGTTAGGTTAGGGTTTAGAGTTAGGATTATTGTTAGGTTTAGTGTCAGGGTTAAAGTAACTGTTATGATCAGGTTTACAGTTAGGTATAGTGTTAGGGTTATGTTAGGTTTGGAGTTAGTGTAAGGGTTAGGTTTAGAATTATGTTTAGTGAGAGTTTCATGTTTAGGGTTAGTGTTAGTGTTCAGGTTTGGGTTAGGGTTAGGTTTGTGTTAGGTTTAGGGTTAGGGTTAGAGTTAGAATTAGGTTTAGTGTTAGGGATAGGCTTAAGGTTAGGGTTAGGTTTAGGGTTATAGTTTGGGTTAGTGTTAGTGTTAGGTTTAGGGTTAGGGTTATGGTATGGATTCTTGTTAGTGTTAGGTTTAGGGTGTGGGTCACTTTTAAGATGAGGGTTAGGGTAAATGTTAGGGTTAGGGTTAGTTTTAGGTTTAGGTTTATTGTAAGAATTGGGGTTAGGGTTAGGTTTAGAGTTAGAGTTAGGTTTAGGGTTAGAGTTTCTGTTAGAGTTAGGTTTAGGGTTGGGCTCAGTGTTAGGGTTAGGGTTAGGTTTAGGTTTAAGGTTAGGTTTTGTGTTAGTGTTAGGGCTAGGTTAGGGTTAGGGTTTTTGTTAGGGTTAGGGTTATGGTTAAAGTTACAATTATGTTTAGGATTATGGTTAGAGTTAGAATTAGATTTAGGTTTTGAGTTAGTGTTAAGGTTAGGGTTAGCGTTAGTGTTAGGTTATTGTTAGGGTTAGGGTGAGGGTTAGCATTAGGTTTGAGTTAGGGTTATTATTAGGGTTACAGTTATGGTTAGGGTTAGGATTAGTTTTGCTGCTACGAATAGTGTTAGGGTTAGTTTTAAGCTTAGGTTTATGGTTAGGATTAACAATAGGGTTATGTTTGGGGTTTGGGTTAGTGTTAGTTTTAGGTTTAGGGTTACTGTCATAGTTAGGGTTAGTGTTAGGTTTAGAGTTAGGAATAGTATTGGGATTAGGGTTAGCTTAGGGTAAGTGTTAGGGTTAGTTAGAGATAGTGTTTTGGTTAGAGTTAGTGTTGTGTTGTAATTAGCGTTAGTGTTAGAGAGAGGGTTAGGGTTAGGTTAGTGTTATGGTCATGGTTAGTGTAAGATTTAGGGTTAGGGTTAGTGTTAGGGTCAGAATTTGGGTTAGGGTAATTATTAGGGTTAGGTTTATGGTGAGGCATAATTTTAGTATTAGTGTTAAGGTGAGGTTTAAGAGTAGGGTTAGTGTTGGGATTAGGATTGGGGTGAGGATTAGGGTTAAGCATAAAGTTAGGGTTAAGTTTTGAGTTAGGAATAGGGTTAGTGTTAGTGTTAGGTTAAGGTTAGTGTTACCGTTAGTTTTAGATTTAGTGTTAGGGTTATTTTTATGGTTAGGTAAGGAATAGAGTTAGTGATAGTTTAGGTTTAGGCTTAAGTTTTAAGTTATGGTATGTGTTATTTTTAGGTTTACCATTTGGGTTAGGGTTAGAGTTAGATTAGGGTTAGTGTTAAGTTTAGTTTCAGTGTTAGTGTTAGGTTTACAGTTAGTGTTAGAGTTAGGAATTATTTTAGGGGTAAATTTAGGTTTAGGGTTAGTGTAAGTGTTAGGGTTAGAATTAGGGTTAGTGTGATGATCAGAGTTAGGGTTAGGGTTAGTGTTAGGGTTAGGGTTAAGTTTGGGTTTCCTTTTAGGGTTAGGGTTAATGTTATTGTTAGGTTTAGGGTTTGGTTCACTGTTAAGATGCAATTCAGTGAAAGTGTTAGGGTTAGGTTGAGGCTTATGTTTACAGTTAGTTTTACTGTAAGGATTAGAGTTAGGGTTATGTTCAGTTTTAGAGTTAGGTTTACTGTGTAGGGTGTGTGTTAGTGTTAGGTTTAGTGTTAGTGTTTCGGTTAGCATTAGGATTATGCTTCGTGTTAGGGTTAGGGTTAAGTTTAGTGTTAGGGTTTGTGTTAGGATGAGGTTTAAGTTAGGGTAAGGGTTTGTGTTAGTTATGTTTAGGTCTAATGTTATGGTTACTGTTAGATTTATGTTTAGAATTGGAACTAGGGATAGGTTTTGAGTTAGTGTTAGGATAGGGTTATGGTTAGTGTTAGGGTTAGGTTTCTTATTAGGGTTAGGACTAAGGTTGGGGTTAAGGTTAGTATTAGTGTTTGGTTTAGGGTTATGATTATGGTTTAGGATAGTATTACAGTTAGGTTTAGCATAAAGGTTAGGGTTCGTGTTTGTGTTAGTTTTACGGTTTGATTTAGGGTTAGGGTTAGGGTTAAGTTAGGGTCAAGGTTAAGGTTAGTGTGTTAGGTTGGGGCAAGAGTTAAGGTTAGGTAGGGTTAGTGTTATGATTAGGGTTAGTGTTTCTGTTATAATTAAGTTTAGTGTTAGTGTTATGGTTAAGTTAGTGTTAGTTTAGCATTAGTGTTACGTTTAATGTTTTGGTTAGGGTTAGAAGTAAGGGTAAGATTAGCATTTGTGTTAGGGGTAGGATTATAATTAAGTTTACAGTTACAGTTAGGATTATTCTCAGAGTTAGGGTTAGTATGACAGTAAGGGTGAGTGTTATGGTTAGGGTTTGGGTTACTGTTAGTGATAGATTTAGGTTTTGGGTTAGGGTGAGGTTTAGGGTTTGGGTTAGGGTTAGGGTAATTATAAGGTTTAGGGTTAGGTTAGGATTAGTGTTATCAATAGGATTAATGTTAATGTTAGTGTATGATTAGGGTTAGTTTTAGGGTTAGGATTGGAGTTAGCATCAGGTTAGTGTTCAGGGTGAGGTTAGAGTTAGGTTTAGGGATTTTGATAGTGTTAGGGTTAAAATTAAGGTATGTGTTAGGGTTATTGATAGGGTTAGGGTTACTGCTATCTTTAAGATTATTTTTGAGTTAGAGTTAGTGTTAGGTTTAATGTTAGTGTTAGGGTTAGGGTTAAGGTTATTGTTAGTGTTATATTTAGTGTTAATTTTAGGTTGAGGGTTAGGGTTATGTTTATGCTTAGGCTTATTGTAAGGGTTTGGATTAGGTTTAGGTTTAGGGTTAAGGTAAGAGTTAGTCTTATGGTTAGAGTTAGGGTTAGGGTTAATATTAATGTTAGGTTTAGGGTTAGGTTTTGTGTTAGGGTTAAGTTTAGGGTTAGTGTTAGTGTAGGGTTAGAAATAAGGTTATGGTTAGGATTAGCATTAGGTTCAGGATTTAGTTTTTTGTTAGTGTTAGAGTTAGTGATTGGGTGTATTTTAGGGTTAGTTTTAGTGTTAGCATTAGGGTTACAGTTAAGATCCGAGTTCTGTTTACGGTTAGGTTTAGGGTTATAGTTAGTCATATTGTTAGAGTTAGGGTTTAATTTAAGGTTGTTGTTTGCTTTAGGGTTAGGGTTAGGGTTTTTATTAGGGTTAAGGTTAAGTTAGTGTCAGGTTTAAAGTTAGGTTTAGTGTTACTGTTAGTTTTAGAATTAGGGTTAGGGTTAGTGTTTGGGTTTTGCATAGGTTCAAGTTTACTGTTAGTTTTAGGGTTAGGGTTAGAGTCAGTGTCACAGTTAGGGTTTGGTTTAGAGTTAGTTTTTGTTTAGTGGTAAGGTTTAGGTTTAATGTTAGTGTTAGGGTTAGGCTTAGGTTTAAATTTACAGTTATTGTTTGGGTTTAGTATTAGGTTAAGTGTTAGCATCATGGTGAGGATTAGGTTTAGACTTAGTTTTATGGTAAGAGTTAGGGTTAGGGTTTGCTTAGTGTGAAAGTTAGTTTTAGAGTTAAGGTTAGGTTTAGAGTTGGGGTTGATGTTAGGGTTAGTGTAAGGTTTAGAGTTAGTTTTGGTGTTAGGGTTTGTGTTAGGTATAGGGTTAGGATTAGTGTTAGGGTTACAAATAGGATTAGGGTTAAGGTTAGGTTTAGTGTTAGGGTTAGTGTTACTGTTAGGGTTAGGTATAGTGTTAGGGTTAGTGTTATTGTTTGGTTTAGTGTTAGGGTAAGGGTTAAGTTTAAGGTTATTGTAAGTGTTAGGGTTAGGGTTAGGATTCCAGTTAGACTTAGTGTTAGCATAAGGGTTAGGTTTAGGTTTAGTTAATGCTTTAGTGTTAGGGTTAGGTTTAGGGTTAGATTTAGAAATAGGATTAGGGTTTCTGTTAATGTTAGGTTAGGTTTTAGGTTAGGTTTAGGGTTAAAGTTAGACTTAGTGTTAGTGTACCAGTTAGGGTTATGTAAAGGTTAGGGTTAAGATTAGGTTAGGTTTAGTGTTAAGGTTTCAGTTAGTGTTTGTTTTAGGGTTAGGGTTAGGGTTACAGTTAGGATTAGGGTTAGGGTTAGGGTTAGGATTAGGCTTAGAGTTAGGTTTAGTGATAGGGATAGAGTTAGGTTTAGCTTTAGTGTAAGATTAGAGTTAGAGTTATATTTAGGTTTAGGGTTAGGGTTAGAATTAGCGTTAGGTCTAGGAATAGGATTAGGTTTAGCTTTAGTGTTAGTGTTAGTTTTAGGGTTAAGGTTAGTTTTAGGGTTAGCATTCATATTAGTGTTGGTGTTAGGGTTAGGGTTGGTGCTGGGTTAGGTTTAAAACTACTGTTTGTGTTAGGGATAGGGTTAGTGTTATCTTTAGGGTTAGAGTTAGGTTAGTATTAGGGTTAGGGTTACGATTCTTATAAGTTTTAGAGTTAAGGTTTGGGATAGTTTTAGCATTAGGTAAGTGTTGGTGTTTGGGTAAGGGCTAGGGTTAGGGTTAGTGTTAGGTTTAGGGTTAGGGTTAGCGTTAGTGCTAAGATTAGGGTTTGTCTAATGGTTATTGTTTGGCTTAAGGTTTTGTTTAATTTATTTGTGGTTAGTGTAAGTGTCAGGTTTATGGTTAATGTAACTGTTAGAGTTAATGTTAGGGTTCAGTTTAGGTTAAGGTTTAGTGTAAGATTTAATGTTATGGTTAGGTTTAGGTTTAGTGTTAGGGTTAGGGTAATGATTAGGGTTTGGGTTAGTGTTAGGGTTAGCGTTAGGGTTAGTGTTAATTTTACAGTTAGGGTTAGGGTCATTTTTAGTGCTAACATTAGGGTTTGTTTTATATTTATTGTTAGTTTTAGGGTTAGGGTAAGGGTTACTTTTAGGGATAAGTTTAGGGTGAGGGTTAGGCTATGTGTTACTGTTCTAGTTAGTGTTATGTTTAGAGTTAGGGTTAGGATTAGGGTTAGTTTTATTTTAAGATATAGGGTTTTGATTAAGTCTATTGTTATTGTTCATTATAGGATTAGGGTTTGTGTTAGTGTTAGGGTTAACATTATATTTAGGACTGAAGTTAGTGTTTTTGTTAGGGTTAGGGTTAGTTTTAGGTTTAGGGTTTGTTTTAGGGTTAGGGTAAGTTCAGGATTAGGTTTGGTGTTACTGTTAGCATTAGGGTTCCATTTACGGTTATGGTTATGGTTATGATTATGTTTAGAGTTAGTGTTAGGTTTAGTTTTAGGGTTAGTTTTTGGGTTAGGGTTATGGTAAATATTACGTTTATGGTTAGTGTTAAGATTAGTTTCAGACTAGATGTAGGGTTAGGATTATTATTAGTTAGGATTATTTTTAGGCATAGCTTTTGGGTTAATGTTATCTTGAGATTTAAAATTAGGGTTAGAATTAAGTTTAGGGTTATGGTTAGGTTTGTGTTAGGGTTAGGATTAGGATTAGGTTAAAGTTAGTGTTACAGTTAAGATTAGTGTTAGGGTTATGATTGGGGTGTGGGTTAGTTTTAGTGTTAAGGTTAGGCTTAGGGTTAGTGTTAGGGTTAGGTTAAGTTTAATGTTAGGGTGAGTGTTAGTGTTAGAGTTATTGTTAGTTTTAAGTAAAAATTAGAGTTATTGTTAGGTTTAGGGTTAAAGTTTGGGTTAATGATTTTTTAGGGTTAAGTTTAGTGTTAGGGTTATGGTTATGGTTTAGGTTATTGTTAGGGTTAGAATTAGGGTTAGTCTTAGATTTAGTGTCATGGTTTGTGTTAGGTTTATGGATTTTGATAGGGTTAAGTTTATTTTTAGTTTTAAATTTTGTTTTACGGTTAGTGAGAATGTTAGGGTTAAAATTGGCTTCAGTGTGAGGGTCATAAATAAGGTTAGGGTTACGGTTACAATTACAGTTACATTTAGGATTAGGGTTACAGTTTGAATTAGAGTTATGTTTAGGGCATGTGTTAGGGTTAGTGTTTGGGTTAGTTTTAGATTTACAGTTATGGTTAGTATTATGTTAAGCATTTGGTTTATTATTAGGATTAGGGTTTGGTTATGGTTAGGGTAAGGGTTAGTGTTAGAATTAAGGTTATGTTTCGGTATATTGTTAAGTATAGGTTTAGGGTTAGGTTTAGTGTGATGTTTAGGTTTAGGGTAAGGGTTAAGTTTAGGGTTAATGTTAAGATTAGTGTTATGGTTAGGTTTGGGTTTCGGGTTAGTTTAGTGTTAGGGTTATGGTTAATATTAGGGTTAGTGTTAAGGTTTGTCTAAGGGTAAGTTTTAGGTTTAGGGTCAGGGTTAAGGTTATGGTTAAGATTAGTTTAGTTCTAAGATTAGGGTTAGAGTTATATTTAGGTTTAGGCTTAGGGTTAGAATTAGTGTTAGGTCTAGGAATAGGATTAGGTTTAGCTTTAGTGTTAGTGTTAGTTTTAGGGTTAATGTTAGTGTTAGGGTTAGCATTCATGTTAGTGTTGGTGTTAGGGTTAGGGTTGGTGCTAGGGTTAGGTTTAAAACTACTGTTTGGGTTAGGGTTAGTGTTATCTTTAGGGTTAGAATTAGGTTAGTATTAGGGTTAGGGTTACAATTCTTATACGTTTCAGGGTTAAGGTTTGGGTTAATTTTAGCGTTAGGTAAATGTTGGTGTTTGGGTAAGGGCTAGGGTTAGGGTTAGTGTTAGGTTTAGGGTTAGGGTTAGGGTTAGTGCTAGGATTAGGGTTTGTCTAATGGTTATTGTTTGGCTTAGGGTTTTGTTTAATTTATTTGTGATTAGTGTAAGTGTCAGGTTTATGGTTAATGTTAGAGTTAATGTTAGGGTTCAGGTTAGGTTAAGGGTTAGTGTAATATTTAATATTATGGTTAGGTTTAGGTTTAGTGTTAGGGTTAGGGTTAGGTTTAGCTTATGTGATTTGTAGGGTTAGGGTTAGGGTTAGAGTCAGTTTTATTGTTAGAGTTAAGGTTACTGTTAAGGTTAGTGTAAGTTTTGGGGTTAGGGTTAGGTTTAGGTTTATGGTAGGGTTGAGTTAGGTTTTGTATTAAGTTTAGTGTTAGATTAGTGTTAGGGATAGGATTATGATTGGTGTTAGTCTTATATTTAAGATTATGGTTAGGGTTAAGGTTAGTGTTAGGGTTAGGTTTAGGTTTAATGTTAGGGTTAGTGTTAGTATTAGTGTTAGGCTATGTGTTAGGGTTCTGGATAGCATTATGGTTAGAGTTTGGGTTAGGCTTAGCTTTAGGTTTAGGTTTATTGTAAGAGTTACGTAAACAGTTAGGTTTAGTGTTATTTTTAGTTTTTGTTTTAGGGTTTGTGTTAGTTTAAGTGTTAAGTTGAGGTTTAGGTTTAGGGTTAAGTTTTGTGTAACAGTTAGTTTAGTTTTAGGGTTACTGTTTGTGATAGGGTTAGGATTAGGTTAATGTTATAGTTTGTGTTAGGTTTAGTGTTATTGTTAGTGTTAGGATTATGGTTAGGGTTAATGTTAGGTTTAGGGTTTATGGTTAGGGTTAGGTTGAGGTTTAGGTTTAGAATTAGGGTTATTATTAATGTTAGGGTTATGGTTATGGTTAGTGTTAGGGTTAGATATAGGTTTAGTGTTATGTTTAGGGTTAGGTTTTGTGTTAGACTAAGGGTTATGATTAGGATTAAGTATAGGGTTATAGTTAGGATTAGGTTAGTTTATGTTTGGGGTTTTGGGTAGGGTTAGTGTTAGGGTTAGTTTTGGGGTTAGGGTTAGGGTTTTTGTTAGTGTTAGAGTTAGGGTTAAGGTTAGGGTTAAGGTTAGAGATTGAATTAGTGTTAGGGTTAGGCTTAAGGTTAGTCTTTGGTTTAGGGTTAGGTTATGGTAAATGTTAGTTTTAGGCTTTGGTTTTGGGTAAGTGTTAGGGTTAGGGTTAAGTTTACTGGTAGAATTAGTTTGAGGGATACAGTTGGGGTTATGTTTAGTGTAAGGGTAAGGGTTTGGGTTATGTTTAAGGTTAGTTTTAGGGTTGAGTTAGGGTTTGTTTTAGGGTTAGGTTTAGGTTAATGTTAACATTAATGTTAGGATTAGGGTTTATAAATAGGATTATGTTTATGGTTAGTGTAGGGATAGTGTTAGTGTTTGTGTTACTGTTAGTTTTAGGGTTATAGTTACAGTTATGGTTAGGATTTGGGTTAGTTTTAGGGTTAATGATATGTTGAGAGTTACATTTCATGTTAAGGTTAGGGATAGGGTTAGTGTTAGATTAGGGTTAGATTTAGTGTTAAGTTTAGGGATAGTGTTAGTGTTAAAGATAGGTTTCAGTTTAGTGTTAGGGTTAGGGTTAGTGTTAAGGAAGCATTAATGTTACGGTTGGAATTAGTGTTAGGTTTACTTTCAGGGTTAGGGTTAGAGTTGGTTTTAGTTTTAGGGTTAAGTTTATGATTAGTGTTAGGAAAGGGTTAGTGTTTGGATTTGGGTTAGGTTATGATTAGTGTTAGTGTTAGGGTCAGGGTTTGGGTTAGGTTTAGGAATAGGGTTTGTGTTAGGGGGAGGATTAGGGTTTGTTTTACAGTTAGGGATAGGGTTAGGTTTAGGTTTAGGGTTACGTTTAGGGATAGTGTTAGGTGTAAAGAATGGTTTAGGTTTTGTGTTAGTGTTTGGGTTAGGGTTAAGGTTAGTGTCAGTTTTATAGTTAGGGTTTTTGTTAGGTTGAGGGATAGGTTAGTGTTAGGGACAGTTTTTTGGTTAAAGGTAGGTTTAGGTTTAGTGTTAGGGTTAGGGTTAGGATTAGGGTTAGTGTTTAGTTTAGATTTAGGTTTATTGTTAGTGTTATGTAAGGGTTACAGTTAGGGCCAGTGTTAGGGTAAGTTTTAGATTCAGGGTTAGGATTAATGTAAATGTTAGTGTTAGATTTAGTGTTAAGTGTAGAGCTAGGGTTTGTGCTAATATGAGGGTTAGGGTTAGTGTTTGTATTAAAGTTAGGTTTAGTGTTATGGTTACATATAAGTTTAGGGTTAGAGTTAAAGTTAGGGTGAAAGTTAGAAATATTATTTGAGTTATGGTTAAGTTTAGGGTTAGTGTTACTGTTAGGGTTAGGTTTAAGTTTAGGGTATCTTAAGTTAGGGTTATTGTTAGGATTACGGTTAGAGGAAGTTTTAGGTTTTGGGTTAGGGTTAGAGTTAATGTTAGGCTTAGGACTAGGGTTATCTTTAGGATTTTTGTTAGGGTTAGGGTTAGGTTTGTGTTAGCTTTGGGTTAGGTTACAGTTAGGCTTATGGCTATGGTTAAGATTCAGTGTAGGTTTACCTTTATTGTTAGTTTTATATTAGGTTTAGGTTTAGGGTTCGGGTTGTGTTAGTGTTAGATTTGGGGTAAGCATTGAGGATTGGGTTTGGGTTAGTGTTAGGTTTCATGTTAGGGTGAGGGTAAAGGTTAAATGAAATGTTAGGGTTAGGGTTTGGTTTAGGTTATGTTTAGGGTGAGGTTTAGGTTTAGGGTTTGTTTTAGTGTTAGGGATATGTTAGAGTTACAGTTTTGTTAGTGTTAAATTTAGGATTATGGTTACGGTTATGGTTAGCATAAGGGTTTGAATTAAGTTTAGGGTTAGGTTTAGGGTTAGTGAAAGAGTTAGGGTTAGAGTTAGTGTTAGGTTTAAGGTTAGCATTAGGGGTAGGTTTAGGGTTAGAGTTAGGGTTTGGTTTATTACTAGGGTTACGTTTATGGCTAGGCAAATTTTAGGTTTAGTGATAGGGTTAGGTTCAGGGATGGTTTAATGTCAAATTTGGGGTTAGGTTTAGGGTTTGTGTTAGGGTTATATTTAGGTTAGGTTTTAGGTTAAGGATTAGGTTAGGATTATCATTAGGTGTAGTTTGGGGGTTTTGGTTAGTGTTAGGTTTAGGGTTAGGTTAAGTGTTAGGGTTAGTGTTAAGCTTAGGGTTAGGGTTTGATTTTGTGATATGTTTAGGGATTGGGTTAGATTTAGGGTTAGTGTAAGAGTTAGTGATTTTTAGGGATAGTTTTAGTATTAGTATTAGGGTTAGGGTTAGGTTTAGGGTAATTGTTAGGGTGAGGGTTAGCGTTAGGGTAAGTGTTATGGCTAAGATTAGGGTTACTGTTAGAGTTAGTGTTAGGTTTAGTTTTAGAGTTAGTGTAAGGATTAGAGCTAATAATTGTAATAGGGTTAGTGTTAGGTTTAATGTTAGAGTATGTGTTAGGGTTAGGTTTAGGCTTAGTTTTAGGGTTAAATTTAGGGGTAGCATTAGAGATAGGGTTAGGGTTAGGGTCAATTTTAGAGATAGGGTTAGGGTGAGGGATAGTGTAAGTGTTAGTGTTGGGGTTAGTTTTAGTGTTTGTGTTACACTTAGAGTTAGTGTTAGGTTTTCTATTAAAGATAGGGTGAGGGTTAGTGTTAGAGTTACAAATAGGATTAGGGTTAGAATTAGGGTTTGGGTTAGGGTTAGTATTGCTGTTAAGATTAGGGTTAGGCTTAGACTTAGTGATAGGTTTAGTGTAGACTTAGGTTTAGGATTAGGGTTAATGTTAGCTTTAGGTTTGGTGATAGGGTTATGGTTGGCATTAGGGTTAGTGTAAGCGTTAGTTTAAGGTTAGGGTTAGGGTTAGTGTTAGTGTTCTTGTTAGGGTTAGTTTTAAGGTTAGGTAAGGATTAGGGTTAGGGTCAATTTAGGTTTAGCGTTAGAGTTTAGGTTAGTGATTATGTTATGATTTTTGTGAGTATTATGGTAAGGGTTTCAGTTCAGGTTTGCGTTAGGTTTAGAATTAGGGTTAGTGTTAGGTTTAGTGTTAGATTTAGTGTTAGGGTTAGATTTACTGTTAGTGGTAAAGTTAGGTTTTAGGTTAGTTTAAGGTCTTTTGTTAGTGTGAGGTTTAGTGTTAGGATTGGGGTTAGATTTAGGTTTAGGGTTAGAGTTAGGGTTAGGTTTCTTGTTGGCGTTAGGTTTAGGGTTAGGGGTGTGTTTAGTGTTTGGTTTAAGGTTAGGGTTAGTGTTAGGGTTTGGATTAAGTTTAGGTTAAGTGTAAGTTTTATGTTTGGGGTTAGGGTTGCTTTTAGAGTTACTGTGAGTGTTATGTTAGGGTTAGTGTAAGGGGTAAAATTAGGGTTAGGTTTAGGTTAAGTGTTAGTGTTAGGGTTAGGGTTTGTTTTAATGTTAGGGTTTGGGTTAATATTAAGATTTTATTTTGAGTTAGGTTTCGGGTTTTGGTTTTGGATAAGGTTAAGTTTAGGTCTGGTTTAGGTTAAGTGTTAGTCTTTGTGTTAAGTTTAGTTTTTGTCTTAGATTATTGTTAGTGTTAGGGTTAGGTTTAGGTTTTGGGTTAAGGTTACTTTTAGAGTTAGGATCAGGTTTAGGTTTAGGGTTGGGTTATGGTCAGGGTTAGTGTTAGGTTAGGGTTACTGCTATGGTTAGGATTATGGTTTGTGTTAGGTTTAGGATTAGTGTTAGGGTTAGGCTTAGGTTTATGGTTAGCTTTAGGATAAGAGTTAGGTTAGGGTTAGGGTTAGTTGTTAAGTTTAGATTTAGGATTCCAGTTCCATTTCCAGTTATGATTAGAGTTATTTTAAGTTTATGCTTAGGGTTAGTTTTAAGATTAGGATTATGGTTAATGTTAGGTTTAAGTTTAGGATTGTGTTTGGGTTATATTTAGGATTGGAGTTAGGGCTAGGTTTATTTTAGGTTTAGGTTTATGGTATGGCATAGATTTAGGGTTAGGTTTAGGATTTGTTTTAGAGTCAGAATAAGGGTTAGGGTTAGGGCTAGTTTTAAGTTTTGTTTTAAAGTCAAGGTTAGTGTTAGGATTAGGGTTAGGTTTATATTTAGGTTTAGGGTTAAAGTTAGCGATAGGGTTTGGTTAAGGATAGTATTAGGGTTAATGTTAGTTTTAAATTTAGGTTTAATATTAGGGTTAGATAAGGGTTTTTGTTAGGGTTACATTTATGGTTAAGGTTAGGTTGAGGGTGAGTGTTAGTATTAGTGTTAGGGTAGGGTTTAGTTTTAGGGTTAGTGTTAGGTTTAGGTTTTGTTTTAGGGTTAGTAATATGGTTAAGGTTAGCATTAAGGTTAAAATTAGGTTTAGCATCAGGTTTGGGGTTTGGTTTAGTGTTAGTGTTAGGATTAGGGTTAGTATTAGGGTTAGGGTTAAAGTTAGGGTTAGTGTTAGTGTTATGATTATTAATAGGTTTAGGGTAAATGTTAGATTTACGGTCATGGTTTGTGTAAGTGTTAGGGTAAGGATTAAGTTACGGTTAGTGTTAGGATTAGTTTTAGGGTTAGCATTAGTATAAGGGTTACAGTTAATGTTAGGTTTATGGTTAGCTTTAGCATTAGGGTTAGGGTGTGTTTTAGGGTTAGTGTAAGCCTTAGGGTTAGATTTAGTGTTAGGGTTGGTTTTAGTGTAAGGGTTAGTTTTAGGGTTAGTTTTAGGTTTATTATTAACATTTGTGCTAGCATTAAGTTATGGTTAGGGTTACCATTATTGTTAGGTTCCAGTTAAGATTCAATTCAGGGTTAGGGTAGGGTCAGATTTACGTTTCAAGTTTGTTTAAGTGTTAGATTTAGGGTTAGGTTTAGGTTTAGTTGTAGGAATAGTGTTAGTGTTTGGTTTAGTGTTAGGGTAAGGGTTAAGTTTAAGGTTAGTGTAACTGTTAGTGTAAAGGTTAGGATTACAGTTAGACTTAGTGTTAGCATAAGGGTTATGTTTAGGTTTAGATAAGTTTTAGTGTTAGGGTTAGGTTTACGGTTAGTGTTAGTGTTAGGGTTAAGTTTAGTGTTAGGGTAATGGTTTCATATATTGTTATGGTTACCTTTATACTTAGTTTTTGGGTTAGGGTTAGTGTTAGGTTTAGTGTAAGTTTTAGATTTACGGTTAGATTTAGGGTAAGTTTTAGGGTTAGGTTTAGTTTTGGGTTAGGGCTAGGGATAGGATTAGGGTTAGATCAGTGTGAGTTTTAGTGTTAGGGTTAGGGTTATGATTAGAGTTTAGATTTGTGTTAGGGTTAGCGTTAGGGTTAGTGTTAAGTTTACAATTAGGGTTAGGGTCATTTTTAGTGTTAGCATTAGGATTAGTTTTATGTTTATTTTTAGTTTTAGGTTTAGGGTCAGGGTTAGTTTTAGGGATAAGTTTAGGGTGAGGGTTAGGCTATGTGTTAGGGTTCTAGTTAGTGTAATGTTTACATTTAGTATTACGATTAGGATTAGGGTTAATTTTATTTTAAGATATAAGATTTTGATAAAGTCTATTGTTAGTGTTCATTTTAGGATTAGGGTTTGTGGTAGTGTTACAGTTAACATTATGGTTAGGATTAAAGTTAGTGTTTTTGTTAGGGTTAGGGTTAGTTTTAAGTTTAGGGTTTGTTTTAGGGTTAGGGTAAGGTTAGGCTTAGTATTAAGTTTAGGGTAAGTTTTAGGGATTGTTTTCGGCTTAGGGTTAGGGTTACGGTAAGGGTTAGGTTTAAGGTTAGAGTTAGCGATAGCATTATTATTAGGGTTAGGTTTATGGTTAGGCAAAATTTTGGGTTTAGTGTTAGGGTTAGGTTTAGGATTAGGGTTACTGTTAGGGTTAAGGTTAGGGTTAGGGATAAGATTTGTGTTAGGGTTAGGTTAAGGTTACGATTATGGTTAGGATAAGCATTATGGTTATATTTTGGTTTTGGTTTTGTGTTAGGTTTAGGATTAGGGTTAGGGTTATTGTTAGGGTTATTTTAAGGTGAGTGTTAGGGTTAGTGTTAGTGTTAGGTTTAGGGTTAGTGTTAAGGTTATGTAAGAGTTAGGTTTAGTGTTAGGGTTTGTGTTAGGTTTAGGGTTAGGGTTAAGTTTAGGTTTATGGTTATGGTAGGGTTATGGTTTGTGTTAGTGTTAAGTTTAGTGTTAGGGTTACGGTTATGATTTGGTTTACGGTTAGGGTTAGCGTTAAGGTTAGTGTTAGGTTTAGTTACAGGGTAAGTGTTAGGATTACGGTAAGGATTATGGTGAGGTATAGTGTTAGGTTTAAAGTTAGATTTAGGGTTAGTGTAAGGATTAGTGTTAAAATTAGGGTTAATGTGAGGGTCAGAGTTAGGGTGAGGGTTAGCGTTAGGGTTAGGGTTAGTGTTAGGGTCCATGTTAGGTTTAGGTTTAGGATTAGATTAAGGGTTAGTGTTAGGGTTAGGTTTAAGTTTTGTGTTATGGTTAAAATCACGGTTTAGGTTAGTGTTACAGATAGGTTTAGGGTTAGTGTTAGGATTCATATAACAGTTAAGTTTAGGTTTTAGGTCACCATTTGAATGAGGGTTAGTGTAATATTTAGGGTTAGGGTTAGGTTTAGAGTTAGATTTAGTGTAAAGATTAGGGTTTGTGTTAGGTTTAGTGTTTGAGTTAGGTTTAGAGTTAGGTATTGTATTAGATTTCGATTTAGTGTTAGGTTTAGGTTTAGGGTTAGGGTTATTATTAGTGTTAGGTTTTGGTTATGGTTAGTGTTAGTGTTAGTATTGGGGTAAGTATTAGGGTTAAGTTTATGTTTACAGTTAGGTGTACTGATAGCATTAAGTTTGGGGTTTGGTTTAGTGTTTGGGATAGGTTTACGGTTAGGTTACTGTTAGGTTAGTGTCAGGGTTAAGGTTAATTTTAGGGTTACATTCAGGGTTATGTTAGGGTTAATGTTAATTTTAGGGTTATGGTTAGGTTAGAATAATGTATAGGGTTAGGTTAGCGTTAGTGTTAGGTTTAGGGTTATGTTACAGTTTAGGTTTACGGTTAAGTGTAGTGATAGTGTAAGGCTTGGGTTTGTTTTAGTGTTTGGGATATATTTAGGTTTAGGGTTACATTTAGGTTAGTGTCAGGTTTAGGGTTAGTTTTAGGGTTATATTTCGGGTTATGTTAGTGGTAATGTTAAGTTTAGGGTGAGGGTTAGGTCAGGGTAATGGTTAGGGTTAGATTTTGGTTAATATTATGTTTAGGGTATTATTTTTAGAATTAGTTTTAGGGTTAGTGTTATGGTTTGGCTAGAGTTAGGGTTAAGGTTAGTGTTATATTTAGGGTTTTTGTTAGGGTTAATGTTAGGTGTAAGATTAGGGTTTTTTAGGGTTAGGGTTAGGGTTAGAGTTACAATTAGTATTAGTGTTAGGCTTAGGTTTAAGTTGAATGTTAGTTTTAGTGTTTTGGTTAGGGTTAAAATTAGTGTTAGTGTTAGATTAGGTTTAGGTTTAGGCTGAGGGTTACTGTTCAGGATAGGGTTAGTGTTATTGTAATGTTCAGGGTTAGTTTAGGGTTAGTGTTATTGTAATGTTCAGGGTTAGTTTAGGGTTACGGTTATGATTAGTGTTAGTAATAAGTTGAGTCTTGTGGTTAGGTTTAGGTCATTGTTAGGGTTTAGGTTAGGGTTAGGTATAGTGTTTGTGTTAGTGTTAGGGTTAGGAGTAAATTTAGGGTTTGCGATAGGGTTACTGATAGGGTTAGATTTACTCTTATGTTTAAGATTAAGGTTTGAATAAGGGTTAGGTTTAGAGTTAGGGATAATGTTAGTGTTATGGTTAGGGTTATTGTTAGTGTTACATTTAGTGTTAGGGTTAGGGTGAGGGATATGGTTAGTGTTAAGGTTAGTGTTATGTATGGGTTATTGTTACTGTTAGGCTTTGGTTTAAGGTAAGGCTCAGCGTTAAAATTAGGGTTAGTGTTAGAGTTAGGGTTAGGGTTAGGGTTTGTGTTTGTGTTAGCGTTAGGGTTAGAGTTAGTGTAGGTTTAAGAATAGGGTTAAGATTAGTATTAACATTAGATTTAGGATTTGGTTTGGTGTTAGTTTTAGAGTTAGTGTTAGGGATTGTGTTAGGGTTAGGGTTAGTCTTAAGGATAACGTTATTCTTGAGATTAGAGTTAGGGTTAGAATTAGGATTTGGGTTAGGGTTAGTGTTACTGTTAGGTTTAAATTTATGGTTATTGTTTGGGTGAGTGTTAGGGTATTTTTAGGGTTAGGATTAGGGATAGGTTTAAGGTTAGTGTTAGGTTTAGGGCTAGGGTTAACGTTAGTCTCAGGGTTAGGATTAGTTATAGAGTTAGTTGTAGGGTAAGGGTTAGGGTTAGTGTTAGGATAGGTTTAGGGTTAAGTTTAGGATTATGGCTTGTTTTAGGTTTAGGTATAGTGTTTTGGTTAGGGTTACGGTTTGGGTTAGGGTTAAGTAAGGGTTAGTGTCATGTTTAGTGTCATGGGTAGTGTCAGGTTAGGGTTAGGGTTAAAATTAGTGTTAACTTTATGATTAGGGTTAGGTTTAGTGTTAGTGTTAGGCTTAAGGTTAGTGTTATGTTTAGGGTTGTGGTTTGGATTAGTTTTAGGTTTAAAGTTAGTTTCATGATTTGTGTTAGACTTAGTGTTAGGGTTTGGTTCACTGTTTGGATGAAGTTTAGGGTAAGTGATAGGTTCAGGATTAAGTTTAGGTTAAGGGTTTGGTTTAGTTTAATGATTAGGGTTTGTGTTAGGTTTAGTGTTAGTGTTAGGTTTACAGTTAAGTAGTGTGTTAGGTTTAGGTTTAGTGTTATGGTTAGTGTTAAGTTTACAGTTAGGGTTAGTGTTAGGGTTATGTTAGGGTTAGTGTTGGCATTAGGATACGGTAATGGTTAGGGTTAAGTTATGGTTAGTGTTATAGATAAGATTAGTGTTTTTGTTATAATTAGTATTAGTCTAAGGGTTAGGTTTAGGGTTAGGTTACTGTTAGGGTTAAGGTTAGTATAAGGTTTAGGGTATTTTTAGGGTTAGGTTTAGGGATAAGATTAGGGTTTTGATAGGGTTAGTGTTATTGTTAGAGTTAGTGTTTTTGTTAAAATTAGAATTAGTTTTAGGGTTAGGATTGTGGTTAGGGTTAGGTTATTCTTAGGGTTAATGTTAGTGTTAGTTTTAAGGTTTTAATAGGGTAAGGGTTAAGGGTAAGATTAAAGTTTTGTTAGGTTTATGTTTAAGTTTACAGTTAGGGTTAGGTTTAAGGTGAGGGTTAGGGTTAGAGTTACATTTAGGATTAGGGATAGTGTTAGTGTAAGATTTAGTTTAAGGTTAGAGTTAGGGTTAGGGTTCAAGCTAAGGTAAGGGTTATTGTAATGTTCAGGGTTAGTTTAGGTTTAGTGTTATGGTTAGGATTAATGATATGGTAAAAGTGATATGTTTATGTTTGTTTAGGTTTCAGGTTGGGATTAGGGTTAGGTTAGTTAGGTTGTAGGTTAGGGTTAGGTAAATGATTTGTATTAGTGTTAGGGTTAGGGTTTTCTTTTTGGTTATTGATAGGTTTAGATTTAATCATGGTTAACATTTGTATTGGATGTTGGGTTAGGTTTAGTGTTAGGGTTAATGTTAGTGATTGGGTTAGGGTTAGTGTTAGTGTTAAATTTAGTTAGGGTTAGGGTGAGGGTTATGTTTAGTGTTAGGTTTAGGATTATTGTAAGGGTTATGGATACCATTTGGGTTAAGCTAAGAGTAAGGGTTAGTGTTAGGTTTAGGGTTAGTGGTAGTGTTAGTTTTAGGGTTATGGTTTATGTTATTGCTAGGATTAGGGTAGAGTTATTGTAAGGTTAAGAATAGTGTTAATGTTAGGATTAGCATAAGGGTGAGGATTTGATTTGAGATTAGTGTTAGATTTAGTGTTAGGGTTTGTGTTAGGGTTAAGATTAGTGTTGGGAATTGGGTTACTGTTAAGTTTAAAGTTAGGGTTTTGGTTAAGATATGGTTTAGGGTTAGTGTTATTGTTAGGGTTAAATTTAGGTTTAATGATTTGGTTAGTATTAGAGTTCATTTTAGGGTAAGGGATAGGTTAGTGTAGGGTTAATATTAGGTATAATGTTATTGTAAGGATTAGGGTTAGGGTTAGTGTTAGTGTTAGGAATAGTGTTCGGTTTAGGGATAGATTTCGGGTAAGTGTTAAGTTTAGGGTTAGCGTTAGCATTAGTTTCATAGTTAGGGTTATGTTTGGAGTTAGATTTAGGGTAAGGGGTAGAGTTAGTGTTAAGGTTAGTGTTAATGTTAGGGTTAGGGTTAGAGTAAGGGTTAGGGTTATTGTTAAATATTTGTTTATGGTTTGAGTTAGGGTTAAGGCTAGTGTTATTTTAGGGTTAGACTTAGGGTTAAGGTTAGGGATAGTTTTAGGTGTAGGGATAGATTTAGTGTTAGTGTTAGGTTTAGCGTTAGGGTTAGCCTTAGTGTCAGGGTCATGGTTATGTTTAGAGTTAGTTATAGGGTAAGGGTTAGGATTAGGTTTAGGGTTATGGTTAATGATATGTTTAGGGTTATGGTTAGTGTTAGTGTTAGGTTTAGATTTAGAGTTAGGGTTAGGGTTGGTGTTAGAATGAGTATAAGGTGTAGGGTTAGTGTTTGTTCTAGGGTTAGTATTAGGGTTAGTTTTTTTTTGGTAGGTATAGGGTTAGGATAAGAATTGTTATATTTACAAGTAGGATAAGGGATAGAGTTAGGGTTAGTGTTAGAGTTACTGTTAATTTTAGGGTTAGGGTTGGGTTTAAGGTTAGGATTAGACTTAGATTTATGTTTAATATTAGGGTTAGTGTTAGGGTTAGTTTTAATTTTAGGTTTAGGGTTGGGTTTACTGTTAGGGTTAGTAATAGGGTTACTGTTGAGTTTAGGGTTAGTGTTAGGGATAGGTTAGGGTTAGCATTAATGTTATTGTTAGTGTTAAGGTTTGGTTTAGGGTTAGGTAAAAGTTAGGGTTAGGGTTAGGTTAAGTTTAGGGTTAAAATTTGGTTAGGATTTGCGTTAGTATTATGGTTTGTGTAAGGTTTAGGGTTATGGTTCGGGTTAGCATTAGTGTTAGGGATAGATTTATGGTTAGGGTTAGGCTTAGTGTTCAAGTTAGGTTTAGGGTTAATGTAAGGTTTAGGGTTAGGGTTAGCGTGAGGGTTAGGTTTAGGGTTAGGTTTAGTGTTAATTTAGGATTAGGTTTCATATTAGGTTTAGTGCTATGTTTATGGTTAGGGTCAGGTTTAGTATAAGGGTTAGAGTTAGGTTTAGTGTTAGAGTTAGGGTTAAGTTCAGGGTTAGGTTAAGTATTAGGGGTAAGATAACGGTAACAGTTAGAGTTAATAATAGAGACAGTATTAGTGTTAGGGTTAGTGTAAGATTTAGGGTAAAACTTAAGGTTAATTTAGGTTTTGAGTTAATATTATTGTTAGGGTTAGTGTTAGGGTTAGGGTTATGTTTACTGTTAAAATTTGGTTAGGGTTAAGTATAGGTTTAGGTTTAGGTTAGTGTTAATTTTAGGGTTAGTTATAGGGATATGGTTAGCGTTAGGGTTCGTGTTAGGGTAAGTGTTAGTGTTAGTGTTAAGGTTAGAGTTAGGTTTAGGTTCATGTTTACTCTTAGAGTTAGTGTTAGGTTTACAATTAATATTAGTTTTAGGGTTAGGATTAGGGTAAGTGCTAGAGTTTGGGTTAGGATTAGGTTTATTGTTAGAGTTAGGTTTAGTGTTAGGCTATGTGTTAGGTTTCTGGTTAAGGTTACATTTAATGTTAGTGTTAGAGTTAGGTTTAGGATTATTGTAAGGTTACAGTTAGGGTTAAGTTTAGGGTTATTGTTAGTGTTAGGGTTATGTTTGTGTTAGGTTTAGGGTTAACATTAGGGTAAATATTAGGGTTTGTGTTTAGTGTTAGCTTCATGGTGAGAGTTACTGTTAGGTCAGTGTTATGGGTAGGGTTAGGTTTAGTTTTAGGCTTAGGGTTAGTTTTAGGGTAAGTGTTAGGCTTAGGGGTAGGGTAAGTGTTAGGGTTAGGATTAGCATTATGGCTAGAGTTATTTTTAGTGTAAGGGGTAGGGTTAGGATAAGTGAAACAGTTAGCTTTAGAGTTTTATTTTAGGGTATAATGTTATGGTTATGTTTAGCGTTAGTGTTATTGCTCAATTTAGGGTTAGGTTTAGGCTAAGGGTTAGGGTTAGGGTTAGTTTTAAGGTTAGGTTTAGGGTTTGTGATAGGGATAGGGTTAGGAAAGGGTTAGGGTTTGTGTTTGTATTTGTGTTGGGTTTAAATTTAGGTTTCATTTTACGCTTAGGCTTTTGTTTACGGTTAGGTTTAGGGTTATGTTTAGGATTAGCATTGGGGTTAGGGTTGAAGTTTGGTTTAGTGTTAGGTTGAGTTTTGGGGTTAATGTTAAGATTAATGATTACTGTTAGTGTTAGGGTTAGGGAGAGGGCTAAGTTTAAGTTTAGGGTTAGGTTTAGGGTTAGGGTCAGGATTAAATTTAGGGTTAAGGTTAGTTTTAGGATTATGGCTAGGATTCGTGTTAGGGCTATGGTTAAGTTTAGTGTTAGTGTTTGATTTAGGGTTAGTGTTAGGTTTATGTTAGGTTTAGAGTCAGGCTTTTGGTTTGGGTTTGTGTTAGTGTTACAGATAGTGTTAGGGTTAGAATTAGTTTTAGGGTCAGATTTAGTGTTAGTGTTAGTGTTAGATTTAGTCTTAGGTTTAGGGTTAAGTTTATTGTTAGGTTTAGGGTTATGTTTAGTGTTAGGGTTATTTTTAAAGTAAGTGTTAGGGTTAGTTTTAGGGTTACTGTTATGATTAGGGTTAGGTTTAGTGTTAGGTTTAGTGTTAGGCTAGGGTTAGTGTTAGGGTAAGTGTTAGTGTTACTGTTTTTATTAATGTTAGAGTTACAGTTAAGTTTAGTGTTAGGGTTAGGTTTAGGGTTAGAGTTACGATTGGTGTTAGGGTTAGGGTTAAGGTTAGTGTGAGATTTAGATTTAGTTTTAGGATTAGGTTTATGTTTAGTGTTAGTGTTAGGGTTAGGGTAAGCATTAGGCTGTTTCAGGGATCATGTTAGAGTTAGTGTTAGAGTTAGGGGTGGGGTTAGATTGAGTTTGAGGATTAGGGCTAGGGTTAAGTTTGGGGTTAGTGTTATGTTTAGGGTTAGGGTTTGTGTTAGGGTTAGTGTTAGTGTTAGGTTTAGTGTTAGGGTTAGGTTTAGTATTAAGGAAAAGTTTAGGTTTAAGTTTAGGACTAGGATTAGTGTTAGGTTTATGTTTAATATCCGGGTTAGGGTTAGGCTTAAAGTTAGTTTTATAGTTAGGGACAGGATTTATTCTGGGCTTAGTGTTAGGGGTAGTGTTAGAATTATTATTAGTGTTAGGGTTAGGTTAGGTTTAGGAATAAAGACTTGGTTAGGTTTTGTGTTAGGGTTAGAGTTACAGTTACCATTAGGGTTAGTTTTAAAGTTAGTTTTAGTGATTCTGTTGGGTTACTGCTACAGTTAGTGTTAGGTTTAGTGTTAGGTTTAGGGTTAGGTTAGTGTTAGTGTTAGGGTTATGGTTATGGTTAGGGTTATGATTCATTTTAGGGTTACAGTTAAGTTTAGCGTTATGGTTAGTGTTAGTGTTAGTGTTAGGGTTAGGGTTAGTTTTGGTGTTAGGGTTATAATTTAGGCTATCTTTTAGGGTTCTTGTTCGGTATATGGTTAGAGTTACTGTTAGTTTTAAGGTTGGCGTAAGTGTTATTGTTAGGTTTAGGCTTAGTGATAGGGTGAGAGTTAATGTTAGAGTTATGGTTAGGGTTAGTGTTATGGTTAGCATTAGGGTTGAGTTATGATTCGTGTTAGGGTTAAGGTTAAGGTTAGCATTCGGTTTAGGTTTAGTTTTAGGGTTAGGTTTAGGTTTAGTTTTAGTGTTCAGGTTAGTGTTGGGTTTCAGTTTATGGTTAGTGTTAAGTTTAAAATTATGTTTAGGGTTAGTGTAAGTTTTAGGTTAAATGTGGGGTTTATGTTTAGAATTAGTTTTAGTGTTAGGGTTAGGATTATAGTTTGTGTTACCATTAGGGTTAGGGTTAGGTTTAGGTTTCCTATTAGGCTTTGAGTAAGGGTTAGGGTACTTTTCAATGTTAGGATTAGGGTTAAGTTTATGTTTTTGGTTAGAATCCAGGTTAGTTGTAGGGATACGGTAAGGTTTAGGTTAGGGTTAGGGTTAGGGTTAGGTTTTGGTTTAAGGTTAGTTTTAGAGTTAGTATTAGGTTTAGGATTAGCATTCTGTTGGGTTAGGGATAGTGTTAGGTTAGAGATACTGTTAGGGCTATGGTTTGTGTTAGGGTTAGGGTTGAGTTTATGATTTGAGGTAGGGTTAGTGTTAGGGATAGTGTTACAGATAGGGTTGGAATTGGTGTTAGGATTAGGGTTAGGCTTAGGGTTAGATTTAGTTTTTGTGTTAGGATTTTTTTTAGATTTAGGGTTAGGGGTTGGGTTACAATTAGGATTACTAGTAGGGTTAGTTTTGGTGTTTGGCTTTTGTTAGTGTTAGGGTTAGGATAAATGTTAGAGTTAGGGTTAGGGTTTGTGTAAGCATTAGGGTGAGGGTTAGGGTTAGGGTTAGGGTTAGGCTTAGGGTTAGACTTAGGGTTTGTGTTAGCATTAGTTTTAGGTTTAGGGTTAGGTTTAGTGTTACAGGTTTGGTTATGATTAGGATTACTGTTAGTGTTAGGTTTCGTGTATGGTTTTGGTTAGTGTTAGTGTTAGGGCAAATGTTAGATTTAGGGTTAGTGTTTGTGTAAGCCTTAGGGTGATGGTTAGGGTTATGGTTAAGGTTGTGGTAAGATAAGCTTAGGTTTATGGGTACCATATGGATTAATGTGAGGGTTTAGGTTAGTGAAATGTGTAGGGATAGATTTAGGATTAAGATTAGGTTTAGTGTTGGGTTAGGTTTAGGGTTAATATTAGTGTTAGGGTTACAGAGAGTGTTAGTGTTAGTGTTAGAGTTAGGTTTTTTGTTAAGGTTAGTTTTTGAGTTAGGGTTATGTTTAGCATTAGGTTAGGGTTAGGGTTTGGGTGAGATTAGGGTTACTGTTATGGTTAGGGTAAAGATTTTTGTTAGGGTTAGAATTAATGTTAGAGTTAGAGTTAGGTTTAGGGTTAGGGTTAGGGTTAGTTTTAAGTTTAGTCTTAGGGCTAGATTTACAGTTTGTGTAAGGATTACGGTTAGGGTTATGGTTTCTTTTAGTGTTAGGGTAAAATTTAGGTTTATGGTTAGTGTTATGGTTATGATTAGTGTTAGGATTATTTTGGGGTGAGGTTTATGTTACTTTTAGGGTTAGGGTTAGAATTAATGTTAGTGTTAGGCTTTGTCTAATTGTTACTTTTAGGGTTATGGTTAGGGTTAGTCTTAGGCTTAGTATTTTGGTTAGTGTTAGGGTTGTGTTAGGATTTGTTTTAGGGTTAGGTAAGGGTTAGGGTTAGGCTAGATTTTTGGTTAAAGTTTGGTTTAAGGTTTGTGTTATGGTTACGATTATTGTTAGGTTTAGGGTTACAGTTTGGTTTGGGGTTAGGTTACAGTTAATGTTAGTGTTACGTTTAATGTCAGGGTTAGTTTTATGGTTAGTTTCAGGGTTAAGGTTAGACTTAGTGTTATGATTAAAGTTAGGTTTAGTGTAAGTGTAAGAGTTAGGGTTAGAAATAGGGTTAGTGTGAGGGTTAGGGTTAGGGTTAGTGTTAGTATAAATGTTAAATTTAGTGTTAGGGTTTTTGTTAAGTTTACTGTTAGGGATAGGTTTAGCGTTAATGGTAGTGTATGGTTAGGTTTAGAGTTAGTGTTAGGATAACGGTTATGTTTAGTGTAAAGGTAAGTGTTACAGTTAGGGTTAGGGTTACAGTTAGAGTTAGTGTTAGCGTTAGGGTGAGGGTTAGGGATAGTTTAAGCTTTAAGGTTAGGTTTAGATTTTGGATTAGTGTTAGTTTTAGTGTTAGGGTTTGTGTTAATGTTATTTTTAGGGTTAGGGTTAGGTTTGTGTTTAGGTTTAGGATTTGGGTTAGGGTTAGGGATAGGTTAGGGATAGGTTAGCTTAGGGTTAGGTTTAGGTTTAGGGTGTGTGTTAGGGTAAGATTTTTTTAGGATTAGTTTTAGGTTTAGAGTTATGGTTATTGTTAGGCTTAGGGTTTTGTTATGTGTTAGGGTTCTGTTTGGATTTATTCTTAGTGTTAGTGTTAGGTTTAGAGTTAGGATTAGGGTTAGTGTAAGGTTAGTTTTAGGGTTTGGTTTAGAGTTAGTCTTAGGTTTAGTGTTAGGTTTTGTTTTAGGGTTACGGTTAGAGTTACGGTCAGGTTTAGGGTTAGGTATAGGCTTTGTGTTTGGGTTCTGGTTAAAGTTATGTTTAGAGTTACTGTTAGGGTCAGTGTTAGGGTTAAGGTAAGTTATAGGCTTAGGGATATGGTTCATGTTATTGTTATGGTTATGGTTAGTGTTAGAATTAGTGTTAGGGTTAGTGTTACAGTTAGGGTTAGTGTCAGTGTTAGGGTTAAGATTAGGTTTAGGGCTGGGGATGTGGCTCAAGCAGTAGCGCGCTCGCCTGGCATGTGTGCGGCCCGGGTTCAATCCTCAGCACCACATTAAAACAAAGATGTTGTGTCCGCCGAAAACTAAAAAAAAAAAAATATTAAAAAAATTATCTCTCTCTCTCCCTCTCTCAGTCTCTCTTTAAAAAAAAAAGATTAATTTTAGTGTTAGGCTTAAGGTTAGGTGAATTGTAGGGTTCAGGTTAAATTTTGGATTAGTGTTAGGGTTAGGTTTAGGTTTAGTTGTCACCTTAGTGTTAGGTTTATGGTAATGGTTATGATCAGAGATAGAGTTAGGTTCAGGGTTAGGTTTAGAGTTAGTGTTAGTTTTAGTATTAGTTGTGTTGTTAGATTTAGGCTAAGTGTTAGGGTTAGGTTTAGTGTTAGAATTAAGGTTAGGGTTACTATTAGAGTTAGGGATATGGTTAGGATTAGGTTTAGGTTTTGGGTTAGGGTTAGGGTTAGGGTTTAGTGTTAGGGTTAGGGTTAGGGTTTTGGTAAGTCTTAGGGTAAGTATTAGGGTTATGATTAGGTTTAGGGTTATGATTTGATTTAGGGTTAGTGTTAAATTTAGCATTAGAATTATGGTTACTGTTAGGTTTAGGTTTAGGGTTAGTGTTAGTGTTTGGGTTAGGATTAGGGGTAGGCTGTGTGGTAGGGCTCTGGTTAGGATTATGGTAAGTGTTAGTTGTAGGGTTAAAGTTAGAATTTGGGTTAGTATAAGGTTTATGGTTAGGTTTACGCTTAGTGTTAGGTTTAATTTTAGGGTTTCTGTTAGAGTTAGGTTTAAGATTAAGTATTGGGTTATGATTAGGTTAAGTGTTAGGGATAAGGTTAGCATTATTGTTAGTACTAGGTTTAAGTTTATGTTTAGGGTTACAGTAATGGTTAGTTTCATTGTTAAAGTTAGTGTTAGGTTTAGTGATAGGGTTCTTGTTAGGTTTAAGATTAGTGTTAGAATTAGGGTTAAGGTTTATTTTAGGTTAAGTTTAGGGATACAGTTATGGTTAGATTTTTTAGGATTATCTCTAGTGTTACAGTTATGGTAAAGGTTAGCTTTAGTGTTAGTGTTAGTGTTGGTGTTAGAGTTAGTGTTAGGGTTAGGGATGTAATTAAATTTAGTGTAAGGATTAGGTTTAGAGTTAGATTTATGGTCAGTGTTAGTTTTAGGGTTAGATTTTGTGTCAGTGTTAGTTTTATGTTTAGGGTTAGTGTTAAAGTTAAACTTAGGTTTAGGTTTAGTATTAGGGTTAGGGTTTCTGTTAGGGTTAGATTAGGTTTAGGGTTAAAGTTTGGGTTAGGTTTTGTGTTAAAATATGGTTTAGTTTTAGGATTAGGTTTACGTTTCGGGTTCAGGTTAGGGTTAGAGTTATGATTTGTGTTAGGTTTAGTGTCAGGTTTAGTATTATTGTTAGGTTTAGGTTTAGGGTTATATTTAGTGTTAGGGTTAAGTTTAAAGTTAGGGTTAGTGTAAGGGTTAGGGATAAAATTAAGTTTAGTGTGAGTGTTAGGGTTAGGGTTAGAGTTAGTGATATGATTAGGGTTAGGGTTTAGCATTAGGTTTCGTGTTAGGTTTAGGTTTAGGGTTAGTCTTAGGTAAAGGGTTAGTGTTAGGTTAGTATTAGGATTATGTTTATGTTTAGGGTTAAAAAGGTATTAGAGTTAGGGTTAGGGTTACAGTTACTCTTAGTGTTAGGGTTTGGGTGAAGTTTAGGTTTAGTGTATGGATTAATCTAAGGGTTAAGTTTAGGATTAGTGTTAGGGTAGGGTTTGTGTTAATGTTAGTGTTAGTGTTAGGGTTAGGTTTATGATTTCATTTAGGATTTGTGTTAAGATCAGGGATAGGTTTAGGGTTAGGTGAGTTTTAGGGTTTGGTTTTGTGGTAGGTTTAGATTTTTGTGTTACAGTTAGTATTATTTTTGAGGTTAGGATTAGGTTTTGGGTTAAAGTTAGTTTTAGAGTTATTGTTAGTTGTAGGTTTAGCATTAGGTTAATTTTATGGGTTTTGTTAGGTTAGTATTATACTTATGGTTAGGTTTAGGGTTTGTGTTAGGGTTATTTTTAGTGTTGTGGTTAAGGTTATGTTTAGGATTAGGGTTAGGTTAAGTGTTAAGGTTAGGTTTAGGTTTAGAATTAGGATTTGAGTTGGAGTTAGCTTTAGGTTTAGGATTAAGGTTATGGTTATGGTTAGGATTAGCATTATGGTTAGGGTCAGGGTTTGGGTTAGTGTTAGTGTTATGATTAGGGTTATGCTTAATGTTAGGCTTAGGGTTTTTCTAAATGTTAGGGTTACGGTTAGGGTTAGGGATAGTGTTACTCTTATGATTTTGTTTACTCTTAGGCTAAGCATTAGGTTTAGTTTAGGATGAAGTTTAGGGTTACGGTTATGTCTAGTTTCTGGTTAAGTTTAGGGTTATTGTTAGGATTAGGTTTAGGGTTAATTATGGTATCAGGGTTACAGATAAGGTTCGTCTTAGGGTTATACTTATGGTAAGTTTTACTGTGGGATTTAGGGTTAGGGTTAGCTATAGGTTAGGTATAGAGTTATGGTTTGGTTTAGGGTTTGTTTTAGGGATATGGATAGGGTCAGATTTAGGGTTTGGGTTAGGGTTAGCCAAAGTGTAAGGGTTATGATTAAATTTAGTTTTAGGGTTAGGGTTAGGTTTAGCTTTAGTTTTAGGTTTAGGTTTAGTTTTAGGTTTAGGTTTAGTGCTAGGTATAGTGTTAATGTTAGGGTTATATTGAATGTTACTGTTAGGGTTAGGATTAGGGTTAGCATTATGATTCATGTTAGGGTTAGGGATAGGTGAGCATTAGGGTTAGGTTAGGGTTAGTTTTATGATTATGGTTAGGTTTAGTTTTAGTTTTCTGGATATCATTAGACATATGTGTTAGTATTCTGGTTAGAGTTAGTGTTATGGTTAGAGTTAGGTTTAAGATAAGTGTGAGCATTAGCATTAGGTTATGTTTAGTTTATTATTAGGTTTAGGGTTAGGGTTTGTGTTAGGGTTAGCGTTAGGATTAAGTTTAGTGTTAGGGTTTGGTTTAGTGTTAGGAAAAGGGGTATGGTTAGGGTTAGGGCTAGGTTTTAGGTTAGGTTTAGTGTTAGTGTTAGGATTAGAGTTAATGTTATAGTTAGGGTTACGGATAGGGTTAGTGTTAGGATTATGGTCAGGGTTAGTGTTAGAATTGGGGTTAGGGTTAGGATTAAGTTAGGTTTAGGGTTATGGTTTGGATTAGGGTTTGGGTTAGGGTTAGGGTTAAGGTTAGGGTAAGGGTTATGATTAGTTTTTAAGTTAGTGTTAGGGTTATTGTTATGGTTAATGTTAGGTTTTGGGTTAGCTTTAGTTTGGGGTTTAGGGATAGGTTTAGTGTTAGTAGTAGGGTTAGGTTTAGATTTAAGGCTACCATTAGGGTTAAAGTTAGGTTTAGGCTTATGATTCGTTTTAGGTTTATGGTTAAAGTTTGCTTTTGAAGTAGGGTTAGTGTTAAGGTTATGTTTTGGGTAGGTGTTAATTTTTGCTTTAGGTTTGGGCTATGTGTTAGGGATCTTGTTATGGTTATGGTTATATTTAATGTAAGGGTTATGGATTGGGTTAGTGTAAGTCTTATGGTTAGTGTTAGGTTAAGGGTTAGTGTTAGGTTTAGATTTAGGGTTTTCGTGAGGTTTAGGTTTAGATTTGAGGTTAAGGTTAAGATGATGTTAGGATTAGGGTTAGAGATAGGGTTGGGGTTTTGGTTAGTTTTAGGGTTAGGGATAGGTTTAGGTTTATTTTAGGGTTAGGGTTAGGTTTTTTGTTAGGGTTAGGGTTAGAGTTAGGGCTAGGTTTAGTTTTAGGGTTAGGGTTAGGTTTAAGCATAGGGTTAGGTTTATGGTAAGTGTTACAGTTAGGGATATGGTTAGTGTAAGTTTTAGGGTTATTTTAAAGTTATGGTTAGATTTAGTGTTTGGGATATGGTCAGGTTTAGGGTTATTTTAAAAGTCAGGGTTAGGGTTAGGTTTAGGATTAGTTTTAGGATTGGTGTTAGGTTTTGTTTTACGTCAGGGTTTTGTCTAGGTTTAGAATTATTGTTAGGTTTAGTTTTAGTGTAAGGTTTAGGGTTAGTGTTGGTGTAGGGTTTATGTAATTGTTAGAGTTAGGGTTTGTGTTAGGGTTAGGGTTTGTGTTTGGGTTAGGGTAAATTTTAGGTTTAAGGTAATTGTTAGGTTTAGGTTTAGGATAATGGTTAGAGTTAGTGTTAGTGTTTGGGTTAGCATTAGGTTTAGTGTAAGGATTAGGGTTAGGGTTTAATTTAGTGTTAGTAATAGGACTAGGGTTTGTGTTAATGATATTGTTAGTCTTAAGTTTAGTTTTATGGTTTCATTTAGCAATTGGGTTAAGTTTATTAATAGGGTTAGGCTTCTATTAGACTTATGGTTAGGGTTTGTTTTATGTTTAGATTTTGTGTTAGTTTTAGGCTTAGTGTTAGGGTTAAGGTTAGGTATTGGGTAAGTTTAGTTTTACGGTTAGGGTTAGGTTTAGGGTTAGCATCAGGTTAGTGTTAGGTTTAGGATTATGTTACGCTTACTCTTATGTTTAAGGTTACTGTTTGTGTTAGGATTAGAGATAGTGTTAGGGGTTAGGATTAGGTTGAGGGTTAAGTTTTTGATTAGAGTTATTGTAGGTGTTAGGATTAGGGATAGGGTTAGGTTTTGTTTTATGGTTAGGTTTAGATTTAGGATTAGCATTAGGGTTATGGTTAGGATTAGCGTTAGTTTTAGGTTTGGGTTTTGGTTTAGTGTTAATGTTAGGTTTAGTGCTAGGTTTAATGTTAGGGTTAGGGTTAGGGTTTGTCTAAGTTTTATGTTTAGGGTTTGGATTTGGGATACAGTTAGGATTGTGTTTACTTTTAGGTTTAGTTTTAGGTTTACTGTTAGTGTTAGGGTTAGGGTTAAAGTTTGTGTTAGGGTTGTGGATAGCATTCATATTATGTTTAGGGTCAGGTTTAGGGTTCATGTTAGAATTAGTTTTAGGTTTACTGTTAGGTTAGGTTTAAAGTTATGGTTTTGATTAGAGTTTTTTTAAGGGTTGGGGATAGAGTTAGGTTTAGTGTTAGGGTTAGGGTTAGTTTAAAGTTAGTATTAGATTTAGTGTTAGGTTTTCATTTAAGTTTAGTATTATGTTTATGGTTTGTTTAGGGTTAGTCTTAGGGTTACGGTTAGTGTTACATTTAGTGTAAGTGTAAGGGTTATGGTAAGGTTAGTGTTAGGGTTAGGATTAGTTTTAGGATTATGATTCATGTTAGGGTTAAGGTTAAGATTAGCGTTAGATTTAGGTTAGGTTAGCATTAAGGTAAATGTTAGCATTATGGTTAAGCTTAGTGTTACGGTTAGGGTTAGCATTAGGCTATGTGTTATAGTTCTATTTAGAGTTAGTGTTAGGGTTTGGGTTAGGGTTAGGTTTAGGTTTAGTGTTAAGATTCATTTTAGGATTTGTGTTAGCATTAGGATTAGGGTAAAGTTTAAGCTTATGGTTAGATTTAGTGTTAGGGAAAATTTTAGGTTTAGGGTTAGGGCTAGGTTTAGGTTTAGGTTTAGTTTTAAGGTTAGTGTTATGATTAACGTTAGTTTTAGGGTTAAAGATAGGATTGTGTTAGGTTTAGGGTTAGTGTTAGAATTAGCGTTAGGGTTACGGTTACATTAGGAATAGGGGTTTGGTTTCAGTTAGGATTTGTCTTAGGTTTAGATTTAGGGATAGGGTTATGATTATGGTTAGTGTTAGGATTAGTGTTAAATTTAGTGTTAGGGTTAGTGTTAAGTTTTTTGTTATGTTTAGGGTTAAGTTTAGTATTAGTGTTAGTGTTAGGGTTAGGGTTGGTGTTAGTTTTAGGGTTATGGTAGCATTATTATTAGGGATAGGGTTAGAGTTAGCGATAAAATTTGAGATATGCTTAGTGTTAAAATTAGTGTTAGGGTTAGGGTTAGTTTTAGGGTTATTGTTAGGTTTATTGTTAGTGTTAAGACTAGGGTTAGGCTATGTGTTAGGGTTCTGGTTACAGTTACATTTAGACACAGAGTTAGGGTTAGTTTGGGGGTTAGGCTTAGTATTTAGTTTAGCATTAGGTTTAGGGTTAGTGTTAGATTTAGGCTTAATATTTGTGTGAGGTTTATGTTTAGTGTTAGTTTTAAAGTTAGGGTTACATTTAGGATTAAGGTAAGTGTTAGAGTTAAAGTTTGGGTTGTTGTTAGAGTTAGGGATAGGGTTAGGGTTAGAAATAGGGTTAGAGTAATCATTATGGTTAGGGTTAGAGTTAGGGTTAGAGTTAAAGTTTGTGTTAGGATTAGGCTTTTGTTTATGTTTAGGGTTTGTTTTAGGGGTAGGGTTAATTTTAGGTTAGTGTTAGGGTTAAGGTTGGAGTTTGGGATAGTGTTAGGGTTAGTGTTAGGGTTAGACTTAATCTTAATGTTAGGGTTAAGATTTGTGTATGTGTCAGGTTTAGGGTTAGGGTTACGGTTACAGTTGGTATTAATTTAATTCTGAAGAAACAGAGTAAGAGTTAGGGTTAGGTTTAAGTTTAAGCTTAGTGTTAGGTCTAAGTTTAGGTTTAGGTCTCACATTAGTGTTAGGATTAAAGTTAGGTTAATGCTAGTGTTATGGTAATGGATATGGTTTATTGTAGGATTAAGGTTAGGGTTAGTGTTAGAATTAAGTTTAGGTTTTGGGTTAGGTTACTTTTAGTTTTATGGTTTGGGTTAGGGTTTGTGTTAGTTTTAGGGATAGGTTTAGGGTTAGGGTTAAGTTAAGGTTAGGGATAGTGTTAGGGTTAATGTTATGTTTAGTGTTAGGGTTAGTGTTTGTGTTAGGTTTAGTTTTAGTTTTAGTTTTAGGGTTAGGGTTAGGTTTAGGTTAGTGTTAAGTTTGGGGTTAGTGAGAGGGGTAGTGTTAGGATTAGCGTTAAGATAAGGGTTAGAATTAGAATTAGTGTTAGGTTTACAATATGTGTTAGGTTTAGGGTTAAGGTTAGTGTTAGTTTTAGGATTAGGATTATTGTTAGGATTAGGATTAGGGTTAGGTTAAGTGTTAGTGTTAGTTTAGGGTTAGGATTAAGCTATGTGTTAGAGTTCTGGTTAGGTTTACGTTTAGCATTATTGTTAGGTTTTTGGTTAGGGTTAGATTTTGGGTTAGTGTTAGGATTTTTGTTAAGGATAAGTTTTTGGTTAAGGTGAGTTTAGGGTTCGTTATAGGGTTAGTGTTAGGGTTAAGGTTATGGATAAGTGTTAGTGTTAGGGTTAAATTTAGAGTTAGTTTTAGGTTTATGATCATGGTTTGTGTTAGTGTTAGAATTAGAGTTAGGTTACAGGTTAGGGATAGATTTAGGGTTAGGGTTACGGTTAGGATTTGTCTTAGGTTTAGATTTAGGGATAGGGTTATGATTATGGTTAGTGTTAGGATTAGTGTTAAAGTTAGTGTTAGGGTTAGGGTTACGGTTAGGATTAGCAGTAGTTTTAGAGTTGGGGGTTTAGGTTAGTGTTATTGTTAGTGTTATGGTTAGATTTAATTTTAGAGAGAGGGTTAGGTTTAGAATTAGGTTTAGGTTTAGCATTAGGGTTAGGTTTAGGGTTAGTGATAGGGTTAGGGTTAAGGTTTTGGTTAGGGATTCTGATAGGGTTAGGTTTATTGTTATGGTTATGGTTTGCATTATTGTTAGGGTTAGAGTTATTGTTAGTATTAAGTTTAGTGTCAAGTTTAATTTTACGGTTAGGGTTAGGTTTAATGTTAGGGTTTTAATTAGGTTTAAAGTTATTTTAAGGGTTAGGGTTAATATTAGGTTTTGGTTTAGAGTTAAGTTTAGGGTTAAGGTAAGTGTTAATGTTAGAGTTGAGTTTCAGATACAGTTAGTGTTTGTGTTAAGTTTATGGTTAGGGTTAGTGTAAGGTTTAGGTTAAGGTTAGGTTTAGGGTTAGGGTTCGTGTTACTTTTATGGTGAAGTTTAAGTTTAGGGTTATGGTTATGTTTAGATTTTAGGTTAGTGTTAGGTGTAGGTTTAGGTTTAGGGTTAGGGTTATGGTTTATGTTAGGGTTAGATTTTGTGTTAGGATTAGTGTTAATATTAGGTTTAGTGTTGGGTTTTGTATTAAGGTTATTTTTAGAGTTAGTTTAGGTTTATAGTTAGGGTTTGCATTATTTTAGGATAAGAGTTAGGTTAGCATCAATATTATGGATAGGTTTATCTTTAGGGTTTGTTGTAGGGTTAGGGTTAGGGTTGGGATTAGAGTTAGGGTTAGCGTTAGGGTTAGTATTAAGGTTAGGATTATGTTTAGGCTAAGTGTTAGTGTTAGAGTTAGGGTTAGGGTATGTGTTAGGATTAGGGTTAAGCTTACGGTTAGAGTTATTGCTAGGGTTAAGGTAAGGGTTATGGTTTGTGTAACAGTTAGTGTTAGTGTTAGGTTTAGGGTTTGTTTTAGGGTTAGGTTTAGGTTTAGAGTTAGAATTAGTGTTAGGTTAGGGTTAGTGTAAGTGTTCGGGTTAGGGTTAGGGTTAGGATTAGTTTTAGGGTTAGGGTTAACATTTGTTTTAGGAATAGTTTGAGGGTTACATTTATGGCTATGATTCTGGTTACGATTAAGGATAGGGTTGGGGTTTTGGTAGTGTTAGATTTAGGTTTGTGGTTATAATTAGGATTTTGGTTAGGTTTAGGGACACGTTTTTGGTTAGGTTAATTGTTAGGGTTACGGTTAAGGTTTCAATTAAAATTAGTGTTAGGGTTAGGGTTAGGGTTAGTGTAAAAGTTAGGGTTCGGTTTGTGTTACAGTTAGGGTTACATTTAGGGTTAGGTTGAGGCATACGCTTAGGGTTTTTGTTAGGGTTAAGTTAGGGATGAGGTTAGAGTTTGTGTTATGGTTACGTTTAGGTTAGTGTTAGTGTTAGTGTAAGGGTTATTGTTAGGGTTAGGTTTAGAGTTAGTATTAGGTTTAGGTTTAGGATTTGTGTGAGGGTTAATGATAGTGTTATTGTTAAAGTTAGGGTTAATATTAGGGTTAGGGTTATGGTTTGGCTTAGTGTTAGTGATAGGGTTTGGTTTAGTGTTAGCATTTGTTTTAGGGATAGGTTTAGTTTTAGGATTAGTGTTAAGGATAGGTTTCATATTAGGGTTAGGTTTTCAAATAAATTTGGTGTTAGGGTTAGGTTTAGGGTTAAGATTGAATTTAGTGTTAGGTTTAATGTTAGTTTAGTTGTTAGTGTAAATGTTTTGGTTAGGGTTAATGTGAGGTTTAGTGTTAGGGTTAGTGTTCAGGTTTGGTTTAGGGTTCATGTTAGGGTTAGGTTTAGGATTAATGTTAGTGGTGGGGCTAATGTTAGGTTTAGTGTTAGGTTTAGTGTTAGGGATAGGTTTAATATTAGGGTTACAGTAAGTCTTAGGTTTATGTTTAGGTTTATGGTTAGATTTAGTGTAAGGATTACGTTTGGGTTAGTTTTAGGGTTAATGTTAGTGTTAGTGTTCTGGTTTGTGTTATTGATAGGGAAAGGTTTCGAGTTAGGTTTATAATTTTAGTTAGAATCGGGTTAGGGTTAGGTATAGGGTTAGGTTTAAGTAAGGGTTAGTGTTGGGGTTGTGGTTTGGGTTATGTTTCAATTTTGTGGTATGGTTAGTTTTAGATAAGGTTAGGTTTAGTTTGGGGTTAAGGTTAGTTTTAGAGTTAAGGTTAATGTTATGCTTAAGTTTAGTGTTAGGGTTAGGATTAGTGTTATGGTTATGGGTAGTGTTAGATTTAGGTTTGTGTGAGGAGTAGGGTAAGGGTTAGGGTTAGGTTTTGATTTAGGTTAAGGTTTAGGTTTAGAGTAAGGGTTAGGATTAGGGTTAGTTTGGGGGTTAGGGTTAGGGTTAGTGTTAGGATTAGGTTTATGTTTAGGGTTAGTGTTAGGGTTTGTGTTAGGATTAGGGTAAGTGTTAGGTTTACAATTCATGCTAGGGTTAGAGTTAGTGTTAGTGTTAGGGATAGGATTACAGTTAGGTTTGGGTATAGCTTTATGGTTAGGCTTGGTTTTAGTGTTAGGGTTAGGTATAGGGTTATATTTATGGATAGATTTAGGGTTAGATTTAGTTTTAAGTTTAGTGTTATGGTTAAGGTTAGGGTTAAATTTAGTGTTAGGGTTATGCATAGGTTTTGTGTTTGGTTTAGGGTTGGGTTTAGGTTAATTTTATTGTTATGGTTTATGTTAGGGTTTTTGTTAGCATGAGGGATAGGATGTTCATTGTTAGTGTTAGGGTTAGGGTTTTGGTTAGGGGTAGTGTTATAGTTAGTTTTAGGGTTAAGCTTAATGTTAGGGTTAGTGTTAGTGTTAGGAGTGGGATTAGGTTAAGATTTGTGTTAGGGTTAGGGTTAAGATTAGCATTAGCGTTAGGGTTAGAGTTAGGGTTAGAATGAGGATTAGTGCTAGTGTTAGAGTCACGGTTTTGTTTAGGCTATGGGCTGGGTTTCTGTATAGTGTTATGTTTAGAGATATTGTTAGGGTTAGTGTTAGGTTTAACTTTAGTGTAAGGGTTAGGTTTAGGTTTTCGGGTTAGGTTTATTGTTAGGTTTATGGTTAGGGTTTCTATTAAGGTGAGGATTAGGAAAAGGTTTAGGTTTAGGTTTAGTTTTACTGTTTCAGTATAATTTTAGGTTTAGTGATAGGGCTATGTTTATGTTTAGGTTAATGTTGGTGTTAGGGATAGGGTTAGGTTTAGGGAAAGGTTTCATGTTAGGGTTATGATTAGGGTTAGTGATAAAATTAGGGTGAGTGTTAGGGTAAGGTTTAGTGTTAGAATTAGGTTAAGGTTAGGTTTATGGTTATGTTTTTTTTTTTTTTTTGAGGAATGTGTTACAGGTAGGCATAGTGTTAGGGTCACGGTTAATGTTAGGGTTAGTGTTAGGGTTAATTTTAATGCTAGTGGTAGGGTTAGAGTAAGGATAGTGTTAGATTTAGGATTATTTTTAGGTTTAATGTTAGGGTTAATTTTAGTCATATGTTAAAGTTAGGGTTAGGATTATTGTAAAGGTTAGGGTTATGGTTTGTATTAAAGTTTGGGTTAGGTTTAGGGTTAGTTTTAATGTAATGGTTAGGATTAGGTTTAGGTTTAGGATTAGTACTGGAGTTAGGGTTAGGTTTAGTGTTTGTGTTAGGGTTAGCTTTAGTATTAGGGTTAGGGTTATGATTGCATTAAGGTTAGTGTTAGGGTTAAAAATAGGATTAGGATTAAAGTTAGTGTAAGTGTTAGGGTTAGTAATACTGTTAGGTTTAGGTTTAAGGTTGGGTTTAGTGTTAGGCCTAGTGTTATGGTTAGGGTTAGGGTCATGGTTAATGAGAAGTTTAGGGTTAGGTTTAGGTTTAGGGCTAGTGAAAAGGTTAGATTTTGGGTTAGGGTTATTGTTAGGTTTAGGTTAGGTTTAGTGTTAGGATAAGTGTTAGTTGTAGAATAAGGGTTACTTGTAGGGTTAGGTAAGGTTAGGGTTAAGGATAGTTTAGGTTTAGGGTTAGAGTTTTGGTTAGGGTTGGTTAGTTGAAGAGTTAGGTAAGTTTTAGGGTAAAGGATAGGTTAGGTTTAGGGTTAGAGTTTGGGTTAGGGTTTGTGTTAGAGTTAGGGTTAGTGTTAAGTTTTGATTAAGGGTTAGTGATAGGGTTATTTTTAGGATTAAGTTTAGGTTTAGGGTTAGAGTTTTCAGGGTTATGTTTAGGTTAGAATTAGGGTTTGTTTTAGGGTTAAAATTAGGGATCTGGTTACAGTTAAGATAAGAGTTAGAGTTAGGGTTAGAATTAGTTTTAGGGTTGGGTTAGGGTTAGTGTTTGTTTTCTGGATAGGATTAGTGTTAGGTTTTGTGTTAAGTTTAGGGTTATGGTTAGTGTTAGGGTAACAAACAACTTTAGGTTTAGTGTTAGGGTTAGGTTTAGTGTTAGTATTAGTGTTAGTGTTAGTGTTAGATTTATGCATAGTGTTAGCATTAGTTTTAATGTAAGGGTTAATATTAGGTTTAGACTTAGGATTAAGATTATGGTTATTGATTCGTTTAGTGTTGGGTTCCGGGTTAATATTAGGGTTAGGTTTAGGGTTAGTGTTTGTTTTAGGGTTAGGTTTAGGTTCAGAGTTAGTGTTAGTGTTAGGTTTAGGGTTAGTTTGAGGCTTAGGTAAGGGTAAGCGTGAGGTCATATTTAATGTTAGGGTTTGGGTTAGGATTAGGATTAGGGTTAGTTTTAGGGTTAGAGATAGTATTAGGATTAGCATTAGGGTTAAGTTTAGGATTACTGTAAGGTTTAATGTTAGGTTTAGTGTAAGTGAAAGGTTAAGGATTAATATGTGGTTTAGGTTTAGTATTTTGGTTAGGGTTAGGGTTAGGGTTAGTGTTAGGATTAGCATTATGGTTAGGTTTAAGATTAGTGTAAGGGTTAATGTTAAGTTTAGTGTTAGTGAAAGGTTAAGGATTACTGCGTGGGTTAGGGTTAGTGTTTTGATTAAGGTTAGGGTTAGAGATAGGGTTAGGTTTTGTGTTAGGGTTACAGTTAGTTTTAGGGTTAGGTTTAGTGTTAGGTTTGGATTAGTGTTAGTGTTAGTGTTAGAGTTAGGTTTATGGTTAGTATTAGTGTAGGTGTTAGGTTTCAAATTAGAGATTTGTTTATATTTAGAGTTATATTTAGAGTTAGGGTTAGGGTTAGAGTTAGGGTTAGTGTAAAATTTAGTGTTATGTTTAGGTTTAGTGTTAGTGTTAACGTTAGGGTTTCTGTTAATGTTAGTGTTAGGGTTAGAGTTATGTGTATGGTTTCAGTTACGATTTGAGTTAGGGTTAGAAATAGTGTTAGGGTTAGGATATGCTTAGGGTTAGGGTTTGTGCTAAGTTTAGATTTTTTGTTAGCCTTATGGTTAAAATTAGGTTTAGGGTTAGGTTTTGGGTTAAAGCTAGTTTTAGAGTTAGGGTTAGGGTTAGGTTTAGCATTAGGTTAGGGTTATTATTAGGGTTAGGTTAGGGTTACTGTTATGGTTAGGGATAAGTTTTGTGTTAGGGTTAGGTTAGTGTTAGGATTATTGTTAGGTTTAGGTTTAGGTTTAGGTTTAGCATTAGTTTTAGGGTTAGGTTTAGGGTTAGTGTTAGGATTTGTGTTTGAATCAGTTTTAGGGTTATGGTTTATTTTAGTGTTAGGGTTAGGTTTTGGGTTAGGGATATTGTTATAGATAGGATTAGCATTATTTTAACAGTTGGGTTTTAGTTTTGTGTTAGTGTTAAGGTTAGGGTTAAGTTTAATGTTAGGTTTAGGGTTTGTGTAAGGGTTAGTGTTAGGTTTAGCATTAGGCATAGTGTTAGCATTATGAAGAGGTTTAGATTTAGGGTTAGGTTTTGGGTTTTGTTTAGTGATAAGATTATGGTTTTGGTTATTGTTAATGATAGGGTTAGGTAAGTGTTAGGATTTGGGTTAAGATTGGTTAAGGGTTAAGTTTAGGGTTAGGGTTTGTGTGGGTTAGGTTTAGTTTTAGGGTTCAGGTTAGGTTTAGGGTTAGGGTTTGTGTGGGTTAGGTTTAGTTTTAGGGTTAGGTTTAGGGTTCAGGTTAGGTTTAGGGTTAGGTTTAGTTTTTGTGTTAGGAAAGGGATAGGGTTTAGATTAGGGTTACGGTTAGGGTTAGTGTTAAGGTTAGGGAGAGGATTAGGTTTATGTTTAGGTCTAGGTTTAGGTTTACAGTTAGGTTTAATGTTAGGTTTAATTTAGGGTTAGGGTTAGGTTTATGGTTACTTTTAGGGTTAGTGTTAGGTTTATGGTTAAGTTTAGTGTTAGGTTTATTGATAGGGATCATGTTAGGTTTAGTGTTAAAATTAGGGTAAGTGTTCAGGTTAGGATAGTTTTAGCATTACAGTTTATTTTAGTGTTTGTGTTTCAGTTAGTGATAGGTTTAGGATTAGGATTATGGTCAAGATTAGGTTTAGTGTTAAAGGTAGGATAGGGTTAGTATTAGGTTTAGGGTTAGGTGTAGTGTTAGGGTTAGGGTTAGGTTTAGTGTTAGTGTTCAGTTAAGGGTTACATTTAGAGTTTAGTGTTAGGGTTAAAATTACAATTAGGGTTATTATTAGGATTAGGATTAGGGTTATACTTACGATTCCTGTAAAGTTTAGGGTTAAGTTTAGTGTTTGTGTTAGGGTTAGAGTTAGTGTTAGTTTTAGGGTTAGGTTTACTGTATGTATCAGAGTTCTTGTTAGGGTTATGTTTAGAATTAGTCTTATTTTTAGGGTTAGGATTAGGGTTAGTGTAAGTGTTAGGGTTAGGTTTAAATTATGTTTAAGTTTATATTTTGTGTTAGGTTTAGGGTTATGGTTAAGATTAAGTTTAGAATTTTGGTTAGAATTAGGGTTAGGGTTAGATTTGGGGTTTGTGTTAGTGTTAGGGATATGGATAGGGTTAAGTGTTAGGTGTAAAGTTAGGGTTTTATTTGGTTTAGGCATAGTGTTAGGGTTAAAATGAGTTTAGGGTTACAATAAGTTTAGGGTTACTGTTAGGGTTAGAATTTGGTTTAGGGTTAGTTTTAGTTTTAGGTTTAGGCTTAGGGTTACTGTTAGGATTAGGGTTAAGGTTAGGGTTAGGTTTTGGGTTAGTTTTAGAGTTAGGGTAAGGGTTTTGTTTTGGGTTTTAGAGTTAGGGTTAGGATTATGTTTAGGGTTAATATTAGCTTTAGTGTTAGATTTCGGGTTTGGATTTCTGTTAGGCATAATATTAGGATTAGTGTTAGGGTAAGGAATAGGATTAGGATTAGAGTTAGGGTTAAGGTTAGGGGTAGGGATAGGCTTAGTTTTAGGGTTACTGTTAAAGTTAGGGTTAAGCTTAGGGGTAGGTATAGGCTTAGTGTTAGGGTTACTGTTATAGTTTGGGTTAATGTTAATTTTAATATTAGCTTAGTATTAAATTTTGTGTTAGTTTAGGTTTAAGTTTAGGTTTAGTTTTAGGGTTTTGTTTAGGGTTAGTGTTAGGGTTAATCTTAGTGTTATTGTTAGTGTAAGTATAAGGGTTATTTTTAGGGTAAGTGTTAGGTTTAGGATTAGGTTTAGGGTTATGATTCATGTTATGGTTAAAGTTAAGGTTAGCATTAGGTTTAGGTTAGGTTACAATTAAGCTTAAGGTTTGCGTTATGGTTAGGTTTAGTTTTAGAGTTAGGGTTAGGGTTAGTGTTAGGCTATGGGTTAGTGTTCTGTTTAGAGTTAGTTTCAGGGTTAGGGTTAAGTTAAGTTCAGGTTTATTATTAGGTTTCGGTTTAGGATTTGTGTTATCGTTAGCGTTAGTGTGAACTTTAAGCTAAGGTTTAGGTTTAGTGTTAGGGAAAAGTTTAGGTTTAGGATCAGGGCTAGGTTTAGGGTTAGGTTTAGTTTTAGTGTTAAGGTTAGTGTTAGGATTAACGTTAGTTTTATGGTTAAAGATGGGATTTGTGTTAGCATTAGCGTTAGTGTTAGTGTTAGAATTAGTGTAAGGGTTACATTTAGGTTAGGTATAGGTGTTTGGTTGGGGATATGATTTGTCTGAGGTTTAGGTTTAAGGATAGGATTATGGTTATGGTTAGTGTTAGGGTTAGTGTTAATGTCAGTGTTAGGGTTAGTGTTAGGGCTAGGGTTAGTGTTAGGGCTAGGGTTAGTGTTAGTGTTAGTTTTAGGGTTAAGGTTAGCATTAGTGTTAGGGTTAGGGTTAGAGTTAGGGTTACAAATCGCATTATGCTTAGGGTTAAATTTAGCGTTACGATAGGGTTAGTTTTAGGGTTATGGTTAGTGTCAGTGTGAGTGTTAAGATTAGGGTTAGGCTATGTTTTAGGATGCTGGTTACAGTTAAGTTTAGAGATAGTGTTAGGTTTAGGGTTAGTAAGTTTAGCATTTGTTATAAGGTTATATTTAGAGTAAGTTTTAGGGTTAGGGTTAGGGTTAGTGTTAGAGATAGGTTTTGGTTTAAGGTTAGTTTTAGAGTTAGAATTAGGTTTAGTGTAAGGGTAAGCGTTAGGTTAGGGTTAAGCTTAATTTTATATTAGGGTTACTGTTATCGTTAGGGTTAGCATTTGTTAGGGTTAAGGTTAGTGTTAGGGATAGGGTTAGAGTAATTGTTATGGTTAGTGTTAGAGTTAGGGTTAGAGTTAAAATTTGTGTTAGGATTAAGATTATGTTTAGGTTAATGGTCTGTTTTAGGGTTAGGGTTAGTTTTAGGTTAGTTTTAGTGTTAAGGTTGGAGTTATGTTTAGTGTTAAGGTTAGACTTTTTCATAGGGTTAGGGTTAAGATTTGTGTATGTGTTAGGTTTAGGATTAGGCTCACGGTTAAAGTTTGGATTAATTCAGGTCTAAAGATAGGGTTAGGGTAACAGTTAGGGTTAGGTTTAGGTTTAGGGTTAGTGTTAGGGCTATGTTTAGGTTTTGGTTTCGGGGTAGTGTTAGGATTAAAGTTAGGGGTAATGTTAGTGTTATGGTATTTGATATGGTTTATGTTGGGTTTAGGTTTAGGGCTAGTATTAGAATTAATGTTAGGTTTAGGGTTAGGTTACGTCTAGTTTTACCTTTTGGGTTAGGGTTTGTGTTAGTGTTAGGAATAGGGTTAGGGTTAGGGTTAAGTTAACGTTAGGGGTAGTGTTAGGGTTAATGTTAGGTTTATTCTTAGGATTTAGTGTTTGTGTTAGGTTTAGTTTTAGTTTTAGAGTTAGGTTTAGGTTTAGGTTAGTGTTAGGAATAAGGTTAGTGTGAAGGGTAGTGTTAGGGTTAGGGTTAAGGTAAGGGTTAGTTTTAGGGTTAGGGTTAGTGTTAGGTTTGCAATATGAATTAGGGTAAGAGATAAGGTTGGAGTTAGGGTTAATGTGAGTTTTAGGTTTAGGGTAAACGTTAATGTTAGGGTTGGGTTAAGGGTTAGGGTTAGCTTTAGTGTTAGGATTAGGGTTAGAATTTGTGTTAGTGTGAGGGTTAAGATTAGAGATTTTGTTAGAGTTAAGGTAAGTGTCAGGATTACAGATTGGATTACAGTTAGAGTAACAGGGTTTAGCTTAGAGTTATTTCTAGGTTTATGGTTAAGGTTAGGATTAGGGTTAGTGTTTGGGACAGGGTTAGTGTTAGCATTAGTGTTAGAATTGGGGTTAAAGTTAGAGTTGGTGTTAGGATTAGTGTTATGTTTAGGGATAGATTTAGGGTAAAATTCATGATATGAATTAGGATTATGTTTAGAGTTAGTGTAAGGTTTCCAGTTAGGAATAGGCTTAGTGTTAGGTATATGTTTAGGGTAAGATTTGGGGTTAGTTTTAGGGTTTTTATTAGGGTTTTTGTTAGGTTTTGGTTTAGGGCTAAGGTTAGGATTATGATTACATGTAGAATTTGGGTAAGGTTTAAGGTTAGGTTTATGGTTAATTTAGGTTTATGGTTAGGGTTTGCATTTGCGTAAGGGTTAGATTTAGGGTAAAATTTAGCTTTAGGTTTAGGGTTAGGTTTAGATTTAGGTTTTGGTTTAAGGTTAGTTGTAGAGTTGGAATTAGTTTAGTGTATGGGTAAGCATTAGGTTAGTGTTAAGCTTAGGGTTAGTTAGGGTTACTGTTAAAGATAGCATTAGCATTTGTGAGTTTTAGAGTTAGGTTTAGGTTTGGGGTTAGAGTAATTGTTATGGTTAGGGTTAGAGTTAGGGTTAGAGTTAAAGATTGTGTTAAGATTAGACTTATGTTTAGGCTTATGGTTTGTTTTAGGGGTAGGGTTACTTTTAGGTTGGTGTTAGGGTTAAGTTTGGCATTTGAAATAGTGTTAGGGTTAGTGTTAGGGTTAGAATTAATCATAGGTTTATGGTTAATATTTGTGTATGTGTTAGGTTTAGGGTTAGGGTATCGGTAACAGTTTGGATTAATTTAGTTCTAAAAATAGGGTTATAGTAAAAATTAGGGTTAGGTTTAGGTTTAGGGTTTGTGTTAGGGCTAAGTTTAGGTTTAAGTTTTGGGTTAGTGTTAGGATTAAATTTAGGTTTAATGTTAGTGTTATGGTAATGGATATGGTTTATGTTAGGTTTAGCATTAGGGTCACTGTTAGAATTAAAGTTAATTTTAGGGTTAGGTTATGTTTAATTTTACACTTTGGGTTACAGTTATTGTTAGTGTTAGGAATAGGGTTAGAGTTTGGGTAAATTTAAGGTTAGATGAAGTGTTAAGGTTAGTGTTAGGTTTAGTGTTAGGGTTAGTGTTTATGTTAGTGTTAGGATTAGGGATAGTTAGACTGGTAGTGTTAGGATTAGGGTTAAGTAAGGGTTAGAGTTAGTGTTAGGATTCGTGTTAGGTTTACAATACTTGTTAGGGTTAGGGTTAAAGTTGAAGTTAGTGTTAGGGTGAGTATTAGGGTTAGGATTAGGTTTAGTGTTAGGTTTAGGTTTTGGGTTAGTGTTAGATTTTGTGTTAAGGTTAGGTTTAGGCTAGGTTTAGGGTTTGGTATAGGGTTTGTGTTAGGGTTAGGGTTAAGGTTAGGATTAGTGTTAGGTTTACAATAGGAGTTAGGGTTAGGTTTAAGGTTGGAGTTAGGGTTAGGGTGAGTGCTTAGTTAAGGTTAGGATTAGTGTTAGTGTTAGGATTAGGGTTAGGGTTAAGCTATGTGTTAGGGTTCATTTTAGTTTTATGGTTAGCGTTATTGTGAGGTTTGGGTTAAGGTTAAATTTAGTGCAAGAGTTAGGGTTAGGTTTAGATTTAGGGTGAATTTTAGGTTTAGGCTTATGGTTCGTGTTAGGTTTACTGTTAGGTTTAGGTTTGGGGTTAGTGTTAGGTTTTGTGATAAGGATAAGTTTAGGGTAAGGGTAGGTTTAGGGTTTGGTATAAGGTTAGTGTTAGGGTTAAGGTTAAGGTTAAGTGTTAGGGTTAGGTTTAATGTTAGGATTAGTGTTAGGTTTACAATATGAATTAGTGTTAGGGTTAAGGTTAGAGTTGGGGTTTGGGTGAGTATTAGGGTTAGAGTTAGTGCTAGTGTTAGGTTTACGGTTAGGGTTAGGCTATGTATAAGGGTTCTGGTTAGGGTTCTGATTAGCGTTATTGTAAGTGTGTGGGTTGGGTTACATTTGGTATAAGAGTTTGGCTTTGGTTTAGATTTAAGGTGAGTGCTAAGTTTAGATTTAGGGTTGGTGTTAGGGTTAGTGTTAGGTTTAAGTTTTGGGTTAGTTTTGATTTTGTGTTAAGGATATGTTTAGTGTTAGTGTAGGTTTAGGGTTTGGTATAGGATTAGTGTTAGGGTTAGGGTTAAGGTTAAGTGTTAGTGTTAGGTTTAATGTGAGGATTAGTGTTAGGTTTATGTTCACGGTTTGTGTTAGTGTTAGAATTAGGGTTAGGTAAAGGTTTAGGGATAGATTTAGGGTTAGTGTTATGGTTAGGGTTAGGGTTAGTGTTAGAGTTAATTTTAGGTTTAGGTCAAGTGTTTGATTCAAGGTTAGGTTTAGGTTAAGTGTTAAGATTAAGGTTAAGGTTATGGGTAGATTTAGCGTTAAGTTTATGGTTAGGGTTAGGTTTTGTTTATGGGTTATCGTTAGGATTATATATAAGGTTATTGTTAGGGTTAAGGTTAGGGTTTGTTTTAGGATTAGGGTTTTGGGTTAGGGTTAGAGTTATTTTTATTGTTAGTGATAGTGTAAGGGTAAGGGTTATTGCTAGGTTTAGGTTTAGTGATAGGGTTAGGGTTACGTTTAGGATTCGAGTTAAGTTTAGGCTTAGGGTTAGATTAGGGTAAGGGTTATTGGTAGGGTTAGGTTTAGTGTTAGTGTAGGTTTAAGTTTAGGGTTAGGGTTAGTTATAGATTTAGGTTAGGGTTAGTGTTAGGGTTACAGATTTGTTAATGTTAGATTTAGGGTTATGGTAATGGTTAGATTTAGTTTTAGAGTAAGGGTTGGGGTTAGGTTTAGTGTTAGGGTGAGGTTTACAGTTTACTGGTAGGTTTAGGTTTTGTTTTAGTGTTAGGTTTAGTGTTAGTTTTTGTGTTAGGTTTAGATACAGGGTTCATGTTATGATTAGGGTTAGTGTATGTTTTAGGGTAAGTGTTAGTGTTAGGATTTGTGTTAGCATTAGGGTTAATGTTAGGGTTAATGTTAAGGTTCATATTAGGGTTAGTGTTTGGGTTAGTGTTATAATTAGGGTTAGGTTAAGCTTTAGGAAAACTTATGAGTTAGTTTTAAGGTTAGGGTTAGGATTAGAGTTAGATATAGTGTTATGGTTAAAGATATGTTTAGGGTTAGTGTTGGAGTTACAAAGAGGATAAGGGCTAAATTTAGGGTGAGGGCTATGGATAGGGTTAGAGTTACTGTTAGGTTTAGTTTTAGGGATAGGTTTAATCTTAATGTTAGGGTTAGTATTAGGGTTAGGGTTCAGATTAAGGTTAATATAAGGTTTATAGTTAGGGTTAGGTTTAATGTTAGTGAAAGGGTTAGCATTGCGGTGTGGTTAGTATTAGAGTTAGGTTAGGGTTAGTGTTAGGGTTAGTGTTAATGTTAGCATTTATGTTGGTGTTAGGATTAGGGAAGGTTTAGGGTTAAGTTTAAGTTTGTTATAAGGTTTAGGTTTGGTTTAGGGTGTGTTTAAGGTTAGGTTTAGTGTTAGGGTTACGGTTTGTGTTTGGGTTAGGATTAGGTTGAAAGTTAGGGTTAGGGTTAGGAATATGTTTAGTGTCAGCGATAAAGTTAGGTTTAGGTTTTTTATAAGGGTTATGGTTAGAATTAGGGGTAGTGTGAGGGTTAGGTTTAGGGTGAGATTTAGTGTTAGGTTTAGTTTCAGGGTTAGGATTATGGTTAGGATTAGGGTTAGGTTTACAATTAGTGTTACGAGTAAAGTTAGGTATAGGGTGAGTGTAAATGTTAGGTTTAGAATTTGGGTTAGTGTTAGGGTTATGGTTAGAGTTATGATTAATTTAGGTTTATGTGTAGCATTAGGTTTAGGGTTGGGTTTTGTGTTTGTGTTAGGGTTAGGGTTTGGGTTAGGTTTAGGTTTAGTTTTATGGTTAGAATTAGAGTTAGGGTTGGATTAGTGTTTGGATTATGGTTAGGATTAGGTTTAGTGTTAGAGTTAGGGATAGAGAAATGGTAAGTGTTAGTGTTAGGATTAAGTTTATAGGTAGAATTAGTGTTAAGTTTAGGGTTAGGGTTAATATTTGTTTAAGGGTTAGTGTTAGGATTAGGTTAAGGGTTAGTATTAGACTTAGGGTTATTATTTGTTTTAGCGTTAGGGTTAAAGTTAGGGTTAGGGTTATGATTAGTGTTAGGTTTAGGGTTATGGTGACGGTTAACATTAAAGTTAGTTTTAGTGTTAGTGTTAGGCTCAGTGTTTGGTTTTGTGTTAGATTTAGGGATACCTTTGTGGTTACAGTTATCGTTAGGATTTGGGTAGTATTATGGTTAGGGTTAGATTAAGGTCAGCGATATGGTTAGGGTTTGTGTTAGGGTTAGATATCAGGTAAGGGTTACTGTTAAGATTAGTGTTAGTGTTATGGTTAGGGATAGAGTTAGTGTTAGGATGAGGGTTAGGGTTCATGTTACAGTTAGGTTTAGGATTATTGTTAGGATTGTGGTAAGTTTAGGGTCAGTTTAAGTATAGTGTTCTGGTTAAAGATAAGTTTATTGTTATTATTAGGATTATGAATAGGTAAGGTTTAGAGGGAGGGTTACGGTTAGATTTAGTGTTGGTGTTACTCTTAGGATTAGCGTTAGACTTAGGCTTAGCCTTAGGCTTAGTGTTAGGGTTGGTGCTAGGGTTAGGTTTAGGTTTAGTGTTAGTGTTAATGTTGGGTTTAGGTTTAGGTTTAGGGTTTGACTTAGTGATTAGTTTAGGGTTGGGTTAGTGTTTAAATTAAGGTTAGGTTAGTGTCAGTTTTATGGTTAGTGTTAGTGTTATGGTTAGGGTTACTTTTAGCATTAGGAATAGTGTTGGAAGCCATTCTCACACGTGACTGGGCACCTCCATGATTGGTTGTGAGGCATTCTGGCCAAACTGTGTTGGAGCTAATCCCCACCCTCTCCAGGTGAGAGATCCTGTATGTGTTGGGGTGTGACTGATCATTGACACTGAGACCAATCACTGACCCTGACAATGGAATGCTGCCCCCTCGACCTTCATTGGATGGAATTTTCCCCTAAATTTCTTGTTGCCCAATAAAATGCCACTCCCTGGCATTCTCTCTCTCTCTCTCTCTCTCTCTCTCTCTCTCTCTCTCTCTCTCCTGCTAGTCTGAGTAAGCCTTGCTGCCTCACCAGCTGTTTGGAGGTGAGAGCCTGAGGGGAGAGCCATCTCAGACCTGGTCATAGAAAAAGGTAATTGAGTCTTTGTGTTTATTTTGATTTCACAATTTAACTTCTACGTTACGAACCTCTTGAATGAAACCAGTGTGCTGGTCGCGTGGTGGAATTGGCGTCTAATGAGGAGGCATTTTAGCTTAACTAGATTGAGTGGGAGCACACTATAAAGATAAAAAGGAATTGGTGACAACTTTGGGTCACAAAAGAACCTGGAGGTACTGAAGGAATGAGACATTAAATTAATTAATATGGAAAATTCAACTTCTATGGATAAGGAGATGTATCTGACTATTCTAGACACCATAATTAATCAGAAAGGAAAACAGATTAAAAAAAATCTCAGTTATTACAATTCTTAAAAGTTGTAGGCGAATTTTGCTCTTGGTTTTGTGACCAGGAATCCCCAAATTTACTTACTTGGGAGAAAGTAGGGAGGAAATTACAACAAGTTTGCCCTTCTAATGAATTACCTGGAGGCATAGAAAAAATTCAGAAACCATGGACAGCTCTGGAAATTTGTCTTTTTGTATATATGTGCCAGAGTTCATGGCCCCCTGAAGATCTATTGAAAGGCATTCAGAGAGGTATTAGGTCTTTTCAAATGGAAAATCCACCTGAGGCTAAGTAAATTTCTTTTCCCTTGAACCATTTAAAAATGAAAACTCTTAGGTCAAAACCTAAAGTTAGGAATGTGACTTTATACATGCAAGAACAACATCATGGTAGCCTGCAAGAAGATTATAGAGAGGAAGGTCATATAGAGGAAACCTCCATAGTAATAGAGAGTCCTCTGGAAGAGACAGACAATCCTTCTGGAGAGGAAAATCTGGAAAAAATTCTTAGAGAGGCACAGAGTTCTTGTCCACCACATGGCTTAGAAGCCCATTTTCAAAATGGCGACAGAGGAGATTCTTCCTACGAGTTGCAGGCTGAGGGAGAGAAATCAGACTTTGAAATTCAGGACTTACGGAGAAATTTTAACAGACTGCTTTTAACACCACTTGCCCAGGCTATTAGAATTTGGCCATTATCTGCTAAAAAGACAAAATTTAACACATACTCTGAATTAAAAATGACTTTTCTTACCCTGTTCCAGCGAGGTATTAAGAAGGCACAGGAGGCAGGGGAAGACATTAGAGGTTTTCAAATTTTCCCAGTTTTTTAACAGGTTAATGACCAAGACCAGAGAGTTTGAGTTCATAAAAAGTGCTTGTGAGACATATGGTCAGAATACACCTTTTGTACAAAACTTAATTGATACTGTATCCTCACAACCACTTCCACTGAGTGATTGGATTTCATTAGGCAGATCTTGTTTGAATGGGGGGGATTTCTTACTTTGGCGATCTTATTGGGCTGATGTTTGAACTGAAGAAGCAGAAAGGAATAGAAAACAGAATTTACAGACCCTAGTAGAAATGTTTTTTATGAACAGGTGAATTTGCTGATTTAGAAAGACAGTTAAATTACGAATTTGTAGTGTATGATCAGATAACTGACTGTGCTAAACGTGCCTGGAAACAAATAGTTTCCAAGGACCAGTCCAATTTAGTCCTTACCAGAGTCAAGCAAGTTGCCAGTAAGCCATATTTGGATTTTGTAGCCCGATTGTATAAGAAAGCAAATAGGTCTATCAGAGACCCAGCAGCATGCGAGTTTATTGTTAAATAATTGGCATTTGAAAATGCAAATAAATATTGTCAGGATGTTCTTAGACGGCATCATAAAAAAGGAACAGTTTCTGAGTTTATCCACTTGTGTTCTGAGATGGATTCCACCCATTTGCAGACAGTAACACTAGGTGCGGCCCTGAAAGAAACCCTAAAACGGCAGGAATTAGTACAAAAACCCCACGGAAGATGCTATCTCTGAAGGAGAAATAATCATTTTGCGCGAGAATGCCACACTCATAATTTTAAGTTCAGGGCTCCATCTACTGTTGATAATAGATATTGCCGGACTCAACCCCATGTGGCAGATCAAGATGATGTCAATGAGCCCGCCTTCTTGTCATCATTTCCACCTGGCTGGGAAAACAAACTTCCGGTCGGCCCTCCCCCCGGGCCTAGAGTGAGGAAATAGATGATGTTTGCGCAAATTGATGTCATTGTGCCGACCATGGGGGGGCGCCATCTTTATTTTTACAGGACCAGACAGACAGTTCCCATACAAACCCTTAATGATTTTCAAAAGCTTTTAGGAGATATTAATTGGCTGAGGCCATTCTTAAAACTAATTCTGAGTTAAGTCCCTTATATCAGATATTAAAAGGAAATCCTTCTCCAACCTCTCCACGTCAGCTGACCTTAGAGGCTAGAACAGCCTTAAAAAGGGTTGAAAATGCAATTAAAAATGCACAAGTTACTAGAGTTGATCCTAAAGAAATAGTGTATTTATTAATAATTCCAACTGAGCATACCCCAACAGGAGCCATATGGCAAAGATTAGGAGTTACTGAGTGGATTTATTCATTCCACTCCCCTCAAAAAACATTGATTCATTTTCATGACTCTATTGCTCAATTAATAATTAAAGGTAGAACTAGGATTTTACAATTAATTGGATCTGGGTCTGATATCATAATTATTACATTTTCTTTTCAACAGACTAATTGGCTTTTTCAAATTTCTAGCTTATGGAAGATAGCTTTTCCTGATTTTCCTGGCCAGATAGATAGCCATTACCCTTGTGATAAGATTATACAATTTGCATCATTAACATCACTTATTTTTCCAAAGATTGTGCATGCACGTACTATAGATGAAGCTTTATCGGTGTTCACTGATGGTTCAAGCTCAGGTAAAGCAGGCTTTTATAGTTGTGTTCACACAGAGGTGATGCAAATTTCATATACTTTTGCCCAAAGAGCAGAGCTTCAATCTCTGATTTGTGCCTTAAATTACATTGCAAATGAACCTATTAATATTTATTCTGAAAGCTTATATGCAGTCAAAGTTACCAAAAATATTGAAACTTCAGTTATTTTGTATTCATCACAAGAGTTATTTGAATTATTTCATAATATACAGAAGGCAGTGCTAATGCATAAATACTCATGTTTCATAGGACACATACGGGCTCATACTAATCTTCCAGGACCGTTAGTTTCAGGTAATGACCAAATTGATAAATTAGTAGCATTTTGTCAACAGATACCTTCATATGACTGTGCACAACCTTCCCATTCCTTGGATCATCAAAATGCTTCTAGCTTACGTAAAAAATTTAATATTACCAGAGAACAAGCTCGTCAAATTGTAAGCCAATGCCCTAAGTGTGTTATTCACACTCCATCTCCACCATCAGGGGTAAATCCCCATGTATTAAAACCAAATCAAATATGGCAAGTGTATGTAACTCATATTCCTCAATTTGGTAAGCAATGTTATGTACATGTCCTAGTTGACACATATTCCAGATTTATTTTTGCCATGGCACATACTAAGGAAAATACTCAACATGTAATTTATCATTGCCTAGCAGCCTTTTCAGTGTTAGGATGCCCTATGCAGATTAAAACAGATAATGCACCAGCTTATGTAAGCTCTTCTTTTCAACAATTTTGCCAAGAGTTTCAAATTAATCATAAAACAGAAATTCCTTATAACCCCCAAGGTTGAGCCATTGTGGAAAGAGTTCATTTATCTATTGAGCTTCAATTACAAAAATTAAAAGGGGGGAATAGGTTTATGACCCCCTCAAATAGCCTCAATCATGCCTTGTTCCTTTTAAATTTTTTAAACTGTGACGTAGAAGGTCACACTGTGGCTGAGAGGCAAATGTCTCCCTCAGTAACAAGCCCTTTAGGCAGAGTTTTGTGGAAAGATTTACAGACTGGTCAATGGAAAGGCTCAGACCCAGTGATTATGTGGGGTAGAGGTAATGCTTTTATTTTTCCAGAAGGTGCTTTTTGTCCCATCTGGGTGCCTGAATGCACAATCAGACATGGAAGAGATAGAACCGAGATTCAAGCGACTGAAGATCGACCCGGAGAAGCTCCCATCCAAAAGGAAAAGATATTGGAAAAAGACAAAGAGAAAACAGATTGACCCAGCTGAAAAGCTGATTTCATGGGAAGACATGAAGAAGCTAACAACACAGGCTTCCTGAATAATTTGACTCCTAGGAAAGAACAGGACCCCAGTGTTGATGATAGCGACAGTAATTGCTCTGCTGGGCTGTCAGTTAAAGGGGAATCAGGTAGTCACTTACTGGACATATTTCCCAGATCCACCCCTGGTACACCCAGCTGTGTGGCCTGGAGAATTTATTCCAGTGTTTACTAATGATTCATGCATGATGGGAGGATTTACAGATACTCATATTACTCCCAATCATGTGACTAGATTTAATTATTCTGGCTACAGTGCCCAATTACCTTTTGTTGGTCCCACGATAAACATGCTGGCTGTCTGAAAGTATCATTTGAGGAAAAGACAGTGATTGGTAGACCTAGACTGACAAATTATTCTATTTATGGAGACTTAAAACCTTATACTAGATCAGTAATTCAGATGGGACTTTCACATAACAAGCCAGTCATTTCTGCAAAACATCCAAGGATACACCACTGTCCAAAAAGCTCTACAATTTATATTGGCACCTTTCCTAGATGGATGGATTGTGTAAATACTTTTTCCTGTACAACAAAAGATGTCTAAATATAGTGGGTATATTTTAGACTGGTCTCCTAAAATTGATGAGACAATTATGAAAAAATACTGCTATGACACCTGCAGAATTTGTTAGTAATATTTTGACTTACAGTGAGGGTGGTATTCAAAAAGATGTTTAGCACTTAATTCCTGCCTCAGAATTCTTACATTTTACAGACAAGCCTTTACCAAAATTTGTTGGCAAGAACTGTAAGGAGGGATCTGGCTATGGCTTATGAGCCTGTGTCCAATCTCCTTATGTTTTAATTATTAGAAATATAAAAGTTAAATGGATAGATGACAGATATGTTGTCACATGTAACACATGTAACCTAACCAATTGTATTACTAGGTATAATGGAGGAAAAGGAGTGCTGATACTTCATCAGCCCTTTTTGTCTTATTACCTGCTAATATTTAAGAGCCATGGTGTGCTGATACTGGTTTACAAGTCTTGCAGCAAATTCATGCCCAGCTAGCAAGACCTAAACGTGCTATTGGAATTATAATTGTTGGTGTTTTGGCGTTAGTTTCTTTCATTGCATCCACTCTTTCCACATCTCTGACACTGTCTCAAAATATTCAGCATGCAAAATTTCTTAATGATTTAGCTCAAAATACTTCCATGGCTCTGTGTAATCAAGTAAATATTGATGAACGGATTGATACTAAATTAAATGCCTTAGAGGTGACTGTTATAGACATAGGTAATGAACTTTCAGCTTTAAAATTTAAAGAAATGCTTAAATGCCATGCAAATTATAATTATGTGTGTGTTGTGGCTGGCAAGTACAATGCTTCTCTCTGGGATTGGGAGAAGGTTAAAAACCATTTGTTAGGTATTTGGCAAAATAACAATAATAGCTTGGATCTTTTGGAAGTTCATCACCATATCCAAGACATTCAAAATAATAGAGCTGATTTTTTGTATCCTTCTTCTTTGGCTAAACAAATACTGAAGAAGCTAAATGGATTTAACCCTGGAAATATTCTTAAACACTCGGCCAGGTACATTATTGGATTTTTTTCTTTGTTGTTAATTCTCTTTTGTGTTGTAATTATAGGATGGTGAGTTTTCGGAACAAGAATGCAGAAACTCGAAAGACTGAACCACTGCCTGATTTTTAAGAGAAAAAAGGGAGAATATTTGGGAAGCCATTCTCACACGTGATTGGGCACCTCCCTGATTGGGTGTGAGACATTCTGGTCAAACTGTGTTGGAGCTAATCCCCACCCTCTCCAGGTGCGAGAGCCTGTCCATGTGGCGGTGTGACTGACCATTGACCCTGAGACCAATCACTGACCCTGACCATGGAATGCTGCCCCCCTCAAATTTCATTGGATGGAATTTTCCCCTAAATATCTTGTTCCCCAAAAAAAGGCCACACCCTGGCGTGCTCTCTCCCTCTCTCTCTCTTCTGCTAGTCTGAGTAAGCCTTGCTGCCCCACCAAGTGGTTTGAGGTGAGAGCCAGAGGGGAGAGCTGTGTCGAACCTGGTCATTGAAAAAGGTAATTGAGTCTGTGTTTTTATTTTGATCTCACTATTTGACTTCTATGCTACGAACATCTTGAATGAAACCAGCATGCAGGTTGCTTGGTGGAGTTAGGGTTAAGTTTAGGGTTAAGATTAGTTTTAGGTTTAGGATTACGGTACGGGTTAGGATTAGTGTTAGAGTTAGGGTTAGTGTTAGGTTTAGTGTTATGGTTAGTGTTAGGGTAAGGTGTAGAGTTCTTGGTAGATTTAGTTTTAGGGTTTAAGTTAGGTTTTTTGTTAGTATTAGGGTTAGGTTTAGGGTAATGGTTAGGTTAGGTTAGGGGTAAAATTTGGGTTAAGGTTTGTGTTAAGGTTATTTTTTAGTTTTTGTGTTAGGGTTAGGGTTATGGATAGGATTGTGGTTAGTTTTAGGGTTAGTTTTAGAGTTAGTGTTAAGGTTATGTTTAGTTTTTGTGTAGGGTTATGGTTAGGTTTAGAATTAGTATTTGGGTAAGGTTTATGGTCAGTTTCAGGGTTAGGGTTAGGTTAGGTTTAGGTTTAGTGTCTGTGTTAGTCTTAGGGTTAAGTTATGCTTAGGGTTTGGGTTACAGTTAGGGTTAGGTTTATGATTAGGTTTAGTATTAGGCTTATGCTTAGGTTTAGTTTTAGGGTTAGAGTTATGATTAGGGTTAGGGTTATTGTTAGGTTTAGGATTAGGGTTAGGGTTATGGTTAGTCTTAGATTATGGGTCAGGATTTTTGTTAGTGTTAGGTTGAGTCTAGGGTTCATGTTATGGTTAGGGATGGAGTTTGTGTTAAGGTTAGTATTAGTGTAATGGTATGTGTTAGGGATAAGATTAGGTTTAGTGTTAGAGTAACAAATAGGTTTACAGTTGAGTCAGAGTTAGTTTTATTGTTAGTATTACTGCTATGGTTACTTTTAGGCTTAGTGTTAGGGTAAAGTTTAGGTTTTGGGTTAATTTTAGATTTAGTTATAGTGTTAGTGTTTGGTTTTGTGATAGGTTTACGGATGGGATTAGTATTAGATTTAGGCTTCAGTTAGGGATAGTATTAGAATCAGTGTTAGTTTTTGGGTTAGGGTTACTTTTAGGGTTAGGTAGGGGTTATGGTTATGGTTATGGTTAGGGTTAGGTTAGTTTTAGGGTTAGAGTTTGGGTTAGGGTTAAGTTAACCATTAGGTTTATGGTTAGGGTTAGTGTTAGGATTAGTGTTGGTGTTAGGGTCAGGGTTAAGATTAGGTTTTCTGTTAGACTTAGGGTTAGGTTGAGGGTTAAGTGTCAGGGTTAGGGTTAGGCTTATTGTTAGGTTTAGGGTTAGCATTAGGTTTAGGGTTAGGATAAGTGTTAGTGTTAAGGTTAGTGTCCGGGTTAGGGTTAGGCTTAGAGTTGGGGTTAGTGTTAGGTTCAGTGCCACAGTCTGGCTGGGAACAATCAGGAGCCACTTGTCAAAAGAAACTAACTTTATTTTTAGAACCACACACGCCAAACAAAACAGCTCCTCAGGAAAAACCCTCAGAGTCCCAACTGCCACCACCGCCTTCCCACAAGCATCTCCCTCAACCCTAAGCCTCACCACTTCCCCCATCCTCCTGCTCTTGAGGCCAATTGGCTGGGTCGCATGGGCGGAGCCAAAAAAAGTCCCCCAATGAGCAGCTCCGTGGTCTGAAAGGGCAGGGAAACAGCCCAATGAGCATCACCGCAGAGGAGCCAATCAGCTAGATGTTGCTGGGGCCGCTGAGAGCCAATCATCAGCTGGCAGTCTGAAAGGGCGGGGAAACAGCTCAATGAGCATCTCCAATGAGCATCACCGCAGAGGAGCCAATCAGCTAGATGCTGGTGTCGCTGTGAGCCAGCAGCTGGAATTTTGCTGGCAGCTGGAATTTTGCTGGGGCCCCTTTGTCTGTGGCTCTCAACATCTCCCCCTCTCTGTTTAAACAATAAGCATGTGGCTTAGGGACCGTGCATGCCTTAGGTTGTCCAATAATACATATGGTCCTTACCCATTAGGTTGGTACCATTGCAATTGGATCTTACCCATCACTGACTACTGGTCCAGTATACAGCCACACCTGTGGAGAGGTCTTTGTACTAGCGGGGTGGTGAAGTTCTTTGCTGAACGATCATGACAAGCAGAAGGGAGGAAGATACACCAAGCCAATTGACAGCTCCTTTTGTAAAAATTATATCACCGATGACATCATCAGCAAAAATACCCCAACACTACCACAAGTCGCTGCACCAAAAGATAGTTCACAAGGCATACAGGTGAGTTCACAATGTGTCCAGGCAAGTTCTGCAAGCAGTTCAGTGATGGATATTGCAGAAGCTGTAGATTGGTTTTATCTTTGTCTTCACCAACACTGGGATGAAGACAGGAATTCTGGCAATAATGGCTAAAGAAAAAATTATGTAACATTCCAGAAGGCACTAAAAGAAAACAATTTTCTTAACAATTTACATTGTCTTCACCAGCACTGGGATGAAGATAGGAATTCTGGCAATAATACCTAAAGAAAAAATTATGTGACATTCCAGAAGGCACTAAAAGAAAAAAAAAATTCTTAATAATTTACATTGTCCTCACCAGCACTGGGATGAAGATAGGAATTCTGGCAATAATGGCTAAAGAAAAAATTATGTAACATTCCAGAAGGCACTAAAAGAAAACAATTTTCTTAACAATTTATATTATCTTGAAGAGAATTATTAAATATAATGAAAAGGAAAGGTGAAAGTAAACAAACAGATCTGTTAATGTCCTTTTTTGTTCACATATTAAAACAACCCTCAACAGTTGTTTACCCAATTTAAATTAAACCATTTAAATCACGTGAATAAAAAAAATATATTTGGATCCATTTTTTCATGAGCGCTCATCATATATGATATATGGAATTATGTACATTCAAACATATAACACAAAACACAAGTGTGCACACATAATGTAATACATAAAACACATAAAATAATAGGAAAGGCCTTATAACATTTTACAGCTGAAATCTCCATTGCAATGTTTAAAAACTCTATAGTCAAAAAATAGAACTGATCAGCAAAACATTAACCTAGGTCTGTATGAGCTCAAAAAACAAAATAGAACTTCATGATGTGGGAAAGGGCAATAATAAAATAGATATTGAAAAAAGCATCCTGGTTCTGTCACAGATGTAGGGTTAGCCAAACTGAACTTTTGGATATCAGCTGTTATGTACTTGAGTCAAATCATCTTCTATTTGGTCTGTAGAAATCGCTTTAGTTAATCTCTCCGGAATCCAAATTGGCTGCTGTTCTCCCTGTGGAAACACACAAACAGAGCCCCAACTCCAGACAATCACTGGGTCAGGACCTTGGTTAATCTCTCTGGAATCCAAATCGGCTGCTGTTCTCCCTGTGGAAACACACAAACAGAGCCCTGACTCCAGACAATTACTGGGTCAGGACCTTTCCATTGTCCTGTTAGAATATCCTTCCAAAGTAATTTGGGCTTATGCACATTTTTTGGACACATATGCCTTTCCGCAGCACTAAGTCCTGATGAATCCAAATTTAAAAAGTTTAGAGTAAAAAGGGTTATTTTAAGTTTATCTTTGGGGAATATATACACCTTCCCAATTCCCTCTTTTTGCTTTAATAAGTACATTTTAATAGTTTGATGGGCTCTTTCAACTATGCCTTGTCCCTGTGTATTGTATGGGATTCCTGTTATATGAGTAATGCCAAATGATGAGCAAAAATGTTTAAAAGAGGTAGAAGTATAACCAGGGGCATTATCTGTTTTTAACTGTTTTGGAACACCCACAGTGGCAAAATTTTGTAAGCAATGAGCTATAACATCTTTAGTTTTTTTTTCTGTGGCATGAAGGGAGCCCATCAAAAATCCAGAAGAAGTATCAACTGTAACATGCAAATATTTTAATTTTCCAAATTCTGGCAAGTGTGTGACATCCATCTGCCAAACATGGTTAGGTATCAATCCTCTAGGATTGACTCCAAGATTAACTTGTGGTAAAAAGGTCACACAATTTTGATATTGTTTTATTATTTGTCTAGCTTATTCCTTAATTATTTTAAAATGCTTTTGTAAAGTATTAGCATTGACATGGAACTTTTTTATGAAAATTTATAGCTTCTTCTTGTGTAGAGAAAATATGTATGTCATGTGTAGTTTTATCTGCTAAATCATTGCCCAAACTAAGGGCTCCAGGCAATCCTGTATGTGCCCTGATATGTCCTATAAAGAATGGATCTTTTCTGTCCCAGATTAGACTTTGTATAGTGGAAAGCAAAGAGAAAACAGTAGAGGAATGGGAAATCCTACCAGCATCTTCAAGTGACACTATAGCATTAACTACATACTGACTATTGGAAAATAAATTAAATACAGAATCTTTAAACATCACAAAATCTTGTAATACAGCATTAAGCTCTACCTTTTGAGCTGATTCTTTGGGTAATAAAAATTTAAAATTTGATCAGGTGTAACAATTGTTGCTGTACCATTATTTGATCCATCAATGAATATATTTGGAGCATTCATGATAGGTGTTTTTCTTGTCATTTTTGGAAAAATTACATGATGCGATGACCAAAAAGACAATAAAGGATTAGATGGTAAGTGGTTATCAAATGAAGCATTATATTTGCACATGATTATTGCCCAAGTATTTAACTCATTAGCTAACTCATCAATATGATTCATAGTGTATGGAGTAATAATTTTATTGGGAGAAATTCCAAACACTCCCTTTGCTGCTTTTATTCCTTTGTGAATTAATTATCCTACAGCCTCAGGATACCTAGTAAGAATAGTGTTAGGAGAATAAGATAAATGTATCCATAATAATGGACCTTCTTGCCAAAATACTCCTGTAGGAATATTTTTTGTTGGTAGTACAATAAATAATAAAGGCAAACTTATATCAATTCTATCCAAATGCATAATTTCCATATATGTTTCAATGATTTTTCATGCCTTTCTTGCTTCAGGCGTTAACATGTGGGGTGAATTTGGATCTGATGGCCCTTTTAGGATATCAAATAAAGGTCCCAACTCTCCTGTTGGTATACCTAGATAAGGCCTTATCCAATTTATGTCTCCCAATAACTTCTGAATGTTATTAAGGGATTTGAGTTGATCTACTCGTATTTGAATTTTTGGTGGATGGACCATGGTTGAGGATAATAGAACTCCTAAATAATTAATTGGAAAATTTAATTGTACTTTATTTATTGCTATCTCTAGATTATAATTTTTTTAATAAGTTTGTAAGTGTGGCATAACATTCTAGCAATGAGTTTTTAGCTTTGTGTGCTAATAATACATCATCCATATAGTGAAATATTTGTAGTTCAGGAATTTGATTTCTAAATGGCTGGATTACTTTGTTAACATAAATTTGACACATAGTTGGGCTGTTAGCCATCCCTTGAGGGAGTACTTTACATTCATATCTATGATCAGGACCTTCATGATTCAGTGCACGGATAGTAAATGCAAAACGTGGACTATCCTCAGGATGAATTGGAATTGAAAAAAAAATCTTTAATATCTATAACTAAAACATACCAGGTTTTTGGCAAAGCAGACAACTGAGAAATCCCTGATTGAGCAGGTCCCATAATAACCATCTCATTATTAATGTCTCTTAAATCTTGCAATAATCTCCATTTATCAGATTTCTTTTTGATGACAAAAATGGGAGTATTATGGGGAGATACAGAAGGTTGTATATGTCCTTCCGCTAATTGTTGTTTGACCAGGTCATGGGCTGCTTGTATCTTTTCTTTAGTCAGGAGCCACTGAGGAACCCATACTGGTCTTTCTGATTTCCAAGTACTTTTGATTGTCTCAGTGGCCCTTTCTGAAAATCCAACCCATGTCTGTCTGTTCCTTGATCTATTTGTATTGGTGCTGCTATATCTTGTTCTTGTTTTTCTAATCTTTTTCGTTTCCTAAAACCTTGTGTAGTCATAATAGTAGGTGCATTTTGGTTGATGTTATTTGTTAATGTCAAACCTAGTTGATCTACGACATCTCATCCCCATAAATATATGGGAAGATGATCCAATACATATGGCTGTATAGTTCCTTCACATCCTTTAGGATCCTTCCAATCTAATACCATTGCACTTCTATGGGGATTAGTCACCACTCCTAGGCCTTGAAGCGTTTGAGTGGCTTGTTGTAATGGCCAATGTTTTGGCCATTCTTGACGAGAGATGATGCTAAAGTCTGCACCTGTATCCAGTAGCCCATTAAATTCATGTCCTTGAATATTTAGTTTTAGCATGTGGTGAGAATCTAAATTTAAAGAAAGCATACTCCAATCTACACCTGGGGAGCCTATTCCCTTGGAACCTCTTTCTACAGTATGACTGGAAAATTTATCATGTAGGCTGGGTATTATTAATAACTGTGCTATTCTATCTCCTGGTGAAATAACTGATATATCCTTTGGAGAACTGGCTCAAATTTTTATTTCACCTTCATAATCGGGATCAATTACTCCAGGACTTATCATAAGTCCTTTTAGAGTAGAAGAGCTGCCTCCCAATAATAAGCCTACTGTTCCTTTGGGAAGAGGTCCTTTTACCCCTGTGGGAATGAGTTGAACTCCCATCTCTGGAGTTAGTACTGCTCTGGCGGAGGTACAGATGTCCAACCCTGTGCTCCCTCTGGTTTGTCTGATGAGGGATCTCATGGACAATATGTCCTGGGCACTACACTGATAGGGTTGCTTAGTTCCTCCAGTGCTCCATATATTTGTGGTTTTGGGCCCCGGAGCATTGGGCCCCCCTGTCCATTTTTTGGCAATGGTGCCCGATGCCTTTCTCCATGATATCATGGATAAACACTTGGTCCTTGTTGGTTTTTTGATAATGGAGTACCCTCTATGGTGGTTTTAGAACTGCATTCATTAGCCCAATGTGTCCCTCTACAGCATCGTGGGCAAATACCTGGTATTCTACTCCTTTGATACCTAGTTTTGTTAAACCCTCCTCCTATGGGGAAATTCCTTCTAAAATGTCCTGTTTGTTCACAATTGTAGCATGTTCTTGGCCTGGCATCTAAAGCCTGTTTTACTGCAGCTGCCATGACTTGCTCTTGTTCATTAATGTCTCTATGTAATTTAATATATATGTGTTTAAATCTTCATGTTTCCATGGTCTAATGATATCTCTGCACCAACGATTCACTTACTCATAAGCCAGTTGTTTTAGTAATGGCATTGCTTGTTCTGTATTCCCAAAAACTCTGGTAGCTCTTTGAATAAGCCTATCTACAAATTCAGATTAATGTTCATTAGCTCCTTGTATTGCCTTAGATAATTGACCTTGTAAACCTCCATGTCCTTGTAAAGTCTTCCATGCCTTAATTGCATCTACAGCAATTTGTGCGTATACACCAGGATCATATGCAATTTGTTGCTGCTGATCCTCATAAGGTCCCTTTCCTAACAACATATCTAGATTTCTCTGAGGAAAACCAGCTGCTGCATTTTCCTAGCCAACTCCGTGCAAAATTCCTCATTGGCAACCTTCCATAACAGGTATTGTCCTCCATTTAGCACAGCTTTACACATATTAGCCCAATCTGCTGGAGTAATGTTCAAGTTGTTAATGGATTCGACCATGCTTACAATGAAGGGTGCTTGAGGACCATAGGTTGTTACAGCCTCTTTTAGCTGTTTCACTGTTTTGAAATTTAAAGCATGGTAAACCCGATGCCCTCCTGCCTCAAATACAGGGCATGTTAATATTTGAGATCTTGTCTCAGGATTCCAACTATCAACTGTGGGGGTTGGCGGCCTCCCAGCATATGGAGATGGCCTTGTTAGTTGGACACTTACATCCTCTGGTGATAGAAAGGTGTTAGTAGCAGTCTCCTGTAGAGGTGGTGCTGTTGGTTGGACACTTACACCCTCTGGTGATAGGAAGGAGTTAGTAGCAGTCTCCTGTTGTAACTTTCCCCCTGATTCCTTTTTCTGTTTTACACTTTCTTTCTCTGTCTGACTAGCTTGAGAGGCCTTCTCTTTACTTGAATTTTTTCCTCTGACTAGCTCAAGAGGCCTTTTCTTTTACTTGAATTTTTTCCTCTGTCTGACTAGCTTGAGAGACCTTCTGTTTTGCTTGAATCTTTTCCTCTGTCTGACTAACTTGAAATACCTTCTCTTTTACTTGAATCAATATGTCTTCTCTTTCCTCTACCATTGTCTGAACTGAAGGCTTTGGACTAAGCAAACAAGATACGAACATCCACAATGGCAGTGTGCCAACTGGCAGCGTCCCTGGGCTTTTCTTTTCTATTCTTTTTAAATCTTCACTATGATGGTTCCGTTGTGATATATTTAACAACTCCTCCTTAAAAAGCCATGGGCTACATTTTTGTATTGTATCAACTTATGCCGTGACTGCTCTTGATTTTACTGGGATGCCTCCTTCCTCTAACAATTTACTTAACACTCTTTCAGTTTGTTTTTTACTAATTTCTGATCCCATGTTTCTACTATAATACAACCCAACAAGATAACACTAAACCAAACCAAAATAGAATGAAATAAAAATGGAACAACAAAAAATCATTATATCCTTTCTCCCTATCTATTCCTCAGACGCAAATAGTTTTTGCTCAGATGTGAGCGGTTTTTCTTCCGTCTCACTCATCTCCAGGGACAGGCAACTTAAAACAAAAGTGAAACAAAACAAAAGAGGAATCTTAAAATGGCTACCCATCCTCTAGCCCTGCCCTCAGGTGCGAGCAGTTTACCTTATCACTTACCCTGAGTTGCTCCCCATGCGAGCCACCAAATGCATCAGTCTGGCTGGGCACAATCAGGAGCCACTTATCAAAAGAAACTAACTTTATTTTTAGAACCACACACGCCAAACAAAACAGCTCCTCAGGAAAAATCCTCAGAGCCCCAACTGCCACCACCGCCTTCCCACAAGTCTCTCCCTCAACCCTAAGCCTCACCACCTCCCCCCATCCTCCTGCTCTTGGGTGACGTGGGCGGAGCCAAAAAAGTCCCCCAATGAGCAGCTCCGTGGTCTGAAAGGGCAGGGAAACAGCCCAATGAGCATCACCGCAGAGGAGCCAATCAGCTAGATGTTGCTGGGGCCGCTGTGAGCCATTTATCAGCTGGTAGTCTGAAAGGGTGGGGAAACAGCTCAATGAGCATCTCCAATGAGCATCACCACAGAGGAGCCAATCAGCTATATGTTGCTGGGGTAGCTGTGAGCTGGCAGCTGGAAATTTGCTGGCAGCTGGAAGTTTGCTGGGGCCCCTTCGGCTGTAGCTCTCAACAGTTCAGTGTTAGTGTTATGGTTAGGGATAGGGTTAGAATTAATGTTAGAGTTAAATTTAGGTTTTATGTTTAGTGAAAGTGTTACAGTTAGTGTGGGGGTTAGGGTTAGGTTTAGGGTTAGTTGTAGGGTTAGGTTTAGGATTAAGGTTAGGATTAGTGTTAGGATTAGAGTTAGGGTTACATTTAAGATAAGTGTTAGTGTTATGGTTATGGTAAATATTATGGTTAGCATTAGGGTTAGAAGTAGTGATAGTGTTATGTTTAAGGTTAGATTTAGTGTAACTGTTAAGTTTTGGGTTCGGTTATGGATAGAGTTATTTTAGGGTTAGGGTGGTTATGGTTAGTTTAAGAATAAGTGTAAGGTTAAGGTTTAATGTCAGGATTAGGGTTAGGGTCAGGTTTATGGTTTCAGTTAGGATTCAGGTGAAATTTAGGTATATGTTTAGTGTTAGGTTACAGTTAGTGTTAGGGTTAGGTTTTGTTTTAAGTTTAGATTTTGTCTTAGGGTTAGGGTTAGGGATAGGGTTAGGGTTAGGTTTTGTGTAAAGGTTAGTTTTAGAGTTAGGGTTAGGGTTAGCTTTAGTGTTAGGTTCTATTTTAGGTTTTGAATTAGGTAAGCATTACTGTCATGGTTAGGGTTAGGATTTCTGTTAGGGTTAGGGTTAGTATTAGGGTTAGAGTTAGGTTTAGGGTTAGGCTCGGGATTAGTGGTAGTGTTAGACTTAGAGTTAATGTTAGGGTTTTAGTTAGGATTAATGTTAGGGTTAGGGTTTGTTTTAGTGTTAGGCATAAATTTAACTTTGGGTTAGGTTTACTGTTACGATTAGAGTGGGGGTTAGGGATGGGTTATGGGTTAGTGTTAGTGTTAGGGGTGGGGTTAGGATTTATGTTAGGGTTAGGGTTTGTGTAAGAGTTAGGGTTAGGTTTACAATGATAGTTAGTGTTATGGTTAGGATTAGTTTTACTTTTAGGTTTAGGGTTAGGATTAGTGTTAAAATTAAGTTTAGGGTTAGGGGTAGGTGTAGGATTTGTATTAGGTTTATTGTTAGAGTTAATGATGGGCTAAGGGTTAATGTAAGTGTTAGGGTTACAAATAGGGTTCATGTTAGGTTTAGGGTTAGGCTTAGTGTTACCTTTAGTGTTATGGTAAGGGTTAGGTTTAGGTTTAATGTTTGGTTTGGGGTTAGGTTTAGTGTTAGTGTAAGTGATACATTTAAGATTGGTGCTAGGGTTAGTGCTAGGGTTAGGTTAGGGATAGTGTTAGTGTTAGGGTTAAGGTTAGTGTTAGGGTTAGGTAAGGGTTAGGTTTAGGTTTAGGTTAAGATTCGGGTTAAGGTTTGTGTTAGGGTTTGTGTTAGGGTTAAATATAGTGTTAGGGTTAAGATTATGGTTCTGGTCATGTTTCAGGTGAGATTTTCGGTTAGTGTTAGGTTTATTTTCAGGCTTATCGTTATGTTTAGGTTTAGGGGTTGGGTTAGATTTAGTGTTAGGGTTAAAGTTAGTTTTAGGGTAAGTGCAAGGGTTAGGGTTAGTATTAGGGTTAGTGTGAGGGTTAGGTTTATGTTTAGGACTAGTGTTAGGATTAGGTTTAGAGATCATGTTAGAGTTAGAGTTAAGGTTATGCTTAGGGTTAGGTTTTTTGTTAGTTTTAGGGTTAGGGTTAATGTTAGTGTTAGGGTTAGGATTACAGTTAGTGTTAGGATTATGGTTATGGTTAGGCTTAGTGCAAGATTTAGAAACAGGGTTAGGTTTGGGGTTAGTGTTAGGGTTAGGGTTTTTGTTAATGTTAAGATTTGGGTTAGATTTAGGTTTATGGTTATGGATAGAATTCAGATCGGGGTTAGGGATATGGTTAGGGTTATTTTAGGGTTAGGGTTAGGTTTGGGATTGTTTTAGGGTTATATTTTGTTTTAGGATTAGGATTAGTGTTAGTGATAGTGTTAAATTTTGGTTTAAGGTTAAATTTAGAGTTAGGATTATGATTAGGATAAGGGTTAATATTAGGTTAGGGTTAGGGTTAGGATTAGATTAGGGTTACTGTTATGGATAGTTTTAGGGTTTCTGTTTGGTTAGGTTTAGGGTTAGCATTAGTGTGAGGGTTAGAGTTAGTAATAGGTTTAGGATTAGCGTTAAGGTTATAGTTAAATTTCGTTTTAGCATTCAAGTTTGGTTTAGTTTTAGGGTTTGTTTTAAGGTTAGGTTTAGCATTAGGGTTACTGTTACAATAAGGATTACAGTTTGTGTTAGAGTTGGGGTTTGCCTTAGTTTTGGTTAGGGTTAAGTTTAGGGAAACAGTTAATGTTTAGTTTAGGGTTAGGTTTGTGTAAGGGTTAGGGTCAGTGTAAAAGTTATGGTTAATTTTGGGATTAGTTTAGTTTTAGGTTTTGGGTTAAGGTTACGTTTAGTTTTTGGGTTAGTTGTAGGGTTAGAAATAGGATTAGGGTTACTGTTAGGGCTACATTTAAGGTTAGTTTTATAGATACTGTAAGGGTTAGGTTTAGGGTTAATGTTAGTGTTATTGGTAGGGATAAGATTTTGTTAGGGTTAGGTTTAGTGTTAGAAATAGGGTTAGGTTTAGGGTTATGTTAGGTTTAGTGTTATGGTTTGGGTTTCTTTTAGAGTTAGGGATAGGTTTAGGGTTATGGTTACAGTTAGCATTAGGGTTAGTGTTAGTGGTAGTGGTAGGGTTAGTGTTAGGCTTAGTGTTAGGATTAGGGTTAGGTTAATGTTAGGGTTATGTTTATGATTAAGATTAGTGTTAGGATTAGGGTTAGTTTTAGGGGAAGTTCTGGAAAGGGTAACGGTTAGGTTTATTTTTAGGGTTAGAATTAGTGTTAGGGTTATGAATATTATTCTGGTTAGTGTATGTTTAGCATTAATGTTAGGGTTACTGTTAGGGTTAGTGTTAGTGTTAGTGTTAGGGTTAGGCTATGTGTTAGTGTTCTGGTTAGGGTACATTTACAGTTAGTGTTAGGGTTAGTGTTAGGTTTAGGTTTATTGTAAGGGTTAGAGTTATGTTTATATTGATTGTTAGTGTTAGGTTTAATGTTAGGGTTAGGGTTAAATTTAGGTTTAGGGTTAGGTTTAGTGTTAGGGATAAAGTTAGGGTTAATGTTGGGGCTAGATTTAGGGTTAGTTCTAGGTTAAATGTTATAGATAGGGTACGCTGAATGTTAGTGTTATAGTTAAATATATGGTCCATGTTAGAATTAGGATTAGGGTTAGGGTAAGGTTAGGTTTAGGGTCATGTTTTGGTTAGGGTTTATGTTAGGCTTAGTGTTAGGTTTAGGGTTAGGTTTACGGTTAGTGTTAAGTTTAATGCTAAGGTAAGTGTTAGGGTTAGTGTTCATGTTAGTGTTAGGTTTAGTTTAGGTTTAGTGTTCAGTTTAGGGTTAAGTTTAAGGTTAGTGTTAGGGTTAAGGTTAGGGTTAGCTTTAGGATTAGGGTTAATGTTAAGTTTAGGGTTAGTATTACATTAGGCTTAGGATTAGCGTTAAGTTTTGTGTTAGAATTAGGTTTAGGGTTAGGGTTAGGGTAGGTTTATGGTTATGGTTTTGGTTAGGGTTTATGTTAATGGTAGGGTTAGGGTTAGGATTACATTTAGGGTTAGGTTAAGTGTTAGTGTTAGTGTTAGGGTTAGATTTAGTATTAGGATTAACATTAGTTTAAGTGTTTGTTTTCCGGTAAGGTTTAGGTTTACCTTTATGGCTAGTGTTAGGGTTTTGGTTAGGGTTAGATTTGGGTTTATGATTAGTGTTATGATATGTTAGGGTTAGCTTTAATGTTAGCATTATGTTTAGGTTTAGTTTTAGGGTTAGAGTTAGGGTTAATGTTAGTGTTAGTGTCAGAGTTAGCCCTATGTTAGTGTTATGGTTAGAGATAGTGTTAGGTTTAGGTTTAGTGTTAGGGTCAGTGTAACAGAGAGGGATAGGATTAGGTTTATGTTTAGTATTAGGTATAGGGTTAAGGTTTGTGTTAGGGTTGTGTTTAGTGTTAGAATTAGTGTTTGGGTTTGTGTTATGGTTAAGTAAGGGTTAGGGTTAGGGTTAATGGTAGGGTTAGGTTTAGGGTTAGTGTTAGGACTGGTGTTAGGATTAGGGATAGGGTTAGGTTTAAGGTAAGTGTTAGTGTTAGGGTTAAGGTTATTGTTGGTGTTAGTGTTAGGTTTAGTTTTAGGTTTAGGGTGAAGGTTCAGTTTAGGGTAACTGGTAACTGGTTTTTGGATTCGGGTTATGCTTAGGGTTAGTTTAGGTTAGGGTGATTATGGTAAGTTTAATGATTAGGGTTAAGTTTAGGTTAAGCATTAATATTAGTTTTAGTGTTAGGGTCAGGTTTACAGTTTCGGTTAAGATTCAGGTTTTAATTTAGGTATAGGTTTAGTGTTAGTTACAGTTAACATTAGGGTTAGGTTTTGTGTTAGGTTTAGATTTTGTGTTAGGGTTAGGGTTACTGTTAGGTTTAGGGTTAGGTTTTGTGTAAAAGTTGTTTTAGAGTTAGTGTTAGGGTTTGCTTTAGCATTAGATAAGTGTTAGGTTTTGGGTTAGGTAAGGGTTACTGTTATGGTTAGGGTTAGGGTTTGTGTTAGGGTTAGGGCTAGTGTTAGGGTTAGAGTTAGGTTTAGGGTTAGTTTTATGATTAGTGATAGTGTTAGGTTTAGGGTTAGAGTTAGGCTTTTTATTAGGATTAGTTTTAGTGTTACAGTTAGGGTTTGTTTTAGGTTTAGGTTGAGGTTTAAATTTACATATAAAGTTAAGGTTATGATTAGAGTTAGTGTTAGGGTTGGGGTATCAGTCAGTGTTAGTGTTAGCATTAGGGTTAAGTTTAGGGTTAGTGTTTGTCTAAGTGTTAGGTTTAGGGTTTGGGTTACTGTTATCATTTGGTTTACATTTAGGCTTAGGTTTAGTTTTGGTGTTAAGGTTAACTATAAGGATAAGCTTAGGGGTAGGTTTAGGTTTTGGTTTAGGTTTAGGATTAGGGTTAGTGTTAGGTTTAAAGTTAGTGTTAGGAATACAGATAGGATTTGTATTAGGGTTAGGAATACTTTTAAGGATAGTGTGTTAGGCTTAGTGTTAAAGTTAGGGTTATGGTTAGGGTTAGGTTTGAAGATAGGCATAGGTTTATGTTTGAGTTTAGGGTTAGTTTTACTGTTACGTTAGGGTTAGTGTTAGGGTTAGTGTAAGGTTTTGGGTTAGTTTCAGTGTTAGGTAAGGGTTAGGGTTATGTTTGATTTAGATTAAATTTTAAGGTTTGGGGTAGGGTTTAGGTTTAGTGTTAGGGTTAAGGTTACAGTTTGAGTTAGAGTTAGAGTTATAGTTAGGTTTAGTGTAAAGTTTAGTTTTAGGGTTAGGGTTAGTGTTATGGTTAGGTTTAGTGTTTGTGTTAAAGTTAGTTTTAGGCTTAGTGTTAGGGTTAAGGTCTGAAATAGAATTAGTGGGATTGTTAGGGGTAGAATTAGAATTAGGCTTAATTTTAAGGTTAGGGTTAGTATTATGATTAGGGTTCATGTAAGGTTTAGAATTATTGTTAGTGTTAAGCTTAGGGTTAGGCTTAGAGCTAGGCTTAGTGTTATGTTAGTTTTAGGTTTAGTGTTGGAGTTCGTGTTAGGGTTAAGGTTAAGTTTATGTTTAGGTTTCATGTTATTGTTAGGTTTACTGTTAGGTTTAAGCAATGTGTTAGTGCTTTTGTTAGGGTTAAGTTCAGATTTAGTGTTATTGTTAGGGTTAGTTTTAGGGTTAGTGTATGGTTTACATTTATGGTTAGGTGTAGTGTTAGTGTCAGGTTTCGGGCTAGGAATTGGGTTTGTGTTAAGGTTATATTGGATTAGGGTTAGGTTTTGTATTAGGGTTAGGGTTAGTTTAGGGTTTGGTTTGTGTTAGGTTTAGGGTTAGGTTTAGGGATAAGGTAATGGTTACAGTTACAATTAGGGTTAGAGTTATGGTTAAGTTATTTTTAGGGTTAGTGTTTTGGTTAGGTTTAGTGTAGGTGTTAGATTAAGGGTTTGGTTTAACTTTAGTGATAGGGTTAGTGTTAGGGTTATTATTAGGTTTAGGGTTAGCCATAAGTTTAGGTTTATTGTTAGTGTTAAGTTCAGCGTTAATGTTACTGTTATGTTTATGTTTAGGGTTTGAGTTACATTTAGGGTTAGGTTTAGGGGTAAATTTAGGCTTATATTTATGATCAGCGTTAGTGTTAAGGTAGGGTTTTGGGTTAGTGTTAGGTTTAAGCTAAGGTTTACAGTTAGTTTTGGGATTAGGAATAGGGTTTGTGTTAGGGTTAGGGTTAGGTTTAAGTTTAGAGTTAGAGTTAATATAAGGCTTAGGCTTAGGGTCAGTTTTAGGGTTAGGGCTAGGTATAGGGTAACTGTTAGGGTTAGGTTTAGTGTTATGGTTAGGATTAGGGGAAGTGTTAGGGTTATGGTTAGGGCAAGTGTTCGGGTTACGGTTAGGGTAAGATTTTGTGTTAGTTTCAGATTTAGTGTTAGAGTTAATTTTAGGGTTACATTTAGGATTAGCGTTAGGATTTTTTTGGCATTTTGGGTTAGTGTTAGGGTTAGGGTAAGTTTAGATTTAGAGTTTGGGTAAGAGTTAGGGTTCGTGTTAGGGTTAGGGTCAGGTTTACATTTAAATTTAGAGTTAATATAAGGCTTAGGCTTAGGGTCAGTTTTAGGGTTAGGGCTAGGTATCGGGTAACTGTTATGGTTAGGGTTAGGGTAAGAGTTAGGTTAGGTTTAGGGTTACGGATCCAACATGGCGGCTGGCGAGGAAGCAGCATTTTCAGTATCTCCACATTAAAGGGATCAGAAAGACCCATTAATACAGCTAAATTCTACCTACTGAGGAACTTCTAGCAAAATTCCGCTGAAAGGAGACCTGCCGGGAATTTGTAAGTTTATTAGAGGTGATAGTTTGTCACAGATGAGTGTATCTTGACCACGTGGTGCAGAGGTCCAGCCCCGCGGCCTCCGCCTGCCCGGCTCTGCAAGCAGCCCCCCGGCGGCCCAGCCCCCGCCCTCCCGGCTCTTCTGGCAGCCCCACTCCTGCTGTGAATGGACCCCCCACCTGCCCGGCTCTGCGAACGCCCCCGCCCACCTGGCAAACGGCCCCCGGCCCGCTCTGCTCTTGGCCACGCTGATCAGAGGTCCAGTCCCACGGCCACCACCTGCCGGGCTCTGCAAGTGGCCCCAGGCGGCTTGGCGCAGTGAGAAGCATCCCTGCCAGGCCCAGCAGATGGCCCCCACCCTCACGGCTCTGCTGGCGGCCCCGCCCACATGGCAAACGGGCCCCCTGCCTGCTCGGCTCTGTGAACGGCCCATCCACTCAGCAAACAGCCCCCCGCCCACTCAGCTCACTGAACAGCCCCGCCTTCCTGGCTCAGGAGGCGACGTGAGGGCAAAACTCAGCCCGGAGGTCACAGCTTTGCCTATGGGAAGAGAAGAAAATGGATCGCTAAGACCTAATTTTATTTCTTATTTTATTTTATTTTTTCCTCTCCCTTTTCTCCTCTTTCTTTCACCTTCCAAGTTTTATTGTTCTGTCGATTCTCCTCTATGCTATCTATCTCCCGCTCCTTCTTTCTTTTCAAGAACACCTTCCTTCCCCTTCCCCCCAACTTTCATCCCAAGCATTACGTCCTCCATTTCGTGTAACTGTCTAAATGCAAATAGGTGAATGTTTCAAGGCCATTTATAGTGCTCCTAAATACCTAGCTACTACCAACACCCTGATCCAATTGACGGTTAGTATCCCCCTTCAGTAGGGCAATCTTCTAAAGTAGCCAAGACATACTAACCCTTATACCTTCATAGCTCCTAACCTAAAGTCCTAAGAACAAACAACAAATCACTATATGCTTACAAAATCCGGAAGCCCTTTATAAATTGAATGAACCAGCTCTAAAGTACAATAAAGCCCAACATCTCTAGGCATAATCTCCCACCACAAAGGAGAGACAACAGAGATATACAAAGCCAAAACAAATGTATAGGAGAAAGCAGTTACAAAGCAGTCAAACAGAGATGGAAAGTAACGTGAACAACATGAAAAAACAAGGGAAAAAAGGATTACAGATAATGCAGGACAACTTAAATCTACAGGAGGACCTAGAATCATCAGAAACATGGACAGGGAAGGAAATCAAGGCATACTTAACTCAGATGGAACGGAATATTAGAGAAGACATGAGGCAGCAACTCCAAGCATTGGAAGTATATTTTGAAAATGAACTAAACAAACAAATTCAAACTGCAAAGAACGAACTTTACCAGGAGATAGAGATCTTAAAAAAAAAAAACCAAACAGTAATTTTAGAAATGCAAGAAACCATAAACCAGATTAAAAATGCTAACAAGAATATTACAAATAGACTAGATCAAGTAGAAGTCAGAACATCAGATAATGAAGACAAAGTTTATCAACTTGAAAAGAATATAGTCAACACTGAAAAGATGCTTAAATCTCACGAGCAATCTATCCAAGAGATACGGGACCTCATCAAAAAACCAAATTTGAGAGTCATCAGGATAGAAGAAGGCACAAAGGTTCAAACCAAAGGAATGGACAACTTATTAAATGAAGTAATCCTAGAAAATTTCCCAGAGATGAAAGATGGAATGGATTGCCAAATCCTCGAATCCTACAGGACCCCAAACATCCAAAACCATAATAGACCAACTCCAAGACATATAATTATGAAGATAGCCAACATACAGAACAAGGATAGAATAGTAAAAGCTACGAGAGAAAGGAGGCAGATTACATTCTGGGGTAAACCAATTAGGTTAATGGCTGATTTTTCATCACAGACTTTGAAATCGAGAAGATCCTGGAACAATGTATTTCAAATGCTGAAAAATAATGGATTCCAACAAAGAATACTGTATCCAGCAAAACTAAGCTTCAGATTTGACAATGAAATTAAAATCTTTCATGATAAACAAAAGCTAAAAGAATTCGCAGCCAGAAAACCAGCACTGAAAACCATTTTGGGCAAAATTCTACAAGAAGAGGAATGGAAAAATAGTGCCCAAAACTAACAGCGGGAGGTATCTCAGTAAAGGGGGTGGAAAATAACCAAAAAGTAAAAACTAGCCAAACTAAAATAAATAAATAAATAAATAAACATGACTGGAAGTACAAATCATATTTCAATTGTAACCTTAAATGTTAACGGACTAAACTCACCAATCAAGAGATACAAGCTAGTAACCTGGATCAAAAAAACAAATCCGACAATATGCTGCCTTCAGGAGAATCATATGATAGGAAAAGACATACACAGACCAAAAGTGAAAGGTTGAGAAAAATCATACCACTCACATGGCCCTCAGAAGCAAGCAGGAGTGGCCATAATCATATCGAATAAAATCAACTTCAAACCTAAGTTAATCAAAAGGGATAAAGAAGGACACTATATCCTGTTAAAAGGAACCATCCACCAACAAGACATAACAATTATCAATGTGTATGCACCAAACAATGGTGTGGCAATGTTCATAAAACAAACTCTCTTCAAGTTCAAGAGTCAAATAGACTACAACACAATAATAATGGGTGACTTCAACACACAGCTCTCGCCATTAGACAGATCCTCCAGACAAAAGCTGAATAAAGAAACTATAGAACTCAATGACACAATCAATAACCTAGACTTAACCGACATATGTAGAATATATCAACCATCATCAAGTGGATACACATTCTTCTCAGCAGCACATGGATCTTACTCAAAGGTAGATCATATATTATGCCATAGGGCAACTCTTAGTAAATATAAAGGTTTGGAGATAATACCATGCACCATATCTGATCATAATGGAATGAAACTGGAAATCAATGATAAAATAAGGAAGGAAAAATCCTGCATCACATGGAAAATAAACAATATGTTAATGAATGATCAATGGGTTACAGAAGACATAAAGGAGGAAATCAAAAAATTCTTAGAGATAAACGACAATTCAGACACAACATACCGGAATCTATGGGACACAATGAAAGCAGTTTTAAGAGGAAAATTCATTTCCTGGAGTTCATTCCTAAAAAATAAATAAATAAATAAATACATAAATAAATGAACTCACACTGCATCTCAAAACGCTAGAAAAGGAAGAGCGAAACAACAGCAAATATAGCAGAAGACAAGAAATAATTAAAATCATAGCAGAAATCAACAAAATTGAAAAAAAAATTGAAAAAATTGATAAAACTAAAAGTTGGTTCTTTGAAAACATAAATAAGATTGACAGACCCTTAGCCATGCAAATGAAGAGAAGAAGAGACAACTCAAATTACTAACATACGGGATGAAAAAGGCAATATCACAACAGACACTATGGAAATACAGAAGATAATTAGAAAGTATTTTGAAACCCTATATTCTAATAAAATAGAAGACAGTGAAGATATCGATAAATTTCTTAAGTCATATGATCTGCCCAGATTGAGTAAGGAAGACACACACAATTTAAACAGATGAATAACAAAGGAAGAAATAGAAGAAGCCATCAAAAGACTACCAACAAAGAAAAGCCCTGGACCGGAATTGGTATACAGTGGAGTTTTACAAAACCTTCAAAGAAGAATTAATACCAATAAATTTCAAGCTATTTCAAGAAACAGAAAAAGAAGGAGCTCTTCCAAATTCATTCTGAGGCCAACATCACCCTGATCCCGAAACCAGACAAAGACACTTCAAAGACAGAAAACTACAGACCAATATCTCTAATGAACATAAATACAAAAATTCTCAATAAATCCTGGCAAATCAAATACAAAAGCATATCAAAAAAATTGTGCACCATGATCAAGTAGGATTCATCCCTGGGATGCAAGGTTGGTTCAATATACGGAAATCAATAAATGTTATTCACCAGATCAATAGACTTAAAGATAAGAACCATATGATCATCTCGATAGGTGCATAAAAAGCATTCAACAAAGTACAGCATCGCTTTATGTTCAAAATGCTAGAAAAACTAGGAATAACAGGAACTTACCTCAACATTGTAAAAGCTATAAATGCTAAGCCTCAGGCTAACATCATTCTAAATGGAGAAAAACTGAAGGCATTCCCACTAAAATCTGGAACAAGACAGGGATGCCCTCTCTCACCACTTCTTTTTAGTTTAGTCCTTGAAATACTAGCCAGAGCAACTAGACAGACAAAAGAAATTAAAGGCATAAAAATAGGAAAAGAAGAACTTAAAATATCACTATTTGTAGGTGACATGATCCTATACCTAGAAGACCCAAAAGGGTCCACAAAGAAACTACTAGAACTAATAAATGAATTCAGCAAAGTGGCAGGATATAAAATCAACACGCATAAATCAAAGGCATTCCTGTATATCAGCAACAAAACTTCTGAAATGGAAATGAGGAAAACCACCCCATTCACAATATCTTCAAAATAAAAAAAAAAAATACTTGGGAATCAACCTATGAAAAGAGGTGAAAGATTTATACAATGAAAACTACAGAACCCTAAAGAGAGAGATAGAAGAAGATCTTAGAAGATGGCAAAATGTACGCTGTTCATGGGTAGGCAGAACCAACATAATCAAAATGGCGATGTTACCCAAAGTTCTCTACAGGTTCAACGTAATGCCAATCAAAATCCCAATGGCATTTCTTGTAGAAATAGATAAAGCTATCATGAAATTCATATGGAAAAACAAAAGACCCAGAATAGCAAAAGCAATTCTAAGCAGGAAGTGTGAATCAGGAGGTATAGTGATATCAGATTTCAAACTGTACTACAGAGCAATAGTAACAAAAACAGCATGATACTGGTACCAAAACAGGTGGGTGGACCAATGGTACAGAATAGAGGACACAGAGACTAATCCATAAAATTACAACTTTCTTATATTTGATAAAGGCGCTAAAAGCATGCAATGGAGAAAGGATAGCATCTTCAACAAATGGTGCTTGGAAAACTGGAAACCCATATGCAACAAAATGAAGCTGAACCACTTTCTGTCGCCATGCACAAAAGTTAATTCAAAATGGATCAAAGAGCTTGATATCAAATTAGAGACTCTGGGCCTGATAGAAGAAAAAGTTGGCTCCGATCTACATATTGTGGGGTCCGGCTCCAAATTCCTTAATAGGACGCCCATAGACCAAGAGTTAAATACAAGAATAAACAAATGGGACTTACATAAACTAAAAAGTTTTTTTTTTCTCAGCAAGAGAAACAATAAGAGAGGTAAATAGGGAGCCTACATCCTGGGAACAAATCTTTACTCCTCACACTTCAGATAGAGCCCTAATATCTAGAGTATACAAAGAACTCAAAAAATTAAAAAAAAATAAGATAACAAATAACCCTATCAACAAATGGGCCAAGGACCTGAACAGACACTTCTCAGAGGAGGACATACAATCAATCAATAAGTACATGAAAAAATGCTCACCATCTCTAAAAGTCAGAGAAATGCAAATCAAAACCACCCTAAGATACCATCTCACTCCAGTAAGATTGGCAGCCATTATGAAGTCAAACAACAATAAGTGCTGGCGAGGATGTGGGGAAAAGGGTACACTTGTACATTGCTGGTGGGACTGCAAATTGGTGCGGCCAATATGGAAAGCAGTATGGAGATTCCTGGGAAAGCTGGGAATGGAACCACCATTTGACCGAGCTATTGCCCTTCTCGGTCTATTCCCTGAGGACCTTAAAAGAGCATACTATAGGGATACTGCCACATCAATGATCATAGCAGCACAATTCACAATAGCTAGACTCTGGAATCAACTTAGATGCCCTTCAATAGATGAATGGATAAAAAAATGCGGCATTTATACACAATGGAATATTACGCAGCACTAAAAAAATACAAAATCATGGATTTTGCAGGGAAATGGATGGCATTAGAGCAGATTATGCTAAGTGAACCTAGCCAGTCCTTAAAAAACAAATGCCAAATGTCTTTTTAGATATAAAGAGAGCAACTAAGAAAAGAACAGGGAAGAAGAGCATGAGGAAAAGATTAACATTAAACAGAGACGAGTGGGGGGAGAGAAAGGGAGAGAGAAGGGAAAGTATGGAAATGGAAGGAGACCCTCATTGTTACACAAAATTACATATAAGAGTTTGTGAGGGGAAAGTGGAAAAAAAAAACAAGGGAGAGAATTAAACAACAACAGATGGGGTAGAGAGGGAAGATGAGAGGGAAGGGGAGGGGGGATAGTAGGGGTAGGGAAGGCAGCAGAATACAACAGTCATTAATAATTAATATGGTATTATGTAAAAATGTGGATGTGTAACCGATGTGATTCTGCAACTTGTATTTGGGGCAAAAATGGGAGTTCATAACCCACTTGAATCAAATGTATGAAAGATGATATGTCATGAGCTTTGTAATGTTTTAAACAACCAATAAAAGATAACTATGAAAAAAATAAAATAAAATAGTCCCAGAAAAAAAAAAAGAAAAGATTTAGGGTTACGGTTTGGGTTAGTGTGTGTTTTAGGGTTAAATTTTGTTTTAGGGTTAGGGTTAGGGTTAGGGTAAGAGTTAGGTTAGATTTAGGGTTACGGTTTGGGTTAGTGTGTGTGTTAGGGTTAATTTTTGTTTTACGGTTAGGGTTAGGGATACGGTTAGGGTTAGGATTAGTGTTAAGGTTAGTGTTAAGATTAGTGTTAGGGTTAGTATTAGGGTTAGGTTTAGGTTTAGTGTTAAGGTTAGGAGTAGGTTTAGAATTAGTGTTAGGGTTCAGATTATGGTTAGTGTTAGGTTTAGGGTTAGCTTACGGTTAGGGTTAGGGTTTGTGTTAGGAGTAGGTTTAGGTTAGGTTTTGGGTTTGTGTTACAGTTATGGTTATGGTTATGGTTAGGATTAGGGTTAGAGTTAAGGTTAGGATTACGGTTGCAGTTAAGGTTAGGATTGTGTTTAGCATTAGTGTTAGGGTTACGGTTAGTGTTAGGTTTAAGCTTAGGTTTAGAGTTAGGGTTAGTTTTTGGGTTATGGTTATTATTAGGTTTAGGGTTATGCTTAGAGTTAGTGTTAGGATTTGGTTTAGGATTAGTGTTAGGTTTAAGATTAGGTTTAGGGTTATGCTTAGGGTTAGTGTTAGGGTTAGTGTTAGTGTTAGCGTTAGGTTTATGGTTAGTGCTAGGGTTAGGGTAAGGGATAAATATTTTGTTAGTTTTAGGGTTTGGGTTATGGTTAGAGATATTTTTTGGTTTCGTGTTAGGGTTAGGGTTAGAGTTATAATTTGTGTTAGTATTAGGGTTAGATTTAGGTTTAGGGTTTGTTTTAGGCTTAGGTATATGGTTAGTGATAGGTTTGGGCTTTAGATTAGGATTAGTTTTATGGTTAGTGTTGGGGTTACAGTTATTTTTAGGATTTGAGTTAGGTTTAGGTTTAATCTTAGGTTAGGTTTGAGGTTTGTGTAAGGTTTATTGTAAGGTTTAGGTTTATGGTTATTGTTTGGATTAATTTAGGTTCAGGGATAGAATTAGGTTTACAGTTAGATTAGGTTTAGGTTTAGTTTTATGGTTAAGGTTAGTGTTAGGGATATGTTTAGGTTTAGTTTTAGGGTTAGGGTTCTGGTTCGGGTTATGTTTAATGTTAGTGTTAGTGTTACGGATAAGTTTGGTGTTAGGTTTAGAGTTAGGGTTAGTGTTAGAATTAAGTTTAGAGTTAGGTAATTTTAGTGTTTTGGTTTGGGTTAGGGATTGTGTTTGGTTTAGGATGTAGGGTTAGGGTTAGGGTTATGGTTACAGCTAGGTTTATTGTTAGGATTAGGTTTCGGATTATGGTTAGTTATAGGGTTAGTGTTAATTTTAGGGTTACAGTTAGGGTTAGTGTTAGGGTAAAGATTAGTATCAGGGTTATGATTCGTGTGAAGGTTAGTTTTAAGTTTAGCATTAGGTTTAGGTGTAGGATTAGTGTTCGTTTTATGCTTAGAGTTAAGTTTTAGGCTATATTTTAGGTTTCTGGTTTCAGTTACAGTTTGCATTAGTGTTAGGGTTAGGCTAAGGGTTAGTATAGTGTTAGGGTTATAGTTAGATTTAGGGTTAGTGTTTGTATCAGGGTTCGGGTTAGGTGTAATATTGGAGATAAGATTAGATTTAGGGATAGGGCTAGGTTTAAGGTTAGGTTTAAGGATAGTGTTAGGATTAGGGTTTGTGATATGGATAGTGTTAGTGTTAGGGTTACAGTTAGGTTGAGTGTTTGGGTTAGGATTAGTGTTAGGGTTACGATTCATGTTAGAGTTAGTGTTAAGATTAACATTAGGTTTAGGGCTATTTTTAGGGCTAGAGTTAAGATTAGTGTTAGTGTTAGGCTTAAGTTTAGGTCTAGGCTATGTGTTAGGTTTCTGGTTAGCATTACAGTTAGAGTTAGTGTTAGGGTAAGGGTGATTGTTAGGGTTAGTGTTAGGGCTAGGGTTAGGGTTACATTTTGGGTTATTGTTAGGTTTAAGGGTAGAGATTGTTTCAGGGTTATGGTTTGGTTAGAGTTAGGTTTAGGGTTAGGTTTAGTGTTACAGATAAGTTGAGGGTTAGGTTTAGGGCAAGGTTTAGTGTTAAGTTTAGGATTAGTGTAGAATTAGGTTTAAGGTAAGGGTTAGGGTTAGGGTTTAGGTTATGGACCCAGTTCGTGTTAGGGTTAGGGTTAGGCTTAGTGTTAGAATTAGTGTTACGTATAGGGTTAGTTTAGGTTTAGGTTTATGGTTTGGGTTACATTTAGTTTTATGTTTAGTGTTTGATTTATGTTAGGGTTAGGGTTACATTTATTGTTAAAGCTAGGGTTAGGTTTAGGGTTAGTGTAAGTTTTATTGTTAGGGTTAGGGTTAGTGTTATGTTTTTGGTTAGGTTTTGGTTTAATATTAGTCTTACGGTTAGAGTTAGGTTTACTATTTTTGTTAGAATTAGGGTTAAGTTTAGATTTAGGTTAAGGGTTAGTGTTAGGATTAGATTTAGGGTTGTTTTAAGTGTTAGGATAAGTGTAAGCTACTTGTTAGGGTTCTGGTTAGTGTTATGCTTAGAGTTAGTGTTAGTGTTAGGGTTAGGATTAGGGTTAGTAAAAGGCTTAGAGTTACATTATGTGTAGGTAGAGTTAGTGTTAGATTTAGAGTTACGATTTGTGTCAAGGTTGGGGTTAGGTTAGGGTTAGGATTTTTGTTAGGGTTAGAGTTATTTCTATAGTTACAGTTAGGTTAAGATTATGTTTATGTGTAGTGTTCGGGTTAGTGTTAGTGTTTGGGTTAGGGATAAGATTAGTGTTAGGTTAAGGGTTAGGTTTCAGATTTGTTTTATGGTTAGGGTTAGGATTAGGGTAGGAGTTAGTGTAGGGTTAGTGTTAGGATTAGTGTCAGGATTATGGTTAGTATTAGGTTTAGGTTAGGGTTATGGTTAGGACTAGTGTTAGGGTTAGGTTTGGGGTTCGGTTTAGTGTTAGGGTTTGTGATAGGGTAAGGTTAATGTTAGTATTAGTGTTATGGTTTGTGTACGGGTTATTTTTAGAGTTCCTCCTACAGTTGGGATTAATTTAGGTTTAGGGATAGGGTTAGGGTTACTGTTATGGTTAATTTTAGTGTTAGGGTGAGTGTTAGGGCTAGGTTTAGGTTTAGGGTTATTGTTAGGATTAGAGCTAGGATTAATATTTGTGTTAGGGTTACTTATATGGTATGTGTTAGATTTAGAGTTAGGTTTAGTGTTGGAATTAAGCTTAGGTTTAGGATTAGGTTACTTTAGTTTAGGGTTTGGGTTAGGTTTTTTGATAGGGTTAGGTTTATTGTTATAGATTTGGTTAGGGTTATTCTTAGTGTTAGTTTTAGTGTTACTGTTATGCTAGGATTAGGTTTAGTGTTAGGGTTAGGCTTACATTTAGGGTTATCTTTAGGAATAAGGTTAGTAACGCGGATAGTGTTAATCTTAGGGTTAGAGTTAGGGTTATTGTTAGTCTTTGGATTAGTGTTAGGTTACGATTTGTATTAGGGTTACAGTAAAGTTAGCATTAGGTTTAGTGTTAGTGTTAGAGGTAGGTTTAGGGTTAGTGTTAGTGTTAGGCTTAGGATTAGTATTAGGCTATGTGTTAGGTTTCTGGTTAAGGTTACATTTAGTGTCTGGGTTAGAATTAAGTTTAGGTTTAAGTTTAATATAAGGGTGAGGTTTAGGGTTAGAATTAGGGTTATAATTAGGTTTAGGGTTAGGGTTTGTATTAGGGTTAGGGTTAGGGTTAGTTATAAGATTTGGGTTAGGTTTAGTGTTAGGGATATTGTTAGGGTTAGGGTTAGGGCTAGGTTTAGTTTTAGGTTTAGGGTTAGTGTTAGGTTTAAGGTTAGGGTTAGGGTTAGTGTTAGGATTAGGGACCTGTTTTGTGTTAGGGTTAGGTTTATGTTTAGTGTTAGAATTAGTGTTAGTGTTAGTGTTTGGGTCACCGTTATGGTTAGCATTAGGGTTATGTTTAGGGTTATTTTTAGGGTTAGTGTCAGGGTTAGTATTAGCGTTAAGTTAGGGAAAGGATTAGTGTTTGGGTTACGGTTAAAGTTAGGATTTGTGTTAAGGTTAGGGTTATGTTTAGTTTTAGGCTTAGTGTTAGGGTTAGTGTTTGGGAATTGTTATTATGGATAGTGTTAGTGTTAGGGTTAGGGTGAGGGTCGTTAGTGTAAGGATTTGTGTTAAGTTTTGTTTTAGGTTAATGTTTAGTTTAGGGTTGGGTTTAGGATTAGCGTTAGGGTTAGGGTTTGGTTTTGGGTTTGTGTTAGGTTTCGGGTTAGGTTTAGGGTTTTTGTTTGTGTTAGAGTTAGAGTTTGTGTTAAGGTTAGGGTAAGGTTTACATTTAGAATAAGAATTATTTTTTAGAATTAGACTTAGTGTCAGTGAAAGGGTTAGGCTTAGTTTCAGGGTAAGTTAAGGGTTAGGGTTAGTGTACGGGTAAGGTTAGGTTTAGGGTTACAGTATAGGTTTGGGTTTCCGTTAGGGTTATGTTTAATTTTAGGGTTAGGGTTAGGGTCACAGTAAGCTTTAGCGTTAGTTTTAGGTTTAGTGTTAGGTTTAGTTTTAGGTTTAGAGTTAAGTATAGGCTTTTGTTTTGAATTAGTGTTAGTGTTAGGGATATGGTTAGTGTTAGGTTTAGGGTTAGGTTAGGTTTATTTTTAGGTTTTGTGTTAGGCTTTGGTTTGGATTAGGGTTATGAATTTTGTAACGGTTTAGTTTATATTTAGGGTTAGTGTTAGTGCTACTGTTCAGATTAGTGTTAGTGTTCGGGTTGGGTTATGGGTTAGTGTTAGGGTTAATGTTAAGCTTAGGGTTAAGTTTTTGTAAATGTAAGTGTTAGAGTTAAAGTTACAGTTATGTTTTGGATTAATTCAGGTATAGGGATAGGGTTAGAGTTAGAGTTAGTGCTAGGTTTAGGATTAGGTTTAGGGTTACTGTTAGTGTTATGGCTTTGTTTAGGTTTAGGTTTAGGATTCTGTTTAGGGTTACAGTTAGTGCTAGTGTTAGTGTTATGATCAGGGTTAGTGTAAGTATTAGCATGAGGGTTAGATTTAGAGTTAGTGTTAGTTTTAGTGTTATCTTTTGTTTTACAGTTAGGGTTAGCTTAGTGTTAAGATTTGTGTTAGGGTTTGGGTTACAGTTACTCTTAGAGTTACTGTTATGTTTAGGGTTAGTGTTAGTTTTAATGTTAGCATTAGGGTTAGGGATAGGATTACTGTTAGTGTTATGGTTAGGTTAGGATTTGGGTTATGATTTTGGTTAGGTTTAGGTTAGGCTAAGTGTTATAGTTAGTTTTAGGGTTAGTGTTAGTGTTACGATTAGGGTTAGGGTTTGTGTTATATTAGGGATAGGGTTAGTGTTAGGGTTAGGGTTAAAATTAGGTTTAGTTTTACTGTTAGTGTTAGGCCTAGTGTTAGGGATAGTGTTTGGTTTAGGGTTCGGTTTAAAAATAGGTTTACATTTATTGTTAGTTTTAGGCTTAGTGTTAGGGATAGTGTTAGGTTTAGGTTTAGGGTTAGTTTTAGGTAAGGGTTAGTGTTAGGAGTAGGGTTAGGGTTAGGGTTAGGGTTAGGGTTAGTGTTAGAATCAGGGTTAGTTTTTGTGTTAAGGTAAGTTTTAGGTTTAGGATTTTTGTTAGAGTTTGGGTTAGTGTTAGGTTTATGGATAAGATTAGGTTTAGAGATACACTTATGGTTAAGTTTAGTGTTAGATTTAGGGTTAGGTTAAGTTTAGGATTCTGGTTAGTGTTGGGTTAGGGTTAAATTTAGTGTTAGAATTAGAGTTAGGGTTAGGATTAGGATTAGAGTTAGGGTTAGAGTAAGTGTTAGGGTTTGGTTTAGGGTTATGGATAAGATAAGTGTTAGGTTTTGGGTTAGAGTCAGGGTTAGTTTAGAGATAGTGTTAGGGTTATCTTTAAGGTAAGTTTTAGGGTTTGTGTTAGGGTTTGTGTTAGATTTAGGTTTAGGGATATGGTTACTGTTAGGATTTGGTTTAGGTTTATGTTTATCGTTAGTGTTAGATTAGGGTTTGTGTTAGGGTTAAATTTAGGATAAGGTTTAGGGTTTGTTTTTGGGTTAGTGTTAGAGTTAGGTTTTAGGTTAAGTTTAGTTTTAGTGTTGGGTTTATATTTAGGGTAAGGGTTAGCATTAGATGAAGTTTAAGCTTAGGTTTTGATTAGGGTTACTCTTATATTTAGGGTTAGGGTTATTAAGAGTTAGGTTATGGTTAGGGTTATATATAAAGTTTGTAATAAAATTAGGGTTATGTTTAGGTTTAGGGTTTGTTTTAATTTTAGGGTTATGTTTAGGGTTAGGTTTAGTGTTCCTATTAGGATTAGTGTTAGGTTTAAATTTGGAATTTGGATTAGTGTTATAGTTAGGGTTAGGGTTAGTGTAAAGTTTAGGGTTAGTGTTAAGTTTAGGTTTAACATTATTTTGGGGGTTAGGATTTGTGTTAATGTTATGTTTAGGGTCAGGTTTAGGCTTATGGTTAGTGTTACGATTCGTGATAGTGTTAGGAATAGGGTTAGGATTATGTACGGTTATTGTAACTTTATGGTTTTTGTTAGGGTTAAATTTTTTGTTAGGCTTAGTGTTAGTTGTGTGTTAGGTTTTTGTTTAAGGTTAGTTTTAAAGTTAAGTTTAGGATTAGGGTAAGGTTTAACGTTAGGTTAGGTTTAGGGTTAGGGTTAGATTAGGGTTAGGGTTAGATTAGGGTTATTGTTATGGTTAGGGTAATGTTTTCTGTTAGGTTTAGGTTTAGGGATACAGTTAGAGTTACTGTTAGGGTTAGGGTTAGGGTTAAAATTTGTATGAGGTTTAGGGGTATGATAAGATTTAGGGTTATGTTTATAGTTGGGGTTTTGGTTAGTGTTAAGTTTAGGGTCAGGGTTAGGTTTAATGATTGGATTGGCTTAAGGTTTCTGTAATATTTAGGATTAGGGATAGGTTTATATTTATGGTTTGGATTAGGTTTACTTTTAGGTTTATGATTAGGTTTAGTGTTAGGGTGAATGTTAGGATTAGTGTTAGGTGTTGGTTTAGTGTTAGGTTTAAAGTTAGTGTTAGAGTTAGGGTTATGGTTAGTGTTAGTGTTAGGGTTACACATGTGGCTCCTTTTAGGTATAGGGTTAGGCTTAGTGTTAAGGTTAGTGTTAGGGTTCTGGTTACTTTTAGTGTTAACATTAGATTTAGGGTTAGGTTTAGTGATAGGGATAGGGTTGTTGTTAGGTATAGTGAAAGGGTTAGATTAGAGCTAGTTTTAGGGTTAATCTTTGTGCAAGGGTTAGGGTTAGTGTTTGGGTTATGTTAGGGTTATTGTTATGGTTAGGTTATGTTTAGGGTTAAGGTTTGGGTTAGTTTTTTTTTAGTGTTAGGGTTACGGTTACGGTTCGGGTTTGGTTAACTGTTAGACTTAGTTTTTGTTTTATGTTTAGTTTCAGTGTTAGTGTTATATTTAGTTTTAGGGTTAGGGATAGATTTAGTGTTAGGTTTAAAGTTAGTTTTAGTGTAAGTGTAAGGGTTAGGGTTAGAATTAGGGTTAGTGTGAGGGTCAGGTTTATGGTTAGATTTAGTGTTGTGGATATGATTAAGGTTATGATTCGTGTTAGGGTAAGGGTTAGTGTTAGGATTCGGGTTAGAGTTAGGTTTAGGATATGTGTTCAGTTCTGTTTAGAGTTAACCTTATAGTTAATGTTATTTTAATTTTAGTTTTAGGTTTAGTGTAAGGATTAGGTTTAGGGTTAGGTTTAGGTTTATTCTTAGGTTAAGCTTTAGGTTTGTTTTAAGATTAGGGTTAGTGTTAGAATCATGTTTAGAGTTAGGGTAAGGCTATGTATTAAGGTTCTGGTAAGGTTTTCAGTTACAGTTAATGTTAGGGTTAGGGTTAGGGTTAAGGTTAGTGTTAGGGTAAGGGTTAGGGATAGGGTGTGTCTTTGGTGTGGGTTAGAGTTAGTGTTAGAATTAGGGTTAAGTTTAGGGTTAGGATAGGTTTAGGGTTACGCTTTGGCTTAGGGTTGTGTTACTGCTGCAGTCTGGATGGGCACAATTCATGAGCCATTTGTCAAGCAGAAACAAACTTTATTTTTAGAACACACATGGCACAACACACGAGCTCTTCAGGAATTCCCTCAGAGCCCAACTGCCACCTCTGGAACTCCGTCGAGCACCACAACCGGAACTCTTCCTGCCATTGAGGCTGATTGACTGGGTCATGTCGGTGGAGCCAAGAAGTCCCCCAATTAGCAGCTCCATGGTCTAAAAGGGCAATGAAACAGCCCAATAAGCATCACTGCAGAGAAGCCAATCAGCTGGAAGTTTGCTGGGGCCATAATGAGCCAATCAGCTGGAAGTTAGCTGGGGCCACTTTGGCTGTGGCTCTCAACATCTCCCCCTCTCTGTTTAATTTAACAACAAGCATGTGGCTTAGGGACCGTTCCTGTTTTAGGTTGTCCAATACGACCTATGGTCCATCAGATGAGCTGACCTCAAGGCCTCAGCCTCCTGTCTTAGTTTGGTACCATTGCAATTGAATCTTACCCATCACTGACTACTAGTCCAGCATACAGCCACATCTGTAGATAGACCTTTGTACCAGTGGGAGGGTGAGGTTCTTTGCCTCATGTCTGTTGGCCCCCAAATTTTAGCTGAATGACCATCACAAGCAGAAGGGAGGAGGATACACCAAGCAAATTGATGGCTCCTTTTGAAAAAATTGTACCTCTGATGACACCATCAGCATAAATACCCCAGCACTACCACAAGTCGCTGCACCAACCAATACTTCACAATGCATACAAGTGATACATAGCTGATGACACCATCAGCAAAAATATACTGCCAATATCAGAAGAGATACATAGTCCAGGCAAGTTCTACAAGCAGTTAAGTGATAGCTAATTTACATTATCCAGAACAGAATTATTAAATACAATGAAAAGGAAAGGTGAAAATATAGAAAAAAAAAAGATATGTTGACCTCATTTTTTGTTCACATATTAAAACAATCCACAACAGTTTTTTACCCAATTTAAATTAAACAATTTAAACCACATGAATAAGAAAAAAAAATTTGGATCCATTTTTTCATGAGTGCTCATTATATATGATATATGGACATACGCACATACAAACATATAACACAAAACACAAGTGTCCACACATAATATAATACATACAACACATAACATAATAGTAAATGCTTTGTAACTTTTTATAGGTGAAATAGCCATTGCAATGTTTAAAAACTCCATAGTCAAAAAATAGAACAAATCAGCAAAACATTAACCGGTGTCTGTATGAGCTCATAAAACAACTTCATGATGTGGGAAAGGGGAATAATAAAATAGATATTGAAAAAAGCATCCTGGTTTCATTAGCCTCCAGGAGTGGGAGAACCTCTGTCACAGATGTAAGGATAGCCAAACTGGAGTTCTGGATATCAGCTGTTATGGATTTGAGCCAAATCATCTTTTTTTTGGTCTTATAAAAATCGCTTTAGTTAATCTCTCTGGAATTCAAATTGGCATCTATTCTCCCTGTGGTAACATACAAACAGAGCCCCGACTCCAGACAATCACTTGGTCAGGACTTTTCTATTGTCCTGTTAGAATATCCTTGCAAAGTACCTTGGGCTTATGTACATTTTTGGGATACATATGCCTTTCCATAGCACTAACTCCTGATGAATCCAAATTTAAAATGTTTAGAGTAAAAAGCGTTATTTTAAGTTTATCTTTGGGGGATAAATATCCTTTCCCAAACCCTCTTTTTGCTTGAATAAGTACATTTTAATAGTTTGATGAGCTCTATCAACTCTGCCATGTCCCTGTGGATTGTATGGGATACCTGTTATATGAGTAATGCCAAATGATGAGCAAAATTGTTTAAAAGAGGTAGAAGTATAACTAGGGACATTATCTGGTTTTAACTGTTTTGGAAGGCTTACAGCGGCAAAGTTTGTAAGCAATGAGCTATAATATCTTTAGTTTTTTCTCTGGTATGAAGGGAGCCCATCCAAAATCTGGAAGAAGTATCAACTGTAACACGCAAATATTTTAGTTTTCCAAATTCTGGCAAGTGTGTGACGTCCATCTGCCAAATATGGTTAGGTATCAGTCCTCTAGGATTGACTCCAAGATTAACTTGTGGTAAAAAGGTCACACAATTTTTACATTGTTTTATTATTTATCTAGCTTGTTCCTTTGTTATTTTAAAATGCTTTTGTAAAGTATTAGCATTGACATGGAACCTTTTATGAAAATTTGTGTCTTCTTCTAGTGTAGAGAAAATATGTATGTCATGTGTAGTTTTATCTGCTAAATCATTGCCCAAACTAAAGGCTCCAGGCAATCCTGTATGTGGCCTGATATGTCCTATAAAGAATGCATCATTTCAGTCCCATATTAGTCTTTGTATAATGGAATACAAAGAGAAAACAGTAGAGGAGGGGGAAATTCTACCAGCATCTTCAAGGAATACTATAGCATTAACTATGTACTGAGTGTCAGAAAATAAATTAAATACAGAATCTTTAAACATCACAAAAGCTTGTAATACTGCCTTAAGCTCTACATTTTCAGCTGATTGTTTGGGTACTAAAAATGTAAAAGTTTGATCAGGTGTAACTACTGCTGCTGTACCATTATTGGACCCATCAGTGAATATATTTGGAGCATTCATGATAGGTGTTTTTCTTGTCATTTTTGGAAAAATTACAGGATGTGATGACCAAAAAGACAATAAGGGATTAGATGGTAAGTGGTTATCAAGTTAAATATTAGATTTGCATATGATAATTGCCCAAGTGTTTAACTCATGAGCTAACTCATCAATTTGATCCATAGTATATGAAGTAATAATTTTGGGGGAAGAAATTCCAAACTTTCCCTTTGCTGCTTTTATTCTTTTAAGTATTAATTGTCCTACAGCCTCTGGACACCTAGTAAGAATAGTGTTAGGAGAATAAGATAAATGTATTCACAATAATGGAACTTCTTGGCAAAATACTCCTGTAGGGATATTTTTTGTTGGTAGTACAATAAATAATAAAGCAAATTTATATCAATTCTATCCAAATGCATATTTTTCATATAAGATTCAATGATTTTTAATGTCTACCTTGCTTCAGGCATTGACATGTGGGGTGAATTTGCATCTCATGGACCTTTTAGGATATCAAATAAAGGTCCCAACTCTCCTGTTGGTATGCCTAGATAAGGCCTTATCCAATTTATGTCTCCTAATACCTTTTGAAAGTCATTAAGTGATGTGAGTTGATCTACTCATAATTGAATTTTTGGTGGACAGACCATGGTTGAGGATAATAGAACTCATAAATAATTGATTGGAAAATTTAAATGTACTTTATCTATTGCTATCCCTAGATTATAATTTTTTTAATAAGTTTATAAGTGTGGCATAACATTCTAGAAATGTGTTTTAATCTTTGTGTGCTAATAATACATTGTCCATATAGTGAAATATTTGTAGTGCAGGATTTTGATTTCTAAGTGGCTTGATTGCTTTGTTAACTTAAATTTGACACATAGTTGGGCTGTTAGCCATCCCTTGAGGGAGTACTTTCAATTCATATCTCTGATCAGGTTCTTCATTATTCAGTGCAGGGAAAGTAAATGCAAAACTTAGACTATCCTCAGGATGAATTGGAATTGAAAAAAAAACAACTTTAATATCTATAACTAAAACATACCAGGATATTGGCAAAGCAGACAATTGGGGAATCCCTGATTGAGCAGGTCCCATAATAAAAATCTCATTATTAATGACTCTTAAATCTTACAATAATCTCCATTTACCAGATTTCTTTTTAATGACAAAAATGGGGGGTATTGTTGTAATACTTCAGAAAGAGCCCTAATATCCAGAGTATACAAAGAACTCAAAAACATAAACAATAAGAAAACAAATAACCAATCAAAAAATGGGCCAAGGACCTGAACAGATACTTCTCAGAGGAGGACATACAATCAATCACCAAGTACATGAAAAAATGCTCACCATCTTTAGCAGTCAGAGAAATGCAAATCAAAACCACCCTAAGATACCATCTCACTCCAGTAAGATTGGCAGCCATTATGAAGTCAAACAACAACAAGTGCTGGCGAGGATGTGGGGAAAAGGGAACACTTGTACATTGCTGGTGGGACTGCAAATTGGTGCGGCCAATTTGGAAAGCAGTATGGAGATTTCTTGGAAAGCTGGGAATGGAACCACCATTTGACCCAGCTATTCCCTACTCGGTCTATTCCCTAAAGACATAAAAAGAGCATACTACAGGGACACTGCTACATTGATGTCTTCTTTGATATAATGAGAGTAACTAAGAACAGAGTAGGTAGGAAGAGCATGAGAAGAATATTAACATTAAACAGGGATGAGAGGTGGGAGGGAAAGGGAGAGAGAAGGGAAATTGCATGGAAATGGAAGGAGACCCTTAGGGTTATACAAAATTACATACAAGAAGAAGTGAGGGGAAAGGGAAAAAACAAGGGGGAGAAATGAATTACAGTAGATGGGGTAGAGAGAAAACAGGGGAGGGGATGGGAGGGAAGGAGGGATAGTAGAGGATAGGAAAGGCAGCAGAATACAACAGACACTAACATGGCAATATGTAAATCAGTGGATGTGTAACCGATGTGATTCTGCAATCTGTATATGGGGTAAAAATGGGAGTTCATAACCCACTTGAATCAAAGTGTGAAATATAATATGTCAAGAACTATGTAATGTTTTGAACAACCAACAATAAAAATTAAAAAAAAGAAAAAGAAAAAAAATGGGGGTATCATGGGGAGATACTGAAGGTTGTATATGTCTTTCTGCTAACTGTTGTTTGACCAGGTCAGGGCTGCTTGTATCTTTTCTTTAGTCAGGGGCCACTGAGGAACCCATACTGGTCTTTCTGATTTCCAAGTAATTTTTATTGTCTCAGTGACACCTCCTGAAAATCCAATCCATGTCTGTCTGTTCCTTGATCTATTTGTATTGGTGCTGCTATACCTTGTTCTTGTTATCCTAATCTTTTTCCTTTCCTAAAACCTTGTGTAGCCATAATAGTGGACACATTTGAATTGATGTTATTTGTTAATATTAGTCCTAATTCATTTGGACATCTCATCCCCATAAAGTTACAGGAAGATGATCCAATACATATGGCTATATAGTTCCTTCACATCCTTTAGGATCCTTCCAATCTAAAACCATTGCACTTCTATGGGGATTTGTCACCACTCCTAGGTCTCAAAATGTTTGAGTGGCTTGTTTTCATGGCCAATGTTTTGGCTATTCTTGACGAGAGATGATGCTAAGGTGTGCACCTGTATCCAGTAGACCATTAAATCCATGTTCTTGAATATTTAGTTTTAGCATGGGGCGAGAATCTAAATTTAAAGAAAGCATAGCCCAATCTACACTTGTGGAGCCTAATCCCCTGGAACCTCTTTCTATAGTATTACTGGAAAATTTATCATGCAGGCTGGGTATTATTAATAACTCTGCTATTCTATCTCCTTGTGAAATAACTGATATATCCTTTGGAGAACTGACTATTATTTTTATTTCATCTTCATAATCTGGATCAATTACCCCAGGATTTATCATAAGTCCTTTTAGTGTAGAAGAACTGCATCCCAATAGTAAGCCTACTGTTCTTGGGAAAGAGGCCCTTTTACCCCTGTGTGAATTATTTGAACTCCCATCTCCAGACATAGTACTGCTCTGGTGGAGGTGCAGTTGTCCAATCTTGCTCTTTCTCTGGTTTGTCTAGTGAGGGATCTAATGGATAATGTGTCCTGGGCACTACCCTGATGGGATTGCTGGTTTCCTCTAGTGTCCCATATATTTGTGGTTGTGGGCCCCAGAGCATTGGCCCCCCCTGTCCGTTTTTTGGCAATGGAGTCAGATGCCTTTCTACATAATATCATGGGTAAACACTTGGTCCTTTTCTGTTTTTTGATAATGGAGTACCCTCTATGGCGTTTTTAGAATGACATTCATTAGCCCAATGTCTCCCTTTGCAGCATCTTGGGCAAATACCCGGTATTCTACTCCTTTGATACCTAGTTTGGTTAAACCCTCCAACTATGGGGCAATTCCTTTTAAAATTTCCTGTTTGTTCACAATTGTAGCATGCTTTTGTCCTGGCATCTAAAGCCTGTTGTAGTGCAGCTGCCAAGATTTGCCCTTGTTCATTAATGTCTCTACATAATTTAATATATGTGTTTAAATCTTCATGTTTCCATGGTGTAATGACCTCTCTGCACCAACGATTTGCTTGCTCATAAGCCAGTTGTTTTATTAATGGCATTGCTTGCTCTGTATTCCCAAAAATTCTGGTAGCTGTTTGAATAAGCCTTTATACAAATTCAGCATAATTTTCATTAGCTCCTTGTATTACCTTAGATAATTGACCTTGTATACCTCCATGTTTTTGTAAAGTCTTCCATGCTCTAACCACATCTATAGCAATTTGTGAGTATATGGCAGGATCGTATGCAATTTGTTGCTGCTGACTCTCATAAGGTCCTTTTCCTAACAACATATCTAGATTTCTCTGAGGATTACCAGCTGCTGCATTTTGCCTAGCCATCTCTGTGCAAAATTCCTCATTGGCAACCTTCCATGACAGGTATTGTCCTCCATTTAGCACAGCTTAACACATACTAGTCCAATCTGCTGGCATCATGCTCAAATTGGTAATGGATTCGACTATGTTTACAGTGAAGGGTGCTTGAAGACCATAGGTTGTTACAGCCTCTTTTAGCTTCTTCACTGTTTTGAAATTTAAAACATGGTGAATTTGCTGCCCTCCTGGCTGCTCAAATACAGGGCATGCTAATATTATAAGTCCTGTCTCAGGATCCCATCTATCAACTACTGGGGTTGGGGGCCTCTAAGCATATGGAGGTGGAGCTGTTGGTTGGTCAGTTACGCCCTCTGGTGATAGAAACATGTTAGTAACAGCCTCCTGTATTACTTCTCCCCTGATGGCTCTTCCTCCTCATATTTTCTTCTCTCTCTAACTAGCTTGAGAGACCTCCTCTTTTACTTGATCTAACGTGTCTTCTACCATAGTGTGAAATGAAGGCTTTCGACTAGGCAAACAAAATTGTATCATCATCCACAATGGCAATATGACAACTGACAGAGTTCCTGGGTTTTTCTTTTCCATCTCCCTTAAATCTTCACCATGATGTTCCCATTGTGATATAGTAACAACTCCTCCTTAAAAAGCCATGGGCTACATTTCTGTATTGTATCAACATATGCCCTAACTGTTCTTGGTTTTACTGGGGTACCTCCTTCCTCTAACAATTTACTTAACACTCTTTTGGTTTGTTTTTCACTAATTTCTGATACTATATTATTAGTATAACACAACCCAACAAGTTTACACAAAACAAAACCGAAACAGAATGAAACAAAAATTCATTATATCAGCCTTTCTATCCTCCTGAAATTTCCATCTGTCCTTTTTCCCTATCTGTTCCTCAGATGCAAATAGTTTTTCCTCAGATGTGAGTGGTTTTCCTTCTGTCTCACCCATCTCCATGGAAAGGCAACTTAAGAGAAAAGTGAAACAAAACAAAAGAAGAATCTTAGGGATCCAAAATGGTGACGGGCACGGAGAGATCAAGTCTCTGACCTCTCCAGCTGCACGGGCATAGGAAGTCATAAATTGCCTAAATGCTGTTTGCTCCGGATCACTAGGCAATGCTGAGCTGATGTGGATCTGGGGCGAAAAGTCTGGGCCCCCAGAACACACACACCGAGCCCGGATCAGCTGCATTCAAACTCCTGTTCACCTGCTTCTCGTGACTCAGCACAAACCATCCACCTGAAATAATTGGTTGGCCCGTCTGAACTTACAGAGGTAAAAGCCAACTGAGCCTTCATAGGCAGTGGCCACAGGATTGAAACTGGGCTTGGGAGAGACAGTCAGGACCCACCCTTTGCATTGGTCACCCGGCAAAGGGAATGAAAGGTCACCATTTGCATTGGATACCACCATGGCAGAGAAGTGACATCACAGGTGGAGGAGATAACTTCATTGAAACCAGCGCGACAGGTGTGTAATCCCCTAGCCATCTCTCTCCACACAGCGGGGAAACCTTAAGGGCCCCTCCCAGCTCTCCTGTAAGGGCCCCTCCCAGCTCTCCTTTGAGCATGATAGCCAGAACGAGGGAATCAGGAGTGGTGTGGGACTCACGGCATGGAACTCCCGGCTACCGCTCCCACCAGTGCTGACAACTGAGTTCTCTTGCACCAGCTACAAGGGCTGTGGCTACCAGAGAGCAATCAAATTCGCTGGGGGTTCTCAGCCCCAAGATCCACAATCTTAGGGTTTGAGGGAGGCAAACAGGGAGAGTGTGCCCAGGCTTTCATGAAAAGAGGGCTCCCAGGAGCAGCAGACCTGGTGTGTAGCCAGTATTGTGGTGAGCGTCACAGGTGAGCGGGGCCTGGCTTGAGAAAACAAAAGAGAAGGCCCTAGGCACTCAGGATTGGAGACCCACCCAGTCTGGGATGAAGAGCTGCTGCACAGTGAATGGTTCCCACCTATTGAGAGGAGAAGCTTGGCCCAGTGGTCACAGCTCCACCTACTGGAAGAGAAGTTATTCGAACTCTATGACTGCATTTTTTTTTCATTTTCTTTCATTGTCATTTTTTTGTTGGTGTTGTTGTTCTTTAACTTTTTTAATGTTTTTAATTTTTTTATTTTATTATTATTTTTTAAATTTTAATTTTCATTTTTTATTATCATTATTATTTTTAAAATTTTTTCTTTATTTATTTTCTATTTTTTCTTCTGTCTTTTCATTTCTTTTCAATTTTCTTATTCCCCTTTCCTTGAATTCTACCTGCCTAATTTCATTCTCTTTAGTGACTTCTTCCCTTCCCTTCTAATATATTTCCTCCCAAGCATCAAATAAATTTATAAGAGTAAACAGTAACTCAGCAGTCAAACAGAACAAGAAGTAACATGAGCATCATAAAGAAGCAAGGAAGAAAAGGAGTACAAACAATGAAGGACTGCCTAAATATTCAGGAGGATCTAGAGTCATCAGAAAAATGGTCATATAAAGAATTCAAGGAATACCTTAGAGAGATGGAATAGAAACTTAAAGAGGATACGAGACACCAAATCCAAACACTGAAAGAACACATTGAAAATGAATTACATAAACAGATAAAAGAAGAAGTTAAGCATCTTTATCAGGAGATAGAGATTGTTAAAAAAATCAAACAATAATTCTAGAAATCAAGGAAACAATAAGCCAAATTAAAAACTCAATTGAGAGTATCATTAACAGATTGGAGCAAGTAGAAGCCAGAACGTCAGATAATGAAGACAAAATACATCATCTTGAAAAGAGTCTAGCCAACTCAGAAAGGCTGTTAAAAAAATCACAAGAAAAACATCCAAGAGATATGGGATAACATAAAAAAAACAAACTTACGAGTCATCGGGATAGAGAGAGGTATAGAGATTCAAACCAAGGGAATGAGTAACCCACTGAATGAAATAATTACAGAATACTTTCCAGAAATAAAAAAGGAAATGGATATACAAATTGTAGATGCATACAGGACACCAAGCACACAAAATCACAGTAGTCCAATGCCAAGACACATTGTTATGAAGATATCCAATATACAGAACAAAGACAAAATATTAAAAGCTACAAGAGAAAGGAGGCAGATTACATTCAGGGGTAAACCAATAAGGTTAACAATGGATTTTTCATCACAGACGCTGAAAGTGAGAAGATCCTGGAACAACGTATTTCAAACACTGAAAGACAATGGATGCCAACCAAGAATTCTGTACCCAGCAAAATTAAGCTTCAGGTATGACAACGAAATAAAAACCTTTCATGATAAACAAAATCTAAAAGAATTTGCAGCCAGAAAACCAGCATTGCAAAGCATCTTGAGCAAAACACTACAAGAGGAAGAAATGAAAAACAATAACCAAAACCATCAGTGAGAAGTGCCTCTGTAAAGACAGAGGGCAGGAAGAAAGCTAATCATGGAGAAACAAACTAAATTAAAAAAAAAGAAGATAAATAATCAAACATGGCTGGAAGTAAAAACCATATATCAATAGTAACTCTAAATGTTAATGGCTTAAACTCTCTGATAAAGTGACATAGGCTGGTAACATGGATTAAAAAAAACAAATACAACAATATGCTGCCTCCAGGAGACACATCTGATTGGAAAAGACATACACAGGCTGAAGGTGAAAGGTTAGGAAAAAATATACCACACACACGGTCCTCGTAAATAAGCATGGGTGTCCATCCTCATATTGAATAAAATCGACATAAAGACTAAGTTAATCAAAAGGGATAAGGAAGGATATTATATACTGTTAAAAGGAACCATTCACCAACAAGACATAACAATTATCAATATTTATGCACCAAATAATGGTGCTGCGATGTTCATAAAACAAATTCTCCTCAAGTTCAAAATCAAATAGACAACAACACAATAATTATGGGTGACTTCAAGACACCTCTCTCACCATTGGACAGATCCTCCAAACAAAAGTTGAATAAAGAAACTATACAACTCAATATCACAATCAATAACCTAGACAAAACTGACATATATAGAATATATCAATCATCATGAAGTGGATATACTTTTTTTTCTCAGCAGCACATGGATCCTTCTCAAAAATAGACCATATATTATGCCATAGGGCAAACCTCAGTAAATATAAAGGGGTGGAGATAATACCATGCATTTTATCTGATCATAATGGAATGAAACTGGAAATCAATGATAAAAGAAGGAAGGAAAAATCATACATCACATGGAAAATGAACAATATGTTACTGAATGATCAATGGGTTATAGAAGACATAAAGGAGGAAATCAAACAATTCTTAGAGATAAATGAAAATACAGACACAACATATCAGAATCTATGGGACACAATGAAGGCAGTTTTAAGAGGGAAATTCATCACCTCAAATTCATCCTCAAAAAAAGGAAAAACCAACAAAACTGAGCTCACACTTCATTTCAAAGCCCTAGAAAAGAAGAGCAAAACAACAGCAAATGTAGCAGAAGGCAAGAAATAATTAAAATCAGAGCAGAAATCAACGAAATTGAAACAAAAGAAACTGTTAAAAAAATGAACAAAACCAAAAGTTGGTTCTTCAAAAAAATAAATAAGATCGACAGACCCTTAGCCATGCTAATGAAGAGAAGAAGAGAGACAAGTCAAATTACTAACATACAGGATGAAAAAGGCTATATCACAACAGATGCTACAGAAATACAGAAGACAATTAGAAATTATTTTGAAAACCTCTATTCCAATAAAATAGAAGATAGTGAAGACATCAATAAATTTCTTAACTCATATGATTTGCACAGACTGAGTCAGGAGGATACTCACAACTTAAACAGACCCATATCAATGGATGAAATAGAAGAAGAAATCAAAAGACTACCAACCAAGAAAAGCCCAGGACTGGATGGGTATACAGCAGAGTTTTACAATACCTTTAAAGAAGAATTAATACCAATACTTTTCAAGTTATTTCAGGAAATAGAAAAAGAGGGAGCTCTGCCAAATTCATTCTATGAGGCCAACATCACCCTGATTCCAAAACCAGACAAAGACACCTCAAAGAAAGAAAACTACAGACCAATATCTCTGATGAACCTAGATGCAAAAATCCTCAATAAAATTCTGGCAAATCAGATACAAAGATACATCAAAAAATTGTGCACCATGATCAAGAAAGATTCATACCTGGGATGCAAGGAAGGTTCAATATACGGAAATCAATAAATATTCTTCACCACATCAATAGACTTAAATATAAGAAAAATATGATCATCTCAATACATGCAGAAAAAGCATTCGTCAAAGTACAGCATCCCTTTATGTTCAAAAAATTAGAAAAACTAGGGATAACAGGAACTTACCTCGACATATTAAAAGCTATCTATGCTAATCCTCAGGCTAGCATCATTCTGAGTGGAGAAAAAATGAAGGCATTCCCTCTAAAATCTGGAACAAGAGAGGGATGCCCTCTCTCACCACTTCTATTCAATATAGTTCTTGAAACACTGGCCAGAGCAATTAGACAGACGAAATAAATTAAAGGCATCAAAATAGGAAAAGAAGAACTTAAATTATCACTATTTGGGCAAGACATGATTCTATACCTAGAAGAACCAAAAGGGTCTACAAAAAGTACTAGAACTAATAAATGAATTCAGCAAAGTGGCAGGATATAAAATCAACATGCATAAATCAAAGGCATTTCTGTATATCAGCGACAAAACTTCTGAAAAGGAAATGAGGAAAACCACCCCATTCACAATATCCTCAAAAAAAAAAAATAAAATACTTGGGAATCAACCAAACAAAATATGTGAAAGATTTATACAATGAAAACTACAGAACCCTAAAAAGAGAAGTAGAAGAAGATCTTAGAAGATGGAAAAATATACTCTGTTCATGGATAGGCAGAACTAACATCATCAAAATGGCAATATTACCAAAAGTTCTTTATAGGTATTATGCAATGCCAATCAAAATCCCAACGGCATTTCTTGTAGAAATGGATAAAGCAATCATGAAATTCATATGGAAAAATAAAAGATGCAGAAAAGCAAAAGCAATTCTAACCAGGATGTGTGAATTTGGTGGTATAGCGATACCAGATTTCAAACTATATTACAGAGCAATAGTAACAAAAACAGCATGGTACAGGTACCAAAGCAGGCAGGTGGACCAATGGTACAGAATAGAGGACACAGAGATTAATCCACAAAGCTACAACTATCTTATATTTGATAAAGGAGCTAAAAGCATGCAATGGAAGAAGGATAGCATCTTCAAAAAATGGTGTTGGGAAAACTGGAAATTCATATGCAACAAAATGAAACTGAATCCCCTCCTCTCGCCATGCACAAAAGTTAACTCAAAGTGGATCAAGGAGCTAGATATCAAATTAGAGACTCTGCATCTGATAGAAGAAAAATTTGGCTCCGATCTACATATTGTGGTGTCGGGCTCCAAAGTCTTAATAGTACACCCATAGCACAAGAGTTAATAACAAGAATCAACAAATGGGACTTACTTAAACTGAAAAGTCTTTTCTCATCAAGAGGAACAATAAGAGAGGTAAATAGGGAGCCTACATCCTGGGAACAAATCTTTACTCCTCACACTTCAGATAGAGCCCTAATATCCAGAGTATACAAAGAACTCAAAAAATTAGACAATAAGAGAACAAACAACCCAATCAACAAATGGGCCAAGGACCTGAACAGACACTTCTCAGAGGAGGACATATAATCAATCAACAAGTACATGAAAACAATGCTCACCATCTCTAAAAGTCAGAGAAATGCAAATCAAAACCACCCTGAGATACCATCTCACTCCAGTAAGATTGGCAGCCATTATGAACTCAAACAACAACAAGTGCTGGCGAGGATGTGGGGAAAAGGGTACTCTTGTACATTGCTGGTGGGACTGCAAAGTGGTGCGGCCAATTTGGAAAGCAGTATGGAGATTCCTGGGAAAGCTGGGAATGGAACCACCATTTGACCCAGCTATTGCCCTTCTCAGACTATTCCCTGAAGATCTTAAAAGAGCGTACTACAGGGATAGTGCCATATCGATGTTCATAGCAGCACAATTCACAATTGATAGACTGTGGAACCAACCCAGATGCCCTTCAATAGATGAATGGATTTAAAAAATGTGGCATTTATACACCATGGAGTATTATGCAGCAGTAAAAAATGACAAAATCATAGAATTTGCAGGGAAATTGATGGCACTAGAGCAGATTATGCTTAGTGAAGCTAGCCAATCCCTAAAAAACAAATACCAAATGTCTTCTTTGATATACTGAAAGCAACTAAGAACAGAGCAGGGATGAAGAGCAGGAAGAAAAGATTAATGTTAAACAGAGACATGAGGTGGGAGGGAAAGGGAGAGAAAAGGGAAATTGCATGGTAATGGAGGGAGACCCTCATTGTTATACAAAATTACATATAAGAGTTTGTGAGGGGAATGGGAAAATAAACAAGGAGAGAAATGAATTACAGTAGATGGGGTAGATAGAGGAGATGGGAGGGGAGGCAAGGGGGGATAGTAGAGGATACGAAAGGTATCAGAATACAACAGTTACTAATAGGGCATTAGGTGAAAATGTGAATGTGTAACCGATGTGATTCTGCAATCTGTATTTGGGATAAAATTGGGAGTTCATAACCAACTTGAATCTAATGTATGAAATATGATATGTCAAGAGCTTTGTAATGTTTTGAACAACCAATAAAAAAAGAAGAAGAATCTAAAAATGTCTACCCATCCTCTTGCCCTGCCCTCAGGGGCGAGCAGTTTACCTTATCACTTACCCTCAGTCTTTCCCTGTGCGGGCCACCAAATGTGGCAGTCTGGCAGGGCACAATTCACGAGTCACTTGTCAAGCAGAAATGAACTTTATTTTTAGAACACACACGCCGCACCACAAAATCTCTTCAGGAATTCCCTCAGAGACCAACTGCCACCTCTGGCACTGGGGCAAGCACCACACCAGCACTCTTCCTGCCCTTGAGGCCAGTTGGCTGTGTCGTGTGGGCAGAGCCAAAAGAGTACCCCAATGAGCAGTTTTGTGGTCTGATAGGTCAGAAAAACAGCCCAATGTGCGTCACCAAAGAGAAGCCCATCAGCTGGAAGTTTGCTGGGGCCACGGTGAGCCAATCAGCTGGAAGTTTGCTGGGGTCTCTGTGAGCCAATCAGCTGGAAGTTTGCTGGGGCTGCTTCGGTTGAGGCTCTCAACATATTAGGGTTAGGGTTATGATAGTGTTAGGGTTATGGCTAGGGTTATGGTTAGTGTTAAGTTTATTGTTAGGGTTAGAGTTAGGGTTAAAGATATGTTTAGTGTTAAGTTGAAGGTTAGGTTTAGGGTTAGGGTTAGTTTTATTGTTAGGATTAGTTTTATGGTAATGGGTAGTTTGAGGTTTTTAGTCAGGGATTTGGTTAGGTTTAGGGTTAGTGTTAGGGTTAGTGTTAGGTTTGTAGTTAGTTTTAGGATTAGCGTAAGGGTTAGGGTTAAGGTTAGAGTTAGGGTTTTGGTTATTATTAGGCTTAGGGATATCATTAGGCATAGTTTAAGGGTTAGTGTTAGGGTTAGGGTTAGTGTTGGTTTTAGGATTAGTGTTAGCATTAGGGTTAAGGGTAGTGTTACAGTTAGGATTAACGTTAGTATTAGGGTGGGGTTTGGTTTCGTTTTAGGGTTAGGGTTAGGTTTAGAATTAGTTTTATGGTTAGGTTTGTGATAGGGTTAGGGTTAGTGTTAGGTTTAGGGTTAGAGTTACAGTTAGTGTTATGGATAGGGTTAGGGTTAGTTTTAGGCTTACGGTTTGGTTTAGGGTAAGTGTTAGACTTAGAGTTAGAGTTAGGGTAAGTTTTAGGGTTAGGATTAGAGTTATGTTTAGATTTAATGTTAGTGTTAGAGGTAGGGTTAGGATTAGAGAAACAGTTAGAGTTAGGGTTTGTTTTAGGGTATAGAGTTATGGTTAGGGTTAGGGTGGATGTTAGGGTTCATTTTAGGGTGAGGTTTACGCTAAGGGTTAGGGTTAGTGTTAGGGTTAGCATTAGGTTTAAGGTTGGGTTTAAAGTTTGTGATAGAATTAGGTTTAGGGATAGGGTTTCTGTTTGTATTTGGGTTGGGTTTAGGGTTAGGGTTTGTTTTACGGTTAGGTTTATGTTTATGTTTAGGGTTAGGGTTATGTTTTGGATTAACATTTGTGTTAGGGTTTGGTTTCATTTAGTGTTAGTGTTAGGTTTAGAGTTAATGTTAAGATTAGGGTTAGGGTTTTTCTAATTTTTAGGGTTAGGGTTAAGGTTCGGGATAGGTCTAGGTTTAAGGTTAGGTTTAGGGATAGGGAGAGGATTAGGGTTAGGGTTAAAATTAGTGTTTGAATTATGTATAGAGTTCATGTTAGACCTAGGTTTAGGGTTAGTGTTAGTGTTGTAATTAGGGTTAGGTTTATGGTTATGTTAAGTTTAGTGTTAATCTTTGGGTTAGGGTTTTTGTTAGGGGTAGGGATAGGATTAGGTTTAGAGTCATGGTTAGTATAAGGGTTAGTGTTATTGTTAGTGTGAGGTTTAGTGTTGGCATTAGGGTTAGGGTTAGATTTAGTGTTAGGTTTATGGTTACATTTAGTGTTAGGGTTAGTTTTAACCCTAAGTATTAGGGTTAGTGTTAGAGCTAGGTACAGTGTTAGATTGAGTTTGAGGATTAGGTCTATGGTTAAGATTAGAGCTAGTTTTATGTTTAGGGTTACGGTTTGTGTTAGGGTTAAGGTTAGGCTTAGGTTTAGGTTTAGGTTTAGTATTAGTGAAAAGATTAGGTTTCAGGTTAGGACTAGGATTAAGGTTAGGTTTATGGTTAGTGTTCGGGTTAGGGTTAGGGTTCAGGTTAGTTTTAGAGTTAGGGTTAGGGTTCATGTTAGGGTTAGGATTAGTGTTAAAATTATTTTTAGGTTTATGGTTAGGTTAGGTTTGGGTTAAAAATTGGGTTAGGGTTTGTGTTAGTGTTAGAGTTAGCATTAGGGTTAGTTTTAAAGATGGTGTTAGTGATTGTGTCAGGGTTACTGTTACAGTTAGGTTTGGTTTAGTTTTAGGTTAGGGTTAGGTTTAGTGTTAATCTTAGGGTTATGGTTAGTGTTAGGGCTACGATTCATATTGTGGTTAAGATTAAGTTTAGAATTAGGGTTAGTGTTAGTGTTAGTGCTAGGGTTAGGGTTAGTTTTAGTGTTAGGTTTAGAGTTTAGGCTATGTTTTAGGGTTCTTGTTAGGGTTAGGGTTAGAGTAAGTGTTAGTTTTAGGGTTAGTGTTAGGGTTAGGCTTAGGGATAGGTTGAGAGTTAGTGTTAGGGTTACTGTTAAGGTTAGTGTTATGATTATCATTATGGTTGGGCTTACGATTCGTGTTAGGATTAAGGTTAAGGTTAGCATTTGGTTTAAGTTTAGTGTTAGTGTTAGGGTTAGTTTTAGTGTTAGTGTTCGGGTTAGTGTAGGGTTTAAGTTTATGGTAAGTGTTAGGTTTAAAATTAGGTTTAGTGTTAGTGTAAGTTTTAGGTTTAGTGTGGGGTTTAAGTTTAGGTTTAGTTTTAGTGTTAGGGTTAGAATTATGGTTTGTGTTACCGCTGATTTAGAGTTAGGGTTAGGGTTCAAGTTAGGCTTAGAGTTAGGTTTAGGGTATTTGTTAATGTTAGGGTTAGGTTTAGGTTAATTTTATGTTTTTGGTTAGAATTTGGGTTAGTTTTATGGATATGCTTAGGTTTAGGTTAGGGTTAGGTTACGGTTAGGATTTTTTTAGCTTTACACTTTTTGTAAGGGTTAGTGTTAGTGTTAGAGTTAGGGTTAGGTTGGGTTTAAGGTTAGTTTTATGGTTAGTGTTAGCTTTAATGTTAGTGTTAGGTTTGGTTAGGTTTAGTGTAAGGTTAGGGATACTGTTAGTGTTAGGGTTTGTGTTAGGGTTACGGTTAGTGTTAGGGTTAGGGTTGAGTTTATGATTTGAGTTAGGGTTAGTGTTAGGGCTAGGGTTAGGCTTAGGTTTACATTTAGGGTTTGTGTTAGGATTTGATTTAGATTTAGCATTAGGTTTATGGTTAGTGGTTGTGTTACGATTAGGAATACTGTTAGGGTTAGTAAGAAGGTTTGTTTTTTGTTAGGTTTAGGGTTAGGGTAAATAATACGGTTAGGTTTAAGGTTTGTGTAAGCATTAGGGTGAGGGTTAGGTTAAAGGTTAATGTTATGATTAAGATTATCTTCAGGTTTAAGCTTACCATTTGTATTATTGTTAGGGTTGAGGTTAGTGTTAAGGGTAGGGATACATTTAGGGTTAAGTTTAGGTTTACTCTTGGGTTAGGTTTAGGGTTAAGGTTAGTGTTAGGGTTACAGATAGTGTTTGTGTTAGTGTTATGGTTAGGTTTTGTGTTAAAGTTAGTTTTAGAGTTAGAATTAGGTTTAGTATTAGGTTAGGGTTTGGGTTTGAGATAGATTAGGGTTACTGTTTTGGTTAGGGTAAGGGTTTATGTTAAGGTTAGGATTAGTGTTAGTGTTAGAGTTAGGGTTTGTGTTAGAATTAGGGTTAGGTATAGGGTTTGTTTAACTGTTAGGGTTAGGTTTAGGGTTAATTTTAGGGTTAGGTTTTGTCTAAGTGTTCTTGTTAGGGTTACAGTTAGGGTTAGTGTTAGGCTTATTATTTTTTGGTTAGAGTTAGTTTAAGGGTTACTTTTAGGGTTAGGTTTGATCTTATGTTTCCAGGTTAGGGTTAGGGTTAGTGATTGTGTTAGGGCTGGGGTTAGTGTTATGGTAGGCTTATGGTTAGTGTTAGGTTTAGTGTTAGTGTTAGGGTTAGAGTTGGTGTTAGGGTTAGGTAAGTGTTATGATTAAAGTTAAGTTTGGGTTAGTGAAAGAGTTAGTGTTAGAAATATGGTTAGTGTAATGGTTAAGGTTTGTGTTAGAGTTAGTGTTAGTTTAAGGGTTCAATTTAGTGTTAGGGTGTGTGTTAATATTAGTGTTAGTGTTAGTTTTAGTGTTAGTGTTAGTGTTAGGTTTAGGTTTAGTGTTAGGGTAACGGTTAAGTTTAGGGTTAACGTAGTGTTAGGGTTAGGGTTATAGTTAGATTTAGTGTTAGGGTTAGGGTGAGTTTTAGGATTAGTTTAACATTTAGGATTAAGTTTAGGTTTTGGGTTAGTGTTAGGTTTATGGTTAGGTTTTGTGTTAATGTTAGTCTTACGGTTAGGGTTAGCTTTATGGTTACGTTTAGGATTCAGGTTAGGGTTAGGGATAAGTTTTGGGTTAGCTTAGGGTTAGGGTTAGGTTTAGAGTTTGTGTTAGGGTTAAATATTTTCTAGGATTATAGTTAGGTTTAGAGTTATGGTTAGGGTTAGGCTCAAGGTTTTGTATGTGTTAGGGTTCTGGTTATATTTATGCTTAGAGTTACTGTTAGGTTTAGGGTTAGGATTAGGGTTAGTGTAAGGTTAGTTCTAGTATGTCATTTATGGTTAGACTTTGGTTTAGTATTAGGGTTTGTTTTAGGGTTAGGGTTAAGATTAGTGTTACGTTCAGGTTTAGGGTTAGGGTTAGGCTATATATTTGGATTCTGGTTAGAGTTACGTTTAGAGTTAGTGTTAGGGTCAGAGTTAGGGTTAATATTAGTGTTTGGGTTAGGGATATGTTTCGTATTACTGTTATGATTAGGGTTAGTGTTAGAATTAGTTTTATGGTTAGTGTTACAGTTAGAGTTAGGGTCAATGTTAGGGATAAGTTTAGGTTTAGTGTTAGATTTAAGGTTGGGTGTAGTGATAGGGTTAATTTTATGTTTAGGGTTAGTGTTAGGTTTAGGTTTACATTTATTTTTTTAAATTTTTTTTATTGTTGGCTGTTCAAAACCTTACATAGTTCTTGATATATCATATTTCACAATTTGATTCAAGTGGGTTATGAGCTCCCATTTTTACCCCATATACAGATTGCAGAATCACATCAGTTACACATCCATTGATTTACATATTGCCATACTAGTGTCTGTTGTATTCTGCTGCCTTTCCTATCCTCTACTATCCCCCATCCCCTCCCCTCCCCTCCCCTCTTCTCTCTCTGCCCCCTCTACTGACATTCGTTTGTCCCCCTTATATTATTTTTCCCCTTCCCCTCACTTCCTCTTGTATGTACTTTTGTATAACTCTGAGGGTCTCCTTCCATTTCCATGCATTTTCCCTTCTCTCTCCCTTTCCCTCCCACCTCTCATCCCTGTTTAATGTTAATCTTTTTCTCATGCTCTTCGATCCTACTCTGTTCTTAGTTACTCTCCTTATATCAAAGAATACATTTGGCATTTGTTTTTTAGGGATTGGCTAGCTTCACTTAGCATAATCTGCTCTAATGCCATCCATTTCCCTGTAAATTCTATGATTTTGTCATTTTTTAATGCAGAGTAATACTCCATTGTGTATAAATGCCACATTTTTTTATCCATTCATCCATTGAAGGGCATCTAGGTTGGTTCCACAGTCTATCAATTGTGAATTGTGCTGTTATGAACATCGATGTAGCAGTGTCCCTGTAGCATGCTCTTTTTAGGTCTTTAGGGAATAGACTGAGAAGGGGAATAGCTGTGTCAAATGGTGGTTCCATTCCCAGCTTTCCAAGAAATCTCCATACTGCTTTCCAAAATGGCTGCACCAATTTGCAGTCCCACCAGCAATGTACAAGTGTACCCTTTTCCCCACATCCTCGCCAGCACTTGTTGTTGTTTGAGTTCATAATGGCTGCCAATCTTACTGGAGTGAGATGGTATCTTAGGGTGGTTTTGATTTGCATTTCTCTGACTGCTAGAGATGGTGAGCATTTTTTCATGTACTTGTTGATTGATTATATGTCCTCCTCTGAGAAGTGTCTGTTCAGGTCCTTGGCCCATTTGTTGATTGGGTTGTTTGTTCTCTTATTGTCTAATTTTTTTGAGTTCTTTGTATACTCTGGATATTTGGGCTCCATCTGAAGTGTGAGGAGTAAAGATTTGTTCCCAGGATGTAGGCTCTCTATTTACCTCTCTTATTGTATCTTTTGCTGAGAAAAAAGCTTTTTAGTTTGAGTAAGTCCCATTTGTTGATTCTAGTTATTAACTTTTGTGCTATGGGTGTCCTATTGAGGAATTTGGAGCCCGACCGCACAGTATGTAGATCGTAGCCAACTTTTTCTTCTATCAGACGGCGTGTCTCTGATTTGATATCAAGCTCCTTGATCCATTTTGAATTCACTTTTGTGCATGGCGAGAGAAAGGGATTCAGTTTCATTTTGTTGCATATGGATTTCCAGTTTTCCCAGCACCATTTGTTGAAGATGCTATCCTTCCTCCATTGCATGCTTTTAGCCCCTTTATCGAATATAAGGTAGTTGTAGTTTTGTGGATTTGTTTCTGTGTCCTCTATTCTGTACCATTGGTCCACCCGCCTGTTTTGGTACCACTACCATGCTGTTTTTGTTACTATTGCTCTGTAGTATAGTTTGAAGTCTGGTATCGCTATACCGCCTGATTCTCACTTCCTGCTTAGCATTGTTTTTGCTATTCTGGGTCTTTTATTTTTCCATATGAATTTCATGATTGCTTTCTCTATTTCTACAAGAAATGCCATTGGGATTTTGATTGGCATTGCATTAAACCTATAGAGAACTTTGGGTAATATCACCATTTTGATGATGTTAGTTCTGCCTATCCATGAACAGGGTACATTTTTCCATCTTCTAAGATCTTCTTCTATTTCTCTCTTTAGGGTTCTGTAGTTTTCATTGTATAAGTCTTTCACTTCTTTTGTTAGGTTGATTCCCAAGTATTTTATTTTTTTTTGAAGATATTGTGAATGGAGTGGTTGTCCTCATTTCCATTTCAGAGGATTTGTCGCTGATATACAGGAATGCCTTTGATTTATGCATGTTGATTTTATATCCTGCCACTTTGCTGAATTCATTTATTAGCTCTAATAGTTTCTTTGTAGACCCTTTTGGGTCTGCTAGGTATATAATCATGTCATCTGCAAATAGTGATAATTTAAGTTCTTCTTTTCCTATTTTGATGCCTTTAATTTCTTTAGTCTGTCTAATTGCTCTGGCCAGTGTTTCGAGAACTATGTTGAACAGAAGTGGTGAGAGAGGGCATCACTGTCTTGTTCCAGATTTTAGAGGGAATGCCTTCAATTTTTCTCCATTCAGAATGATGCTAGCCTGAGGCTTAGCATAGATTGCTTTTAAAATATTGAGGTATGTTCCTGTTATCCCTAGTTTTTCTAGAGTTTTGAACATAAAGGGATGCTGTACTTTGTCAAATGCTTTTTCCGCATCTATCGAGATGATCATATGGTTCTTATTTTTAAGTCTATTGATGTGGTGAATAACATTTATTGATTTCCATATATTGAACCAGCCTTGCATCCCAGGGATGAATCCTACTTGATCATGGTGCACAATTTTTTTGATATGTTTTTGAATCCGATTCGCCAGAATTTTATTGAGGATTTTTGCTTCTAGCTTCATTACAGATATTGGTCTTTAGTTTTCTTTCTTTGAAGTGTCTTTGTCTGGTTTAGGTATCAGGGTGATGTTGGCCTCGTAGAATGAATTTGGAAGTTCTCCCTCTTTTTCTATTTCCCGAAGTAGCTTTAAAAGTATTGGTATTAGTTCCTCTTTAAAGGTTTTGTAAAAATCTGCTGTATACCCATCCGGTCCTGGGCTTTTCTTAGTTGGTAGTCTTTTGATGGTTTCTTCTAATTCCTCATTTGATATTGGTCTGTTTAGGTTGTCTATATCCTCCTGACTCAATCTGGGCAGATCATATGACTTAAGAAATTTATCAATGCCTTCACTATCTTCTAATTTATTGGAGTATAAGGATTCAAAATAATTTCTGATTCTCTTCTGTATTTCTGAAGTGTCTGTTGTGATATTGCCTCTTTCATCCCGTATGTTAGTAATTTGAGTTCTCTCTCTTCTTCTCTTCGCTAGCATGGCTAAAGGTCTGTCGAATTTGTTTATTTTTTCAAAGAACCAACTTTTAGTTTTGTCAATTTTTTCAATTGTTTCTTTTGTTTCGATTTCATTAATTTCAGCTCTGATTTTAATTATTTCTTGCCTTCTACTTCTTTTGCTGTTGTTTTGCTCTTCTTTTTATAGGATTTTGAGATGAAGTATGAGATCATTTATTTGTTGGTTTTTTCTTTTTTTTAAGGAATGAACTCCAAGCAATGAATTTTCCTCTTAGAACTGCTTTCAATGTGTCCCATAGATTCCGATATGTTGTGTCTGTGTTTTCATTAATCTCTAAGAATTTTTTAATTTCCTCCTTGATGTCTTCTATAACCCATTGATCATTCAGTATCCTATTGTTCATTCTCCAAGTGATGTATTCTTTTTCCTTCCTTCTTTTATCATTGATTTTCAGTTCCATTCCATTATGATCAGATGGGATGCATGGTATTATCTCTACTCCTTTATATTGTCTAAGAGTTTCCCTGTGACATAATATATGATCTATTTTTGAGAAGGATCCATGTGCTGCTGAGAAAAAAGTGTAACTGCTTGATGTTGGGTGTTATATTCTATATATGTCAATTAAGTCTAGGTTATTAATTTTGTTATTGAGTTCTATAGTTTCCTTATTCAACTTTTGTTTGGAAGATCTGTCCAGTGGTGATAGAGGTGTGTTGAAGTCTCCCGTGATTATTGTATGGTGGTCTATTAGACTCTTGAACTTGAGAAGAGTTTGTTTGATGAACATAGCTGCACCATTGTTTGGGGCATATATATTTATGATTGTTATGTCTTGTTGGTGTATGGTTCCCTTGAGCAGTATGTAGTGTCCCTCTTTATCCCTTTTGATTAACTTTGGCTTGACATCTATTTTATTTGATATGAGTATGGACAGTCCTGCTTGTTTCCGAAGTCCATATGAGTGATATGATTTTTCCCAACCTTTCACCTTCAGCCTATGTATGTCTTTTCCTATCAAATGCGTCTCCTGTAGGCAGCATATTGTTGGGTCTTGTTTTGTGATCCATTCTACTAGACTGTGTCTCTTGATTGGTGAGTTTAAGCCATTAACATTTAGGGTTATTATTGAGATATGGGTTGTTCTTCCAGCCATATTTGTTTATTTATGTTACTAAACATGGTTTGTTTTCCTCTTTGATTATTTTCCCCCGTTTAGTGTCCTACCTCCCACTGTTGGTTTTCATTGTTATTTCCCATTTCCTCTTCCTGTAATGTTTTGCCAAGGATGTTTTGAAGAGATGGTTTTCTAGCTGCAAATTCTTTTAACTTTTGTTTATCGTGGAAGGTTTTAATTTCAACTTCCATCCTGAAGCTTAATTTGGCTGGAAACACAATTCTTGGTTGGAACCCATTTTCTTTCAGTGTTTGAAATATGTTATTCCAGGATCTTCTAGCTTTCAGAGTCTGTGTTGAAAGATCAGCTGTTATCCTGATTGGCTTACCCCTAAATGTGATCTGCTTCCTTTCTCTTGTAGCTTTTAAAATTCTCTCCTTATTCTGTATGTTGGGCATCTTCATTATAATGTGTCTAGGTGTGGGTCTCTTATGATTTTGCACATTCGGCATCCTGTAGGCTTCTAGGATTTGGGGTTCTGTCTCATTCTTCAAGTCTGGGAAGTTTTCTCATATTATTTCATTGAATAGATTGCTCATTCCTTTGGTTTGAAACTCTGTCCCTTCCTGTATCCCAATGACTCTTAAATTTGGTCTCTTGATGTTATCCCATATTTCTTGGATGTTCTGCTCATGGTTTCTTAACAGTCTTGCTGAGCTGTCTATGTTCTTTTCAAGTTGAAATACTTTATCTTCATTGATGTTCTATCTTCTAAGTGTTCTACTCTGCTGGTAGTATTCTCAATTGAGTTTTTAAGTTGGCTTATTGCTTCTTGCATTTCTAGGATTTCTGTTTGTTTGTTTTTTATAACCTCTATTTCCCTGTATATTTGATCCTTTGCTTCTTGGATTTGTTTATGTAATTCATTGTTGAAGTGATCTTTCATTGTCTGATTTTGCTCTCTGATGTCTTCCTTGAGACTCCAGATCATCTGAAGCATGTATATCCTGAATTCTTTATCTGACATTCCATCTCCTGCAGCTATTACCTCTTCTAACGTTGAGTTGACCTGCAATGCTTGTGGTCCTTTCTTTCCTTGTCTCTTCATACTGCTCGCGTTCCTTTCTACTTGGTGAAACTGTTGTGCTATTGAATTTTCCCCCTATATATTTATATTGGTTTTGTATAGTTGCAAAGTCTCCCTCGCAGGCGCGGGCGGTGGCTCTGCCCCTCCTCCAATTGGGGCAATGTGCCTACCACGCCGGCAGGCCGCTGGGCCTGCTCTGCCGGTCGGTAGCAGGTCCGCCAACCTTGCAGGAGCGGGCGGCGTCTCTGTCCCTCTGCGGGCTGCTAGGCTTTTTCTGTTTGTGGTCGCAGTTCTGTCTACTTTGCATGTGCAGGCAGTGGCACTGCCCCTCTGCAGGCCTCTGGGGCAGTACTGCCAGTGGGTCACAGGTCCGCCTACCTTGCAGGCACGGGGGGGGCGTGCGGCTCTACCCTTCCTCAGGCCACTGGGCCTGTTCTGTCTCTCGGTTGCAGGTCTGGCCTGTTCTGATGGTGGTCACAGTTCCGTCTACCTTGCCGGTGCAGGGGGAGGGGGCAGCTCAGCCTCTCAGCAGGCCGCTGCTCCTCTTCTGCCGGTGGGTCGCATGCCTGCCTACCTTGCAGGAGTGATTGGAAGCTCTGTCCCGCCGCGGGCCACTGGGCCTTTTCTGTCGGTGGTCACCATTCCACCTACCTGACAGGCGTGGGGGGTGGGGGGCAGCTCTGCCCCTCAGCAGGCCGCTGGGCCTGCTCTGTGAGTGGTCACAGTTCCCTCTACCTTGCCGGTGCAGGGGGAGGGGGCAGCTCTGCCTCTCAGCAGGCCACTGCTCCTCTTCTGCCGGAGGGTCGCAGGCCCGCCTACCTTGCAGGAGTGATTGGAAGCTCTGTCCCGCCGCGGGCCACTGGGCCTTTTCTTAGATTTACATTTAGTTGTACTCTTAGGGTTAGGGTTACGGTTACAGTAAAGTTAAAGTTTAGGTTATCATGGTTAGAATTAGGTTTAGGGTTAGGTTTTGAGTTAGTATTAGTTTTATTATTAGGTTTGTTTTTAGATTGAGGCTTAGTGTTAAGGTTAGTTTAGTGTTAGAATTAGGGTTAGGGTTATTATTAGAGTTGGGGTATAGTTAGGATTATTTTAAGATTTGGCTTAGGGTTAGCGTTTAGGATTTGGGTTAGGTTTAGGGTTTAGGTTAGGCTTAGTGTTAGTGTTATGGTTATGATTATGGTTAGGGTTACAATTCGAGTTAGGGTTAGTGTTAATTTTAGCTTTAGAATTATGGTTACTGTTAGGTTTATGTTTAGGGTTAGTGTTAGTGTTTTGTTTAGGGTTAGGGTTAGGTTGTGGGTTAGGGTTCTGGTTAGGATTATGGTATGTGTTAGTGTTATAGTTTGGGTTAGAATTTGTGTTTTTATAAGTTTTAGGGTTAGGGTTAGGTTTAGGTTTATTGTTAGGTTAATTTTTAGGGTTTGTGTTAGTATTAGGTTTAAGATTATTTCTAGGGTTAGGGTTAAGTTTAGTGTTAGGAATAAGTTTAGGATTAGTGTTAGGGCTAGGATTAAGTTTAGGTTTAGGGTTAGTGTAAGGGTTAGTGTTAGTGTTAAAGTTAGTGTTATGTTTAGAGATAGGCTTCTTGTTAGGTTTAGGATTAGTGTTAGAAATAGGGTTAAGGTTAGGTTTAGGTTAGGTTTATTGTTACAGTTTGTATTAGACTTTGTGTGAGGGTTAGCTTTAGAGTTACAGTTAGGGTTAGGGTTAGTTTCAGGGTTAGTGTTACGGTTAATGTTATAGTTAGTGTTAGTGTTAGATTTAGGGTTAAGCTTAGTGTTAGTGTAATGTTTAGGTTTAGATTTAGGTTTAGGTTCAGTGTTAGTGTTAGGGTTAGGTTTATTGTCAGGGTTATTTTTATGTTTAGGGTTATTGTTATGGTTAGCCTTAGGGTTAGGTTTAGGTTTAAGTTTATGATTCATGTTATGGTTAATGTTAAGATTAGTGTTAGGTTTAGATTAGGTAAGCGTTAAAGTTTAGGTTAGCGTTATAGTTAGGTTTAGTATTAGTGTTAGGTTTATGGTTAGTGTTAGGCTACATGTTAGAGTTCTGTTTAGAGTTAGTGTCAGAGTTAGGGTTATGGTTATGTTTAGGTTTAGTGTTAGGTTTAAGTTTATGATTTGTGTTAGCGTTAGGATTAGGGTAAATTTTAAGCTCAGAGTTAGGTTTAGTGTTAGAGAAAAGTGTAAGTTTGGGGTTGGGTCTAGGTTTCTTGTTAGGTTTAGGTATATTGTTAAGATTAGTGTTATGATTAACGTTACTTTTAGGGTTAAGTATAGGATTTCTGTTAGCTTTAGGGTTAGTGTTAGTATTAGAATTAACATTAGTGTTAGAGTTAGGTTAGGTATAGTGTTACGGTTTGGGTTAGGGTTTGTTTTAGGTTTAGGTTTAGGGATATGGTTATGGTTATGGTTATTGTTAGTGTTAGTGTTAAAGTTAGTGTTAGGTTTAGTGTTACGGTTACTCTTAGGGTTAGTGTTAGGTTTAGGGTTATTGTTAGTTTTATGGTTACAGTTAGTCTTAGTGTTAGGGTTAGGGTTAGATATGGGGTTACAATTCGAGTTATGCTTTGGGATAAGTTAGGGTTACATTTAGGGTTACTTTAAGGGTTATGGTTAGGGTTAGTGTCAGTGTTAAAATTAGGGTTAGGCTATATGTTAGGGTTCTGGTTACAGTTACGTTTAGAAATAATGTTAGGGTTAGTGTTAAGTTTAGGGTTATTGTTAGGTTTAGCATTAGTTTAAGGTTAGTGTTAGATTTAGGTTTAGGGTTTATGTGAGGTTTACGGTTAGTGTTTTGGTTAAGGTTATGTTTACATTTAGAATAAGGTTTGGTTTAGTGTTAAGATTGGGTTGTTGTTAGAGTTAGGAATAGGGTTATGTTTAGTGTTAGGGTTATTGTTATGGTTTGTTTTAGGGTTAAAATATTGTTAGGTTTAGGGCTAGAGTTAGCTTTAGGGTTAGTTTTAGGGTTCATGTTAGGTGTGGGTTAGGGTTAAAGTTAGAGTTAGGGTTAGGTTTAGTTTTAGGCTTAGGATTTGGGTTTGTGTTAGTTTCAGTGTTAGGGTTAGAGTTTGTGTTAGAGTTAGTGTTAGTTTTACAGATAGGATTATGGTTATAGTAACAGGGATTAGCTTATAGTTAGGGTTAGGTTTACGGTGAAGGTTAGGATTAGGGTTAGTGTTAGGGACAGGTTTAGTGTTAGCATTAGTGTTAGATTTAGGGTTTAGAGTTTGTGTTAGGGTTAGGGTTATGATTAGTGTTTGAGTTAGTATAAGTTTTAGGGTATGGGTTAGGGTTATGGTTAGAGTTAGTGTAAGGTTTCCAGTTAGGGATAGGCTTAGTGTTAGATATAGGGTTAGGGTTAGATTTAGGGTTAGTTTTAGGGTTTTTGTTAGGTTTTTTGTTAAAATTAGTTTTAGGTTTAAGTTTAGGATCATGATTACTGTTAGGATTTGGGTAAGGTTTAATGTTAGGGTTATAGTTAAGTTAGGTTTATGGTTAGGGTTAGCATTTGTGTTAGGGTTAGATTTAGTGTAAGGTTTATGGTTAGTGTTAGGGTTAGTGTTATAGTTAGGTTTTGGTTTAAGGTTAGTTTTAGAGTTAGAATTAGGTTTAGTGTAAGGGTAAGTGTTAGTTTAGGATTAACCTTAGGGTTAGTTTAGGGTTATTGTAAAGGTTAGGGGTAGCGTTTGTTAGAGTTAGGTTTAGGGTTATAGTAATTGTTATGGATAGGGTCAGAGTTAGGTTTAGAGTTAAATTTTTTGTTAGGATTAGGCTTATGTTTAGATTTAGGGTTTGTATTAGGGGTAGGGTTAGTTTCATGTTAGTGTCAGAATTAGTGTTGGGGATTGGGTTAATGTTAGGGTTAGTGTTAGTATTAGACTTAATCTTAGGATTAGGGTTAAGATTTGCGTATGTGTTAGATTTAGGGTTAGGGTTAGCATTACAGTTTGTGTTATGGTAACAGGGTTAGGTTTAGGTTTAGGGTTAGTGTTAGGGATAAGCTTAGGTTTAGGTTTAGGTTTCGGGTTACTGTTAGGATTAAAGTTAGGGTTAATGTCAATGTTATGGTAATGGATATGGTTTATGTTAGGTTTAGGGTTAGGGTTAGTATTAGAATTAGGTAGTTTAGGGTTAGGTTACGTTAAGTTTCACGGTTTGGTTTAGTGTTTTTGTTAGTGTTAGGAATAGGGTTAGGATTAGGGTTAAGTTAAGGTTAGGGATAGTGTTATGGTTAGTGTTACGTTTGGTCTTAGTGTTAGTGTTTGTATTAGGTTTAGTTTTAGGTTTAGGTTTAGTCTTAGGTTTATGCTTGTGTTAGGATCACGGTTAGTTAGACTGGTAGGATTAGGATTAGGGTTAAGGTAAGGGTTAATTTTAGGGTTAGCCTTAGTGTTAGATTTACAATACCTGTTAGGGTTAGGGTTAAGGTTGGTGTTATTTTTATGTTTAGTGTTAGAGTTAAGGTTAGTATTAGTGTTAGGTTTAGGCTATGTGTTAGGGTTCTGGTTAGGGTTACAGGTAGTGGTATTTTATGGTTTGGCTTAGTGTTAAATTTAGTGTATGAATTACGGTTAGGTTTAGATTTTGGTAAGTGTTAGGTTTAGGTTTAGGGTTCGTGTTTGGTTTAGGGTTAGGATTAGTTTTTGGGTTAGTGTTAGGTTTTGTGTTAAGGATAAGGTTAGGGTTATGGTAGGTTTATGGTTGGTATAGGTTGGTATAGGTATAGGTTGGTGTTAGGGTTAGGGTTAAAGTTACATTTTAGGGTTAGGGATAATATTAAGGTTAGTGTTCGATTTATGTTTAAAATTTGTTTTAGTTTTAGTGTTAGAGTTAGGGTAATGATTAGGGTTAGATTTAGGGTTAGTGTTAACTTTAGGATTATAGTTAGTGTTAAGATTTAGTTTAGGTTTAGGTTAAGTGCTTGATTTAGGTTTAGGGTTAGGTTAAGTGTTTGGGTTAGTTTAAGGTTATGATTAGATTTAGTGTTAGGTTTATGGTTGGGGTTATGATTTGTCTAAGGGTTAAGGTTAGGTTTAGGTATAAGGTTATTGTTAGGGTTTGTTTTAGGGTTAGGATTTGGGTTATGGTTAGAGTTAGTGTAATTTTTAGGGATGGTATAAGGGTTAGGTTTACTGTTAGGTATAGGGTTAGGGTTTGTGATAGTTTTAATGTTAGAGTTATGGTTACGGTTATGGTTAGGATTTGGTTTAAGTATAGACTTATGGTTAGGATAGGATTGGGTTTACAGGTAGGGTTAGTTTTAGTGTTAGTGTTAGTTTTAGTGTTAGTGTTAAGTTTAGAGTTAGGGTTAGCTTTAGATTTAGGTTAGGGTTAGGATTAATGTTAGGGTGGGTTTTAGATTTTGGTTAGGTTTAGGTGAATGTTACAGTTGTGTTAATGTTAGATTTAGGGTTATGTTTAGGGTTACATTTTGTTTTAGGGTTAGTGATAAAATTAGGTTTAGGGTTACTGTTAGGGTGAGGTTTATGATTCGTTATAGTTAAGGTTAAATTTGTGTTAATGTTAGAGTTAGGGTTAGTGTTAGGTTTACGTTTAGGGTTAGGGGTAGGGTTAAGGATAGTGTAAGGTTTAAAGATAGGTTTAGGGTTAGTGTTAGGATTATGAATAGAATAAACTATAGATTTAGGCTTAGGGTTAGGGTTAGTGTTACTGTGAGGGTTAGAAATAGGGTAAGAGTTAGGGTTTAAGCTTAGTGTTACGTTTATTGTTATGGATAGGGTTAGGGTTAAGGTTAATGTTAGGTTTTGTAATTTGGTTAGGGTTAATGTTAGGATTATTGTTAGGGTTATGTTTAGGTTTAGTTATAGGGTTAGTTTTGAAGTTAGTGTTAGTGTTAGGATAAATTAGGGTTAGTGTTAGATATAGATTTAGGGTTAACTTTAGTGTTAATATTTGGTAAGAGTTAGGGTTATTGTTAGGATTAGGTAAGGATTAGGGTTAGGGTTATATTATGTTTAGTTTAATGTTTGTGTTAGTGTTAGGTATAGTGTTATGTTAGGGTTATAGTTGGTGTTATGTTTAAGGTTTGAATTAGGGTTAGTGTTACTTTTAGTGTTAAGTTTAGTGTCAGGGTTAGGTTTACGATTAGGTTTTGTGTTAGTTTTAAATTTAGGTTTAGGTTTAGTGTAAAGATTAGTGTTAGAATTAGCTTTAGTGTAAAGGTTAGGGTTAGGGTTAGGGTTAGGATTAGTGTTAGGTTTCAGGTTTGTTTAAGGGTTAAGTTTAGGCTTATTTTAAGGGTTAGGTTAGGGATACTGTAAGGAATATGTATAAGGTTAGAGCGAGGGTAAGTGTTAGAAATAGGATTAGGGATAGGGATAGTGTAAATTTCAAGGTTAAGGTTAGGTTTAGGGTTAGTGCTAGGGTTATTTTTAATGTTTGGGTTAATGTTAGGTTTAGGTTTAGCATTATGGTTATGGCTAAGTTTTGGGTTAGGTTTACTTTTAGGTTTAGTGTTAGGTTACGTTTACGGTTAGGGTTAGGGTTTTTGTTAGGGTTAGATTTAGGTTAAGGGTTAGGAATAGTGTTTGTGTTAGTTTTAGGGTTAGGTTTTGGTTTAGGTTTAGTTTTAAAGTTAGGGTTATGGGTAAGTTAAGGGTTAGCATTAGAATGGGGTTAGGCTTAAGGTTAGATTAGGGTTACTGTTATGGTAAGGGTTAGAGGTTGTTTGGGTTAGGGTTAGGTTAGGGTTAAGATTTTTTTTTAATGTTAGATTTAGGTTAAGGGTTAGGGTTAATATTTGGTTAGTTTTAGTTTTAGGTTTTTGTTTAATGTTAGTTTTAGTGTTTGGGTTAGTGTTAGGGTAAGGTTTAGCATTTGGATACGGTTTGGCTTAGGGTTTGATTAAAGTTACTTTTATGGTTAGCGCTAGTGTTTGTTTGTGTTCTTATTAGGGTTAGAGTTAGGGTTAGAGTTATTGTTAGGGATAGGGTTAGGTTTAGAATTAAAGTTTGTGTTAGGAATAGATATATATTTAAGTTTAGAATTTGTTTTAGTGCCATTCGCCTGTGGCCCACAGACAAATTACTCAGGCTCAGTGTAAAGAACCCAAGGAAACTGCTTCTTGGAGCCCGCTCTTATCAGAACATACACCAAGCATGGAGTGGCCGAATTCCCGTTCCTGGAACTGCTATGGCCCAGGGATTAAGAACCCGTGGAAACAACTGCTTCTCGGTCCGGGTCCTGCTGAATACTGTGGAGGTAAATACCAACCGAGCCATCATAGGCAGTGGCAACAGTACTGAGATGGGGCTTGTGAGGGCCAGTCAGGACTCACCCATTGCTTTGGTCACCCAGCAAAGGGAACAAAATGCTGCCATTCACATGGGATACCAACATGGCAGAGATCTGATGTCATTAGAAAGCGGCAGAGTAGAGAACTTCATCAATACCAGCGGCGACAGGAACAGTTAGTCTCCTGGTAAAGAAAGTGAGTCACAAACACCCGAGTCTCTCTCACTTTGTCATCAAGCCAGAGGGGCAGAGCAGAGCCACCACCCACGCCCACAAGGTAGGCAGACCTGCGACTGACTGGCAGAACAGGCCCAGAGGTCCGCGGGCGTGGTAGGAGGGGCAGGGCAGAGCCGCTGCCCACACCTGCAAGGTAGGCAGACCTGTGACAGACTGGCAGATCAGGCCCAGCAGCCTGCCAGCGTGGGAGTCACGACACCCCAATTGGAGTAGGGGCAGAGCAGAGCCGCCACCCATGCCCGAAAGGTAGGAAGACCTGCGACCAACCAGCGGAACAGGCCCAGTGGCCTGCCGGCGTGACAGACATGTCACATCATTTGGAGTAGGGGCAGAGCAGAGCCGCCGCCCATGCCCACAAGGTAGGCAGACCTGTGACCGACCAGTGGAACAGGCCCAGAAGCCAGCCGGTGTGCTAGGCATGTCACCCCAATTGGAATAGTAGCAGAGCAGAGCTTTCGCCCGTGCCCGGAACAGGCCCAGAGGTCTGCGGGTGTGGTAAACAAGTCACACCAATTGGAGGAGGGGCAGAGCAGAGCAGCCGCCCGTGCCTGAAAGGTAAGCAGACCTGCAACCGACCAGCAGATCAGGCCCGGTGGCCTGCTGGCGTGGTACACAAGTCACCCCAATTGGAGTAGGGGCAGAGCAGAGCCACCACCCATGCCTGCAAGGTAGGCAGACTGCCGCCCAACCCTTCAAAAGAGACTTTTCAACTATACAAGAGCAATATAAATATATAGGAGGGGGAGTTTTCAAAAACACAACAGTTTCACCAAGCAGAAAGAAACACAAGCAGTATGAAAAGACAAGGAAAGAAGGACCACAAGCAATGCAGGTCAACTCAAATTTAGAAGAGGTAACAGCTGCAGCAGATGGAATGTCAGATAAAGAATTCAGGATATACATGCTTCAGATGATCTGGAGTCTCAAGGAAGACATCAGACAGCAAAATCAGACAATGAAAGATCATTTTGACAATGAATTACACAAACAAATCCAGGAAGCAAAAGATCAACTATACATGGAGATAGAGGTTATAAAAAAAAAGAAAAAGAAATCCTAGAAATGCAGGAAGCAATAAACCAACTTAAAAACTCAATTGAGAATACTACCAGCAGAGTAGAACACTTTGAAGATAGAACATCACACCATGAAGACAAAGTATTTAAAATTGAAAAGAACATAGAGAGCTCAGCAAGACTGTTAAGAAACCATGGGCAGAACTTCCAAGAAATATGGGATAACATAAAGAGACCAAACCCTAACATAAACAGACCAAAGTTAATTGGGATACAGGAAGGTATAGAGGTCCAAACCAAAGGAATGAGCATTCTATTCAATGAAATAATATGAGAAAACTTCCCAGACTTGAAGAATGAGACATAATCCCAAATCCTAGAAGCCTACAGGATGCCAAATGTGCAAAATCATAAGAGATCCACACCTAGACACATTATAATGAAGATGCCCAACATACAGAATAAGGAGAGAATTTTAAAAGCTACAAGAGAAAGGAAGCAGATCACATTTAGGGGTAAGCCAATCAGGATAACAGCTGATCTTTCAACACAGACTCTGAAAGCTAGAAGATCCTGGAATAACATATTTCAAACACTGAAAGAAAATGGGTTCCAACCAAGAATTGTGTTTCCAGCGAAATTAAGCTTCAGGATGGAAGATGAAATTAAAACCTTCCACGATAAACAAAAGTTAAAAGAATTTGCAGCTAGAAAACCATCTCTTCAAAACATCCTTGGCAAAACATTACAGGAAGAGGAAATGGGAAATAACAATGAAAACCAACAGTGGGAGGTAGGACACTAAACGGGGGAAAATAATCAAAGAGGAAAACAAACCATGTTTAGTAACATAAATAAACAAATATGGCTGGAAGAACAACCCATATCTCAATAATGACCCGAAATGTTAATGGCTTAAACTCACCAATGAAGAGACATAGGCTAGTAGAATGGATCACAAAACAAGACCCAACAATATGCTGCCTACAGGAGACGCATTTGATAGGAAAAGACATACATAGGCTGAAGGTGAAAGGATGGGAAAAATCATATCACTCATATGGACTTCGGAAACAAGCAGGACTGTCCATACTCATATCAAATAAAATAGATGTCAAGCCAAAGTTAATCAAAAGGGATAAAGAGGGACACTACATACTGCTCAAGGGAACCATACACCAACAAGACATAACAATCATAAATATATATGCCCCAAACAATGGTGCAGCTATGTTCATCAAACAAACTCTTCTCAAGTTCAAGAGTCTAATAGACCACCATACAATAGTCATGGGAGACTTCAACACACCTCTATCACCACTGGACAGATCTTCCAAACAAAAGTTGAATAAGGAAACTATAGAACTCAATAACAAAATTAATAACCTAGACTTAATTGACATATATAGAATATAACACCCAACATCAAGCAGTTACACTTTTTTCTCAGCAGCACATGGATCCTTCTCAAAAATAGATCATATATTATGTCACAGGGAAACTCTTAGACAATATAAAGGAGTAGAGATAATACCATGCATCCCATCTGATCATAATGGAATGGAACTGAAAATCAATGATAAAAGAAGGAAGGAAAAAGAATACATCACTTGGAGAATGAACAATAGGTTACTGAATGATCAATGGGTTATAGAAGACATCAAGGAGGAAATTTAAAAATTCTTAGAGATTAATGAAAACACAGACACAACATATCGGAATCTATGGGACACATTGAAAGCAGTTCTAAGAGGAAAATTCATTGCTTGGAGTTCATTCCTTAAAAAAAGAAAAAAACAACAAATAAATGATCTCATACTTCATCTCAAAATCCTATAAAAAGAAGAGCAAAACAACAGCAAAAGAAGTAGAAGGCAAGAAATAATTAAAATCAGAGCTGAAATTAATGAAATCGAAACAAAAGAAACAATTGAAAAAATTGACAAAACTAAAAGTTGGTTCTTTGAAAAAATAAACAAATTCGACAGACCTTTAGCCATGCTAGCGAAGAGAAGAAGAGAGAGAACTCAAATTACTAACATACGGGATGAAAGAGGCAATATCACAACAGACACTTCAGAAATACAGAAGAGAATCAGAAATTATTTTGAATCCTTATACTCCAATAAATTAGAAGATAGTGAAGGCATTGATAAATTTCTTAAGTCATATGATCTGCCCAGATTGAGTCAGGAGGATATAGACAACCTAAACAGACCAATATCAAATGAGGAATTAGAAGAAACCATCAAAAGACTACCAACTAAGAAAAGCCCAGGACCGGATGGGTATACAGCAGATTTTTACAAAACCTTTAAAGAGGAACTAATACCAATACTTTTAAAGCTACTTCGGGAAATAGAAAAAGAGGGAGAACTTCCAAATTCATTCTACGAGGCCAACATCACCCTGATACCTAAACCAGACAAAGACACTTCAAAGAAAGAAAACTAAAGACCAATATCTGTAATGAAGCTAGAAGCAAAAATCCTCAATAAAATTCTGGCGAATCGGATACAAAAACATATCAAAAAAATTGTGCACCATGATCAAGTAGGATTCATCCCTGGGATGAAAGGCTGGTTCAATATACGAAAATCAATAAATGTTATTCACCACATCAATAGACTTAAAAATAAGAAACATGGGATCATCTCGATAGATGCGGAAAAAGCATTCAACAAAGTACAGCATCCCTTTATGTTCAAAACTCTAGAAAAACTAGGGATAACAGGAACATACCTCAATATTTTAAAAGCAATCTATGCTAAGCCTCAGGCTAGCATCGTTCTGAATGGAGAAAAATTGAAGGCACTCCCTCTATAAACTGGAATAAGACAGGGATGCCCTCTCTCACCACTTCTGTTCAACATAGTTCTCAAAACACTGGCCAGAGCAATTAGAAAGATGAAAGAATTCAAAAGCATAAAAATAGGAAAAGAAGAACTTAAGTTATCACTATTTGCAGATGACATGATTCTATACCTAGTAGAACCAAAAGGGTCTACAAAGAAACTATTAGAGCTAATAAATGAATTCAGCAAAGTGGCAGGCTATAAAATCAACATGCATAAATCAAAGGCATTCCTGTATATGAGTGACAAATCCTCTGAAATGGAAATGAGGACAACCACTCCATTCACAATATCATCAATAAAAATAAAATACTTGGGAATCAACCTAACAAAAGAAGTGAAAGTCTTATACAATGAAAACTACAGAACCCTAAAGAGAGAAATAGAAGAAGACCTTAGAAGATGGAAAAATATACCCTGTTCATGGATAGGCAGAACTAACATCATCAAAATGGCGATATTACCAAAAGTTCTCTATAGGTTTAATGCAAGGCCAATCAAAATCCCAAAGGCATTTATTGTAGAAAAAGAGAAAGCACTCATGAAATTCATATGGAAAAATAAAAGACCCAGAATAGCAAAAACAATGCTAAGCAGCAAGTGTGAATCAGGCGGTATAGCGATATCAGACTTCAAAGTATACTACAGAGCAATAGTAACAAAAACAGCATGGTACTGGTACCAAAAGAGGCAGGTGGACCAATTTTGCACAATAGAGGACACAGAAACCAATCAACAAAACTACAACTATCTTATATTTGATAAAGGGGCTAAAAGCATGCAATGGAAGAAGGATAGCATCTTCAACAAATGGTGCTGGGAAAACTGGAAATCCATATGCAACAAAATGAAACTGAATCCCTTTCTCTCACCATGCAAAAAAGTTAATTCAAAATGGATCAAGGAGCTTGATATCAAATCAGAGACACGCCGTCTGATAGAAGAAAAAGTTGGCTACGATCTACATCCTGTGGGGTTGGGCCCCATATTCCTCAATATGACACCCATAGCACAAAAGTTAATAACTAGAATCAACAAATGGGACTTACTCAAACTAAAAAGTTTTTTCTCAGCAAAAGAAACAATAGGAGAGGTAAATATGGAGCCTACATCCTGGGAACAAATCTTTACTCCTCACACTTCAGATAGAGCCCTAATATCCAGAGTATACAAAGAACTCAAAAAATTAGACAATAAGATAACAAATAACCCAATCAACAAATGGGCCAAGGACCTGAACAGACACTTCTCAGAGGAGGACATACAATCAATCAACAAGTACATGAAAAAATGCTCACCATCTCCAGCAGTCAGAGAAATACAAATCAAAACCACCCTAAGATACCATCTCACTCTAGTAGGATTGGCAGCCATTGTGACGTCAAACAACAACAAGTGCTGGCGAGGATGTGGGGAAAAGGGTACACTTGTACATTGCTGGTGGGACTGCAAATTGGTGCAGCCATTTTGGAAAGCAGTATGGAGATTTCTTGGAAAGCTGGGAATGAAACCACCATTTGACCCAGCTATTCCCCTTCTCGGTCTATTCCCTAAAGACCTAAAAAGAGCATGCTACAGGGACACTGCTACATTGATGTTCATGGCAGCACAATTCACAATAGCAAGACTGTGGAACCAACCTAGATGCCCTTCAATAGACGAATGGATAAAAAAATGTGGCATTTATACACAATGAAGTATTACTCTGCATTAAAAAATGACAAAGTCATAGAATTTGCAGCTAAATGAATGGCATTAGTGCAGATAATGCTAAGTGAAGCTAGCCAATCCCTAAAAAAACAAATGCCAAATGTCTTCTTTGATATAAGGAGAGTAACTAAGAACAGAGTAGGGATGAAGAGAATGAGAAGAAGATTAACATTAAACAGGGATGAGAGGTGGGAGGGAAAGGGATAGAGAAGGGAAATTGCATGGAAATGGAAGGAGACACTCAGAGTTATACAAAATTACATACAAGAGGAAGTGAAGGGAAAGGGAAAAATAATACAAGGGGGAGAAATGAATGACAGTAGAGGGGGTAGAGAGAGAAGAGGGGAGGGGAGGGGAGGGGGGATAGTAGAGGATAGGAAAGGCAGCAGAATACAACAGACACTAGTATGAAAATATATAAATCAATGGATGTGTAACTGATGTGATTCTGCAATCTGTATATGGGGTAAAAATGGGAGTTCATAACCCACTTGAATCAAAGTGTGAAATATGATATATCAAAAACTATGTAATGTTTTGAACAACCAACAATAAAAAATTAAAAAAAAAGAATTTGTTTTAGTGTAAGTGTTATGTTTATGGTTAAGGTTAGTTTACGATTAGGTTTAGTGTTAGGGTTAAGGTTGTGGTTTTGATAGTGTTAGGGTTATGGTTATGGTTACAGTTAATCTTAGGTTAGGCTTAAGGTTTGTGTAAGGGTTACGGTTAGGGTTATGTTTAGGGTTATATTTACAATTTGCATTAATTTACGTTTAGGGTTAAAGTTAGTGTTGGGATTAGGGTGAGGATTAGTGTAAGATCTAGATTTATTTTTAGGTTTAGGGTTAGTTTTATGGTTATTGTTAGGGTCAATGTTAGGGTTAGGAATATGGGTTCATGTTAGGATAAGTGTTAGGGTTAGGTTATGTTTAGTGTTAAGTTTTGGGTTATATTTTGTGTTAGGGTTAGGCATAGGGTTAGGATTAGGGTTACATTTAGGGTTAGGGTTAGGTTTAGGTTTAGAATTAGGGTTAATGTTAGGATTATGGTTAAGTATAAGTTTAGTTTTAGTGTTAGGGTTAGGTTTAGGATTAGTTTTGAAATTAGGGTTATTTATAGGGGTATTGTTAGGGTTAGGGTTATTTTAGGTTTAGTGTTAGAATTAGGATTAGTGTTACTGTTACGATTTGAGTTAGGCTTAGTGTTAAGCTTAGTGTTAGTGTTAGAGTAAGGGATAGGGTTAAGTTTAGGGTTAGTTTTAGGCTTAGGTTTAGGTTCAGGTTTAGTGTTAGTGTTAGGGTTTGTGTTATGGTTAGTGTTAGGGTTATGTTTACGGTTACAGTTATGATTTGGGTTAGGCTTAGTTTTTGGTTTGGTTACAGTTAGGTTTTCTGTTAGGGTTAGATTTAGGTTTAAAATTAGTTTTAGGGTTAGTGTTAGGGTTAGGGTTAATTTTAGTTTGAGTGTAATGGGTATGATAAAGTTTAGTGTTAGTAATAGGGTTTGGTTTAGTGTTAGGGTTAGGAGGAATGTTAGGGTTAAAGAGAGGTTTAGTTTTACTCTAAGGATATGGTTAAGTTAAGGGTTATTAGATATAGTGTTAGGATTAGGGTTAGTGTTAGGTAAGAGTTAAGTTTTTTTTTCAGGAGATGTTAGTATAGGGTTAGGGATTGTCTTAGGGTTAGGGTTAGGTTTGTGTTAGGTTTAGTGTTAGGGTTATGGTAACTTTTATGTTTAGGGTTAGGTTAAGGGTTAGTGTTAGTGTTAATGTTAGTGTAAGTGATAGAGTTAGGGTTAGGGTTAGTGTTAGGGTATGATTAAGTTTAGATTTTGTGTTAGGTTTAGGGTTTTGGTTAAGTTAAAGGTTAAAATTTCAGTTAGGCTTAGGGTTAGGGTTAGATTTGGGGTTTGTGTTAGTGTTAGGATTATGGATAGTGTTAAGTGTTAGGTATAAAGTAAGAGTTAGGGTTAGGGTTAGGGATAGTGTCAGGGTTAAAGATAAGTTTAGGGTTACTGTTAGGGTTATTATTTGGATTAGGGTTAGTTTTAATTTTAGGTTCAGGGTTAGGGTTACTGTTCAGATTAGGGTTAGGGTTAGGGTTAGGTTTGGTTTACTTTTAGAGTTAGGGTAATGGTTTTGGTTTTGGTTAGTTTAAGAGTTAGGGTTATGGTTAAGGTTAGGGTTACTCTTAGGTTTAGTGTTAGATTTGTGGTTTTGGTCTCTGTTAGGAATAATATTAGGATTAGTGTTAGGTTTAGGAATAGGATTAGGATTAGAGTTAGGGATAAGTTTAGGGGTAGGGATAGGCTTAGTGTTAGGGTTACTGTTAAAGTTAGGATTAAGTTTAGAGGGTGGGATAGTCTTATTGTTAAGGTTATTGTTAGAGTTAGGGTTAATATTAAGTTTAATATTAGCTTTAGGTTTACAGTTAGGGTTAGGGTTAGTTATAGTCTTAGGTTTGTGGTTAGGGTTAGTATTAGGGTTAAGTTAAATTTTGTGTTAGGGTTAGTTTTGTGTTAGGCTAAGTTTTAGGGTTAGGGAAAGTGTTAGGATTAGGAAACATTTAGGATTAGGGTTAGGTTAAGTTAAGTTTTAAGGTTTCATTTACGGTTTTTCTTAGGATTAGGTTTAGTGTTAAGTTTAGGGTTATGGTTTGTGTTAGGGTTAAGGTTAGAGTTAGGGTTAGTGATAGGTTTACTCTCAAGTTTAGTGTCAGGGTTATGGTTAGTGTTAGGGTTAAGTCTAATGTTAGGGTTAAATTTAGGATTAGGGTTTGTGTAATGGTTAGTGTTACAATTAGGAGTAGAGTGAGAGTCATGGTTAGGATTAGGGTTAGTGTTAGTGTTACAGTTAGGGTTAAGGTTCGTGTTTGGGTTAGAGTTAGATTTAGGGTCAGTGTTAGGGTTAGGGTTAGGTTATTTTTAGGTAAAGTGCTAGAGTTAGTTTTATCGTTAGGGTTACGTTTAGGGTTAGGATTCAGGATAGTGTTAGTGTTAGGGATACATTTAGGGTTAGGTTTCATGATAGTGTTAATGTTAGGTGTTAGGGTTAGGGTTAGGTTTAAGGTTAGGTTTAGGTTAAGTGTTAGGGTTAGGGTTACGGTTAGAGTTAGTGTTAGGTTTAAGTTTAGAGTTAGAGTTAGTGTAATGTTTATGTATATGGTTAAGTTTACGGTTAGAGTTTGTGTTAGGTTTAGGGTTAGGGTTTGAGTTTGAGATAAAGTTTGTGTTAGGATTAGGGTTAGGTTTAGGGTTAGGCTATGTTTCAGGCTTTGGCTTAGGTTTATGTTTAAGTTTAGGGTTATAATTAGGATTAGTGTTAGGTATAGTGTTGCAGTTTGGGTTAGTGTTAGGTTTAGAATTATTGTTAATGTTAGGGTTAGTTTTAAGATTTTTGAAGTGTTAGTTTTAGGTTTAGGGTCAATGTTACTATTACGGTTAAGATTAGTTTATGTTTAGGGTTAGGGTTAGTGTAGAGGTTAGTGCTAGGGTTATGGTTAAAGTTAGGGTTAGGATTAGGGTTTGTATTATGATTAGGTTTAAGTATAGGGTTCATTTTAGAGTAAGGGTTAGGGTTAGGGTTAATGCTAGGGTAAAGGTAATTGTTAGGGTTATGGTAAGGATTAATTTTACAGTTAAATTAAGGATTAGTGTTAGGGTTTGCGTTGGGGTCAGTGTGATGGTTATTGTTAGCTTTAGGGTAAAATTTAGGTTTAGGGTAAGTGTTAGGTTTAGAGTTAGGGTTACGTTTAACTTTAGGTATAGCGTTAGGATTAGTGTAAGGATTAGGGTTAAGGTCAGGTTTAGAGTTAGTGTTGGGTTATGGTTAGGGTTTGTGTTAATGTTAGTGTTTAGGTTAGGGTTAGGTTTATGGTTTCGATTAGGATTCCGATTAAAGTTAGGTATAGGTTTAGGGTTAGGTTAGGTTTAGTGTTAGGTTAGGGTTTGTGTTAGGTTTAGATTTTTTGTTTTTATTTAGGGATAGATTTTGTTTTAAGTTTAGTTTTCGAGTTAGTGTTAGTGTTAGGCTTATTTTTACGTTAGGGTTATGAGGAAGTTTAGGGTTAGTGTTAGTGTTAGGTTTAGGGTTAAAGTTAGGGATTCTGTTAGGATTAGTGTTAGGGTTAGCATTAGGGTTTCTTTTGGGGTTAGGTTTAGGTTTAGTGTTAGGGTTAGGTATACGGTTAAGATTAAATATAGGGTTATTTGGGGTTTCAGTTACTGTTAGTGTTAGTGTTAGGGTTAGTGTTAGGGTTATGGTTTGGTTTGGGTAACTGTTGGAGTTAGGGTTATGATTATGGTAGGTGTTAGGTTTAGGGTTAAATTATGGTTAGATTTATTTTTTGGGTTAGGGGTAGGGGTAGAATAAGATTTATGGTTAAGTTAGGGTGAGTATAAGTATTAAGGTTAGGGTTTGTTTTATGGACACTGTTAGGGTTATTGTTAGAATCATTGTTAGGTTTATGGTTAGTGTAAGTGTTAGGCTTAGGTTTAGGATTAAGTTTAGCTTTAGGGTTAGGGTTTGTGTTAGGGTAAAGTTTTGGGTTAAGGTTACAGTTACGGTTAGGAATCAGAAAAAGGTTATGGTTTGGGGTAGGTTAAGGTCAGGGTTTCGGTTAAAGTTTGTGTTAGGTATAAATTTAGGGTTAGGTGTAGGGTTATAGTATGTGTTATGTTTAGGGTTAGGGTTAGAGGTAGGGTGAGGGTTAAGGTTCATATTACATTTAGGGTTAGGGTTAGTGTTAGGGTTAAGTTAATTTTAAGGTTAGTGTTAGATTTAGGGTTAGGTTTATGGTTAGGGTTAGGAATTGTGTTAGATATGAATAGGATAAGGGTTAGATTAAGGTTAGTGTTAGGTTAAGGTTAGTGTTACTGTTAGGGTTAGTTTTAGGATTAAGGTTACGGTTAGACTTATTTTTAGGATTAGTGTTAGGATTAGGGTTAGGCTTAGGGTTAATGTTAGTTTTAGAGTTAGACTTATTTTTAGGGTTAGTGTTAGAATTAGGGTTAGGCTTAGGGTTAATGTTAGTTTTAGGGTTATGTTTAGGGTTAGGTTTAGGGTTAGTGATTTGGTTAGGTTTGGGTTTAGGGTTAGTGTTAGGATTATGTTAGGGTTAGGGTTATGTTAGTTTTAGGATTATGGTAATGGTTAGATTAGGTTTAGTGTTAAGTTTTTCATTAAGTTTTGTGCTAGGGTTAGGTTTAATGTGAGGGTTAAGTTTACATTTCAGGTTTGTGTTAGGGTTAGAGATAGTGTTAGGTTTAGGTTCAGGGCTAGTGTTAGGCTTATGGTTAGGGTTAGGGTTAGTGTTAGAATAAGGGTTAGGGTTAGGTTTAGGTCAGGTTTAGAGTTAGGGTTAGTGTCACTTTTAGGGTTAAGTTTATGATTAGGCAAAGTTTTAGTGTTACTGTTAGATGTAGGTTTAGGGTTAGGGTTAGTTTTAGGGTTAGGGTTTGGGTTTGTGTTAGGGTTACAGTAGGGTTAAGGTTAGGGTTACAATTAAGGTTACATTTGGGTTTGTCTTCTTGTTAGTGTTATTGTTAGGGTTAAGGTTAGTGTTAGGGTTAGGGTTAGGCTCAGTGTATGTGACAGGATTAGGTTTAGGGTTAGGGTAAGTGTTAGAGTTAGGGTTTGTGTTAGAGATAGGGTTAGGGTTAATGATAGGTTTAGGGTTAGGTTTAGGTTAAGTATTAGAGTTAGAATTAGATTTAGGGTAAGTGTTCCACTAAGGATTAGAGTTATGGTTAGAGTCAATGTTAGGATTAGTGTTAGGGTTAGGTTTTGTGTAAGGGTTAGTATTAGATTTTTTATTAGATTTAGGGTTATATTTAGGGTAAGGGTTAGGGTTAGAGTTAATGTTAAGGTTAGGTTTATGGTTAGGATTAGAGTCATGGTCAGTTTTAGAATTAGGGTTAGGGTTAGTGTTAGGTTTATTTTTAGGTTTAGTGTTAGGTTTAGGTAAGGGTTAAAGTTAGGGTTAGGTTAGGTCTTGAGCTCAGTTTTGAATTAGGCTTTGCATTATGGTTAAGTTTATTGTTAAAGTTAAAATTAGATTTGGGTTTTGGGTTAGGGATATAGTTAAGTTTAGTGTTAGGTTTAGTATCAGGGTTAATGTTAGAGTCAGGTTTAAGTTTAGGGTCAGTTTTAGTGTTAGGATTAAAGTTAAATTTAGGTTTAGTGTAAGGTTTAGTGTTAAAATTAGGGTAGTGTGAGGGTTAGGGTTGGTTGTAGGGTTAGGGTTAGGTTTAGAGTTCCTGTTAGGGTTAGGTTTAGGGTTAGGGTTAGGTTTTGTGTTAGGTTTAGGGTAAGGGATAGTGTTAGGGTTAGGATAAAGGTTACGGTTAGGATTAAGGTTAGGGTTAGAGTTACGGTAAGTGTTACTATTAGGGATAGTGTTAAGTTTAGAGTTAGGGTTAGGTTTAGGATTAGGGTTAGTTTCACGTTTAGTGTTAGGTTTATGTTTAGGGCTAGTTCTATGGTTAGGGTTAGGGTTTGTTTTAATATTTTCTTTTGGTTAGTTAAAGGGTTATGGTTATGCTTAGAATTCATGTTAGTTTTATGGATAGGGTTAGAATTACTTTACGAATACGGTTAGAGTTAGGGTTTGTGTTAGGTTTAAATTTTGTGTTAGGATTAGGGTTAGTGTTATGGTCAGGCTTAGGTTTTGGTTTTAGTTTTAGAGTTATTTTTAGTGTAAGGCTGAGTGTTAGGTTAGTATTAGGTTTAGGGTTAGATTTGGATTACTGTTATGGTTAGGTTTGGGGTTTGTGTTAGGTTTAGGTTTAGGGTTAGGAATAGTGTTAGAGGTAGTTTTAGGGTTAGGGTTATTTTTAAGATTAGAGTTAATTTTGTGTTAGGATTAGGATAAAATTTAAGTTTAGTGTTTGTTTTAGCATTTGGGTTAAGATTAGGTTTAGGGTTAGGGTCACTTATACCATTAGTGTTAGATTTAGGGTTGGTGTTTTGGTTAATGTTAGGTTAGGGTTAGGGTTAGGGTTAATATTAGGTTTAGGGTTAAGGTTTGTATATTGATTAGGGTTAGTGTTAAGTCTGTGTAAAGGATAGTGTTAGGTTTAGGATTAGATTTATGGTTACTTTTAGGATTATTTTAGATATGGGTTTAGGGTTAGGTTAGGGTTAGTGTTAGTGTTACGATTAGGGTTAAAGTTAGGTTTATGTTTAGGTGTTGTGTTAGGTTTTGGGTCAGGTTTAGGGTTATGGTTATGTGTGAAGGTTAGTGTTAGGGTTAGGGTTAAGTTTAGGGTTAAAATTACAGTGATTGATAGAGTTAGGTTTAGGTTTTGGGTTAGGTTTTGTGTTAGGGCAAGTGTTAGGATCAGGATTAGGGTTATGGTTATGGTTTGCATTAAGCATATGGTTAGGGTTAGGATTAGTGTTAGTTAGAGTTAGGGTTAGGGTTATTGATACTGGTAGTGTTAGGGTTATGGTTATGGTTAGGGTTAGGTTAGAGTTAGGGATCGAGTTGATGTTAGAGTTAGGGTTATGTTTAGGGTTAGTGTTAGAGATAGGGTTAGTATTTGGTTTAGACTTAGATTTAGGGTTAGGGTTAATGTTAGTGTTAGCTTTAGGTTTTGGGTTTGGTTTAGTGTAAGTGTTAGGGTTAGGGTATGGGTTAAGGTTGTGTTAGGTTTAGTGTATGGTTTACGGTTAAGGTTAGGTTTAAAGCTCAGTTAAGTGTTAGGGTTCCGATTTGTGTTAGGATTTGGGTTGGGGTTAGATTGAGGGTTAGGGTTAGTGTTATGCTTATGGTTAGGGTTAGATTTAGTGTTAGAATTAGTGATAGGATTAGGATTATGTTTAGGGTTAGAATTAGTGTTAGGGTTAGGGTGAGGGTGAGGTGAGGGTTAGTGTTAGCGTAAGGGGTAGGGGTTAGTGTTAGAGTTAGGTTTGGGGTTAGGTTTAGGGTTAGGATTGAGGTTGTGTTAGTGTTAGTGTTAGCATTAGGTTTAGCTTTTGGGTTAGTGTTAGGTTTAGGGTTAGTGTTATTGTTAGTGTTAGGTTAATTATAGGTTTATGTTTAAGCTTAGGGTTATTGTTAGATTTAGGTTAATGGTTAATATTAGGGTTAGGTTTAGGGTTAGTGTTAGAGTTAGGGTTAGGTTTAGTGTTAGGGTTAAGTTTAAGCTTGGGTTTATGGTTGGTTTCCAGTTAGTGTTACATTTTGCTTAGGGTTTGGGTAAGGGTTGGGGTTAGGGTTAGGGTGAGTATTAGGTTTAGTGTTAGTGTTAGCTTTAGAGATATGGTTAGAATTAGATTTAGGATTAGGGTTAGGGTAAAGTTAATGGTTAGGGTTAGGGTTAGTGTAAGGGTTAGGGTTAGGGTTAGAGTTAGGATTATGGATTGTATTAATGTTAGAATTAGGGTTAAGCTCAGGATTACAGTTAGGATTACAGATAGTGTTAGGGTTAGGGTTAAATTTTGTGTTAGGATTAGGGTTAAGTTTGGGGATAGTGAAATGATTTGAATTAGGTTTACTGTTAGGTGTACGGTTAGGTTTAGTGTTAGGATTATGGTTAAGGTTAGGATTAGGGTTTCTTTTCTGGTAATTGTTAGGCTCAGTGTTAGTGTAAGGGTTAGGGTTAGTGTTAGTGTTAGTGTTATGGTTAAGTTTAGGGTTAGGGTTAGTGTTTGTTTCTGTTAGAGTTAGGGTTATTGTTAGGGTTAGGGTATGTGTTAGAATTAGGTTTACTCTTAGGGTAAGCTTTAGGTTTAGGCTTAGTGTTAGGGTTATTTTGGGGTTAGGGTTTGTGTTAGGTTTAGTGTTAAGTTTAGGATTAGGGTTAGGGTTAATATTAGTGTTAGAGTTAGGTTTAGAGTTACTGTCAGGTTTACTGCCAGGGTTAGTTTTAATGATATGGTTAGGATTAGGGTTATTTTTTGAGTTGGGATTAGGGTTAGTGTTAGGTGTAGGGGTAGGTTTAGAGTTAGATTTAGGATTAGTGTTAGGTTTAGGGTTATGGTAAAAATTATTGCTAGTTTTTAAGTTTGGGTTAGGATTAGTGTTAGGTTTTATGGAGAGTGTTAGGGATAGTGCTAGGTTTAGGGTTATGGTTAGTGTTACAGTTAGGGTATTTTAGGGTTAGGTTTAGGTTTAGGGTTATAGTTAAAATTAAGTTTAGGGTTAGGTTAGGGTTTGAAATAGGGTTAGGTTTACGGAGAGGGTTAGTATTCAGAATAATAGGGTTAGGGTTATGGTTATGGTTAGGTTTATGGTTAGTGTTATGTTTAATGTTAAATTTAGGATTAGGGTTACTTTTATGGTTCGGGTTATGGTTAAAATTAGGTTTAGGGTTAGGTTTAGTGTTTTGGGTGGAGATAGGTTTAGAGTTAATGTTAGGGTTAGGTTTAGGGTTAGTGTTAGTTTTAGGATTAGTTTTAAAATTAGGATTAGTCTTACATTTATAGTTAGACTTAGTGTTAGGTTTAGGGTTAGGTTTAGAGTTAGGGTTAGTGTTAGGTTTAGGGTTAGTGTTAGGATTAGGTTTAAGGTTCATGTTCAGTTTAGTGTTTTGTTTAGGTTAAGGGATAGGGTTAGTCTTAGGGTTTGGGTAAGGTTTATGGTTAGGGTTATTTTAGGATAGGGTTTTGGTGTAGTGTTAGTGTTAGTTTTAGAGTTAGGGGTAATTTTATGTTTAGGATTAAGGACAGGGTTTGAGTTAGTGTTCTGGTTAGTGTTAGGGTTAGGATTAGTGTGTGTTATAAGGTTAGGGTTAGTGTTAGGGTTACGATTAGTTTTATAGATAGGGTTAGTGTTAGGGTTAGGTTTAGACTTAGTGTTAGGTTTAGGGTTAGCGTTAGGTATACGGTTAGTGTTAGGGTTAGGATTAGTGTAAGGAACAGTGTTAGAGTTAGGGTTTGGGTTAGTGTTTCATTTAGATTTAGATTTAGAAATACATGTACTTTTAATGTTTGGGAATGTTTTAGGGTTTAGGGTTAGGGTTAGGCTTATTATTAGGAATGGGGTTTTGTTTAGTACTAGGGGTAGTGTCAGGGTTAGTGTTAAGGATGAGGATTGGTTTAGTGTTTGTTTAGGTTTAGGTTTAAAGTTAATGTTAATTTTAGTGTTGTAAAGTGTTAGGGTTAGTTTTAGTCTTAACTTTATTGTTTGGATTAGGGTTAGGTTTAGGGTTAGGGTTAGGTTAAGGGTTAGTGTTAGGATTAGTTTTATGTTTAGGGTTAGTTTTAGGGAATGATTACGGTTAAAGTTAGGGATAGAGTTAGGGTTAGTATTAGGATTAAAAATAGAGTTTTTTTTTAGTTTTTGATTTAGTGTTAGGTTTTAGGTTAGAGTTAGTTTTAGTCTTAAGTATTAGGGTTAGGGTTTGGGTTAGTATTAGATTTAGAGTTAGGATGAGTGTTAGGATAGGGTTAGGATTGGGTTTATTGTTATTGTTAGAATTAAATTTAAGATTAGGTTTAGGGTTAAGGTTAGTGTTAGCTTTAGGGTTATGGTTTGGTTTAGTGTTAGGTTTAGGGTTATGCTTAGGATTTGGCTTAGGTTTAGGTTTAGATTTAGGGTTAGGTTAAGGATAAGGTTTAGGTTTAGGGTCAAGTTTAGTGTTATGTTTAGTGATAGGGCTAGGTTTAGGGTTAAGGTAAGTTTTACTGTTAGGTTTTGGGTTAGGGTTAACCTCAGGCCTCATGTTAGTTTTACAATTAGTTTTAGGGTAGGGTTAGTATTAGTATTAGGGTTACTGTTATATTAGGGTTAGGATTAAAGATAGGAATAGGGTTAGTGTAAGTGTTCAGGGTAAGAGTTAGGGTTAGGGTTATTGTTAGATGTAGGGTTAGTGTTAGGGTATGGGTTAAACTTAGGGTTTGTATTATTGTGAAGGTTAGTGTGAAAGTTAGTTTTAGGGTTAGGTTTAGAGTTAGGGTTTGGTTTATGTTTAGAGTTAGGGTTAATGTTAGTGATAGGCTTAGTGTTTATATTAGATTTAGTGGTAGGTTTAGGGTTAGAGTTAGTATTAGTGTTGTTATTAGGCTTAATGTTATAGTTAGGGTTACGGTCAGTTTTAGTTTTATGGTTAGGTTCATGGTTAGGTTTAGGGTTTGAGTTATGTTTTGGGTTAGAGTTAGGGTTAGGGTTAGTGTTAGGATGATGTTGAGAGTTAGTTTTAGGTTTAGGGTTCGGATTAAGTTTAGTGTTAGTGTTAGGGTTAGGGTTTGTGTTAGTGTCAGGGTTAATGCCAGGGTTAGGATTAGGGTTAGTGTTAGGTCTAGGGTTAGGGTTAGTTTTAAGGTAAGTTTAGTGTTAGGGTTAAGCTTATGCTTACGGTTATGGTTAATGGCTTCGGATATCATTATGGCTAGTGTTAGATTTAAGAGTGTTAGGGCTAGGGTTATGTTTATTTTTGGTTAGAGTTATGGATAAGTTTAGTTTTAGGATAGGGTTAGGTTTAGGAATAGGGTTAGGTTTGAGGTTAAAGTTAGGGTTAGGTTTAGGAATAGTGTTAGTGTTATGGATAGGGTTAGGTTTAGGATTAGTGTTAGAGTTAGGTTTAGGGTTAGGGTAAGGGTTATGGTTAGTGTTGGGTTAAGGTTTAGGATTAAGGTTATACGTAGGGTTAGTGTTAAGATTAGGGTTAGTTTTTGGTCTAGTCTCAGGGTTAGTATAAAATTTAGTGTGAAATTTTAGTTTAGGGATAGGGTTAAATTTTCTGTTAGGTTTAAGTTTATGGTTAGATTTAATGTTAAAATAAGTGTTATAGTTAGGGTTAGGTGTAGTTTTTGGTTAGGTTTTGAGTTAGGGTTTAGAATAGGATTGGTATAGGGTTTTTGTTAGGTTTTGGGTTAGGGTTATAAAAAGGTTTAGGGTTAGGTTTAGAGTTAGGTAAAGAATTTGGGTTAGGGTTTGGGTTAGTGTCAGTGTTAGGTTTAGGATTAGGGTTAGGGTTAGGTTTAGTGCTTTGTTTAGTGTTATGGTTAGGTCTAGTGTTACGGTTATGTTAGTTTTAGGGTTAGTGTTAGTGTTAAGATTAGGGTTATGGTTCAGTTTAGTGTTAGGATTAGTGTTAGGGTTAGAGTTAGGTTAGGATTAGCGTTACTTTGGGGTTTAGAGTTATGGTTAAATTTAGAGTTTGGGGTAGGGTAAGGGTTAGATTTATTGTTTGGGTTAGGGTTAGTTTTAGGGTTAAAGTTTGAGTTAGGTTTATGGTTAGGTTAGGTTTAGGGTTAGTATTATGTTTATGATTATGTTTTATGTCAGAGTTACTTTTAGGATTAGTGTTGGGGTTAGGATAAGGGTTAACGTTAGGGTTAGATGTAGGGTTAGTTAATATTAGTGTTAGGCTTAGGTTTAGGGTTAATTTTGGAGTTAGGATTAGCATTAGTGTTTGATATAATGTTAGGGTTAGGGTTAATATTAATGTTAGGTGTAGGGTTAAGTTTACTGTTAGGTTTAGATTTAGGATTATGTTTAGTGTTAATGTTAGTTCTAGAGATAGGGTTAGTGTCAGGGATAGGTTTAGGGTTAGGTTTAGTGTTAGTTTTATGGTTAAGGTTAGGTTAATGTTAAGATTAGTGTTAGGGTTAGTGATATGTTAGGATCATATTTAGTGTTAGGGTTAGGTTTACGTTTAGGGTTAGTGTTAGGTTTACGGTTAGGGTTAGGGTTTGTGTTAGGGCAAGGGTTAGGTTTAGTGTTAGGCTTAGGTTTAGAGTTATGGTTAGAATCAGGTTCAGATTTAGAGTTATGGTTAAGATAAGTGTTACCATTAGGGTTAGGTTATGGGTTAGGGTTAGTGTTATGATTAGGTTTAGGGCTAGGATTAGGTTTACACTTAGGGTTAAAATTATGGTAAGTGTTAGGGTTAGGTTTAGGATTCTGGTTAGGTTTTTTTAGGGTAAGTGTTAGGTTCAGGATTAGGGGTATGGTTAGTATGAAGGCTATGATTAGGGTTAGGGTACAGTTAGGGTTAGATTTAGGGTTACTCTTAGCGTTAGAGTTATGGTTAGGGTTTGGGTTAGTGTCAGGGTTTGGGTTAGGGTTAGTGTTAATGTTAGGGTTACGGTTAGTTTTAGTGTTAGTTATAGGGCTAGCATTTAGGTTAGGGGTAGTGTTAGGGTTAGGGTTAAAGAAAGAGTTAGGGTTTGCGTTTTGTTATTGTTAGGCTTTGGGTAATGTTTAAGATTAGGGTTAGGTTTTGTGTATGTTTTAGGGTTAAAGTTATGTTTGGAGTTTTTTTAAGTGTTAGGTTTATGTTTAGGGTTATGGTTAGGGTTTGGGTTAATGTTAGTTTTAGGATTAGGTTTAGTGTTATGCTTCAGGATAGGTTTAAGTTTAGTGCTAAAATTAATGTTAGGATAAGGATTAGGTTTAGTGTTAGGGTTAGAATTAGGGTTGAGTTTAGGGTGAGGGTTAGGGTTAGTGTTAGCATTGGGGTTACTGTTAGAGTAGGGTTTGGGTTTAGGTTAAGGTTTAGAGTTAGGAATAGTGTCAGTGTTAGTGTTAAGGTTAGTGTTATGTTTAGGGTTAGGGTTTGGTTTAGGTTTACTGTTAGGATAAGGGTTAGTGTTAGTGTTAGGGTTAGGGTTATGTTTACTGTTGGGTTTAAGTTTAGGGTTAGGTTTAGTTATAGGATTAGTGTTAAAGTTAGGGTTATTGTTAGTTTTAGGGTTAATTTTAAGGCTAGGTTTAGTGGTGGTTAAGAGTTTGTGTTTTGTTTTGTTTAATGGTTTGAGTTAGGTTTGGGGTGAGTGTTAGGGTTAGGTTTAGGGTTCGTTTCTGAGTTAGTGTTAGGTTTAGTATTATGGGTAGAATTAGATTTAGGATTAGTTTTAGGAAAATGTTTATGGTTAGGGTTAGGGTTAGTGTTAGGTTTAGGGTTAGGTTTAGGCTTAGTGTTAGGATTAGTGTTTGTGTTAAGGTTAGACTTAGGGTTAGGTTCAGTATTACATTTAGGATTAGGGATAGAGTTAGGATTTGGCTTAGAGTTATTGTTAGGATTACAGTTACGTTTAGAGTTAGATTTAGGGTTATGTTCAGGGTGAGGATAAGTGTTAATCTTAGGTTTAGGGTTAGGGTTAGGTTCAGTGTTTTGGTTAATGTTAGGGCTAGTTTTAGGATTAGTGTTATGTTTAAGGTTACAGTTATGGTTAGAATTAGGGTAGAATTATGGTTAGTTTTAGGGTAAGGGTTAGGTTTAAGTTTAGTGGTAAGGTTTCTGTTAGTGTTGGAGTAAAGATATGGTTAGGTTTAGTGTTAGGGTTACAGTTAGATTTAGGTTTAAAGTTAAGGTTAGGGTTAGGTTATGTTTAGGTTTTGTGCTAGGGTTAGGGTTAGGGTTAGGGACAGAGTGAGTTTTTGTGTTAGGGTTAGGGTAAGATTTATATTTAGTGTTAGGATTAAGGTTACAGGAAGTGTTAGGGTGAGGATTTGGGTTAGAATTAGTGTTATGTTTAGGGTTAGTTTTGGGGTTAGGGTTAGAGTTAGTTTAAGGGTTAAGGTTAAGATTATGATTAATATTAGGGTTATGCTTGTGTTTTATATTATGGTTAGGGTTAGGGATAATGTTTGGATTAGTGTTAGGGTTATGGTTAGGTTTAGGGTTAGGTTTAGGGTTAGTGTTAGGATTAGGGTTAGGATTAATTATTGGTATAGGATTAGTTTTAGGTTTTGTGTTATTGTAAGAGTTAGGGTTAGGCTTAGGTTTCTGTAAAGATAAGGGTTAGGGTCAGGGTCAGGGTTAAGGTTACATTTGGGATAAGTGTTAGGCTTACAGTTAAGGTGAGGTTTACTGTTAGGTTTAGGGGTTTACTGTTAGTGTTAGGGTTAGGTTTATTGTAATGGACAATATTAGGCTTAGGGTTAGAGTTAGTGTTAGTGTATTGTTAGTGTTAGGGTTAGGGTTAGGTTTAGATTTAGTGTTATGGTTAGTGTTAGGGTTAATGTTAGTGTTAGGCTCAGTGTTAGGTTTAGTTATAGTGATACATTTAGGTTTAGGGTTAGGATTAGCGTTAGTGTTATGGTTACTTTTATAGATAGGTTTAGGATTAGTGTTAGGTTTAGGGGTAGGTTTAAGTTTAGTGTTATGGTTTGGTTTATGGTTAGGGTTAGGGTAGGGGTTAGTGTTAGGATTAGGTTTAGAGTTACGTTGACTGTTAGAGTTAGGATTAAGGTTAGTGTTACATTTCAGGTTAGTGTTAGGTTTTGTGTTAGTTAAGGGTTAGGTTCAGTGTTAGAGTTAGGGTTTGGATTAAGTCTAGCTTTAGGATGAATATTAAAGTTAGTTTTAGTGTTAGGGTTATGTTTAGGGTTAGGGTTAGAGATATGGATAGGATTAGGGTTAAGGATAGGGTACGGTTTATGATTAAGGATAGGGTTTGGTTTAAGGTTAGGGTTAGGTTTAGTGTTTGTGTTAGTAATATGGTTAGGGAATTTTTAGTATTAGTGCTAGAGTTAGGTTTAGAATTAGGGTAAGGTTTATAGTTACTGTTAGGGTAAGTGTTCGGGTTAGGGATATATTTAGGAATAGGACTAAATTTAGGCTTAGAGTTAGGTTTAGTCTTAGCGTTAGCATAAATGTAAAGTTTAGGATTTTGCTTAGGGTTATGGTTAGTTTTACGGTTAGATTTAGGATTAGGGTTAGATTTAGTGTTAGATTAAGGGTTATAGTTAGGGATTCGTGTAGTGTTTGGTTAGGGTTTGAGTTAGGGTTTGTGTTTGAGTTCGTGTTAGGGATAGGTTTGGCTTAGGTTTGTGTTAGGTTTCAAGTTAGCTTTCGGCTTAAGGTTACAAAAATATTAGGGTTTTGGTTACAGAAATGTTTAGGGTTAGGGTTAGGGTTAGGTATAGGATTAGGGTTACGGTTAATGTTACGGTTAGGTTTAGGTTAGTATTAGGGATTGGGTTAGGGTTAGTGTAAGGTTTAGTGTTAGTGTTAGGGTAAGTTTAGCGTTAGTGTTAGGATTAAAGATAGTGTTAGAGTTTTTTTTAGTGTTAGGGGTAGTGTTAGGGTTAGAGTTATGGTTAGGATTAGGATTAGTGTTAGGTTTAGGGTTATGGTTGGGTTTAGGGTTAAGGTAAGGGTTAGAATTAGTGTTAGGGTTAGGGTTATTTTTAGGGTTAAATTTAGATTTAGGTTACAGTTAGGTTTAGGATGAGGGTTAGCGTTACACTTAGGCTTATGTTTTAGGTTAGGGTTAGGGTAAGGACTAGGGTTATGTTTAGGATTAGGGTTAGGGTTAGTGTTAATATTAGTGTTATGGTTCATATTAGGGTTAGATTTAGAGTTAAGATTAGGATAAGTGTTTGGGTTAGGGTTAGGGTTAGGGTTAATGTTGGTGTTAGGATGATAGTTAAAGTTAGGTTTATGTTAGATTTAGGATTAGGTTTAGGTTTAGTGTTAGTTCTAGGGCTAGGGTCATGGTCAAGTTTAGGGTTAGTATGAGGTTTAGTTTTAGGTTTAGGGTTAGGGTTAGGGTTAGGTTTAGGGTTTTAGTTAGGATTTGTATTAGGTTTAAGTTTACAGTAAGGGTTAGGAATACATTAGCATTACTGTTAGTGTTAGTGTTATGGTTAGGATTAGGTTTAGCGTTAGGGTTAGAGTTACACATACGGTAAGGTATTGTGTTAGGGTTAGTTTTAGGTTTAGAGTTAGGGTTATGGTAAAAGTTACGTTTAGGATAAGTTTTTGGTTTAGGTTTAGGGTTAGGATTAGGATCAGTGTTAGGGTTATGGTTAAGTTTATAGGTTAAGATAAGTGTTAGGATTAGGATTATGTTTAGGGTTAGGGTTATGGTTAGTGTTAAAATTAAAAGTAGTGTTAAGGTTAGGTTTGGGTTTTGTTTTAGGTTTTTTTAGGGTGAGTATTAGGGTTAGGATTATGGTTAGGGTTATGTTTAGGATTAAGGTTAGGTTTAGTGTTAGGATTAGTGTAAGCATAGAGTTATGATTAGGTTTAGGGTTACTGTTAGTGTTAAGGTCATGGTTAGAATTAGTGTAAGTGTTAGCATTAGGGTTAGAGTTTGGATTAGTGTTATTGTTAGGGTTAGGGTAAGGGTTAAGTTTAGGGTTAGGTTTGGTGAATGTTTTAGGTTTAAGGTTAGGGTTAGATTTAGGTTAAATATTATGGTTACAGCTAGGGTTAGGATTTAGATTAGGGTTAAATTTAAAGTGTTATGCTTAAGGTTAGGGTTAGTGTTGGAATTTGGGTTAGTATAAGGATTAAGGTTAGTGTTACAGTTATAATTAGTTTTAGGGTTAGATTTACGATGAGGATTAGTGTTGGTGTTAGCATTGGAGTTATTGTTAGAGTTAGGCTTGGGGTTAGAGTTAGGGTTAGGATTAGGATTAGGGTAAGGACTAGATTTAGGGATATGGTTAGGTTTAAGGTTAGTGTAGTGTAAGGGTTAGGGTGAGGGTTTTTTTAGTTTAAGGTTTAGGTTCAGGGTTAGGTTTAGAGTTACATTTATAATTAGTGTTTGGGTTACAGTTAAGTTTAGGTTTAATATTACTTTTCGGGTTAGGGTTAGGGTAAGGGTTAGTGTTAGGGTTAGGGTTAGGTTTAGGGTTAGGGTTAGGGTTACTGAAAGAGATAATTTTAGCATTAGTGTTAGAGTTAGTGTAAGTGTTAGGGTTAGGATTAGTGTTACTCTCAAGGTGAGGGTTAGGTTTAGTTTTATGGTTAGTATTAGGGTTAGAATTAGGTTTATGGTTAGAGTTAGGGTTACAGTTAGTGTTAGGTTTAAGGTTAAGATTGGGTTTAGTGAAAGGTTTGGTGTTAGAGTTAACATTAGGGTTAGTGTTAGGGTAACTGGTATAGTTACTGTTAGGGTTAGTGCCTAGGTGTATGGAAAGATTTAGGTTAGGGTTAGGGTTAGTGATACAGTTTGGGTTAGGGTTAGGTTTAGGTTTGGTTTGGGAATTAATTTTAATTTAGGTTTAGGGTTAGTGTTAATATTAATATTTGGTTAGAGTCAGGGTTAGGGTTGGGATTCCTGTTAGTGTAAGGGTTAGGGTCAGGGTTATTGTTTAGGTTTGGTCTAGGGTTAGGGTTTGTGTAAAGTTTAAGTTTAGTGTTAGTGTTAGAATTATGGATATGGTTTGGATTAGTGTTAGGTTTTGGATTAAGTTTAGGGTTAGTGTTAGTGTTAGGGTAAGGGTTAGGATTCGTGTGAGAGTTTGGGTTATATTTAGGGTTAAGGTTAGCATAATGGATAGCATTAGGGTTAAGGATAAGGTTAGGTTTAGAATTAGGTTTAGGGTTTAGGTTAATTTTGGTTAGGCTTAGGGTTAGTGTTACTGTTAGGGTTGGGTTAGGGTTAGCATTATTGTTAGACTTATGTTTATTATTAGAGTAAGGATTATGGTTAGTGTTAGGGTAAGTTTTAAGATTAGGGTTATAGTTAGGGTTAGTGTTATGGTTGGCGTTAGTGTTAGGATTACTCTTAGGGTTATTATTAGATTTATTGATAGGTTTTGGGTTAGGGTTAGGATTAGTTTTATGATTAGGATTAGGGTTATGGTTAGATTTAGTGTTAGTATAAGGGTCATAATTAAGGTTAAGTGTATTGTTTGGTTATGGTTTGAGTTAGGGTTAGGGATAGTTTAGAGTTAGTGTTTGTTTAATGTTTTGGGTTAAGGTTAAAGTTAGGGTTACAAAAAGTTTTAAGGTTAGGGTTAAGGGTAGGTATAAAAGTAGGGTTAGGGTTAGTGTTAGGGTTAGTTTCAGGGTTAGGTTTAGGTTTAGGGTTAGGGCTACTTTTAGGTTAAGGGTTAGGGTTATGTTTACTGTTAGGGTTAGGGTTCGGTTTAGTGCTAGTGTTATGGTTAAGGTTAGGGTTATGTTTTGGTTTATTGTTATGGTTAGTGTTAGGGTTATCATTATGGTTAGGTTTAGGATTAGTGTTAGGTTTAGGGTTATGGTTAGTGTTAGGTTTAGGGTAAGGCTAAGTGTTAAAATTAGTGTTATTTTTGAATTAGTTTTAGAATTAAAGTTAGAGTAAGAGTTACGGTTAGGGTAAGGGTTGGGTTTATTATTGGGGTTAGGATTTGGTTTAGTGTTAGGGTTAGTGTTAGTTTTAGGGTTAAGGGTAGAGTGTGGGTTTGTGTTCTGGTTAGTGGTAGGGTTAGGTTTAGTGTTAATTTTAGGGTTAGGGCGAGTTTTAGGGTTAGTTGTAGGGTTAGGTTTAAATTTAGGATTAAAGATATGTTCAAGGTAAGGGTTATGGTTAGTTTAAGGGGCAGTGTTAAGCTTAGGGTTATGGTTAGAGTTAGTTCTATGGAATGGTTGCAGTTAAACTTAGGGTTAGTGTTAGAGTTAGGGTTTTAATGTTAGGGTTAAATTTAGGGTTTGGTTTAGTGTTAGTTGTAGCGTTAGGTTTAGAGTTAGGGTTAGGGTTAGAGTTAGGTTAAGTGATAAGTTTAGGTTTAAGTTTGGGGTTAGGGTTAGATTTAGAATTAGGGTGAGTGATAGGGAGATGTTTAGTGTTAGGTTTATGGTAATTGTTACAATTCGGGTTACGATTAGGGTTAGGATTAGAATTAGAGTTAACCTTAGGGTTATGGTTTGGGGTAGTGTTATTTTTAGGTTTGTATTTAGGGTTTGGGTATGGGTTAGGGTTAGGTTTAGGGTTAGGGTTAGGATAAGGATTAGTGTTAGTGTCAGGTTTAGTGTTATGTTTAGTGGTAGGGTTAGGGTTAGAATTAAGGTAAGTTTTACGGTTAGGTTTATGGTTAGGGTTAAAACTAGGGATCATGTTATATTCAGGGTTAGTGTTAGGGTAGGTTTAGCGTTAGTATTCGGGTTAGGGTTAGGTTAGGGTTGGGAAAAGTTTAGGGTTAGTGTTAGGGTAAGTGTTTGAGTAAGAGGGTTAGGGTTAGTGTTAAACTTATGGTTAGGGTTAAGGTTAGGGTTAGGTTTAGGTTTAGGTTTAAGGTTAGGGTTACATTTAGGATTATTGTTAGCGTTAAGGTTAGGGTTTGAAATAATGTTAGGGATAGGGTTAGAGTTTGGTTTAGGTTGGTGATAAGATAAGTGGTATGGTCCGGGTTTGGGATAGGGTTACATTTAAAATTATTGTTAGGTTTAGGGTTAGTGTTATGGTTACTGTTTGATTTAAAGTTAGTTTTAGGTTTAGGGTTAGTGTTAGGGTGAGGGTAAATCTTATGGTTAGGGTTATTGTAATTATTAGGAATAGGGTTAGGGTTAATGTTAGTGTTAAGTCTAGGGTTAGTGTTAGGGTTAGGGTTAATGTTAGGTTTAGGTATAGTGTGAGGTTTATGGTTAGAATTATTGTTAGGTTTAGGGTTAAGGTTAGGGTTAGGATTAGGGTTAGGTTAGTGTTAGGTTTAGAGTTAGGATTAGGATTTTTTGGGTTTGGGTTAGTGTTATTGTTAGCGTTGGAGTTAATGTTATGGTTAGGTTTTTTGTTAGTGTTAGGGTTAAATTTAGGCTTAATATTATGTTTATGGTTAATCTTAGTTTAAATGTTAGGTTTACTGTTAGGTTTAGGTTAGATCTAAAATTTGTGTTAGTGTTAGATTTAGGGTTAGAGTAAGGGTTCGTGTTGCAGTTAGAGTTAGATTTAGGGTTAGTTACAGGGTTAGCTTTAGAGTTAGGGTTAGATTTATGGTTAGGATTAGTGTTAGAGTTAGGGTTCAGATTTGGTTATGTATTAGGGTTGGTGTTAGGATTAGGGCTAGTTTTAGGTTTAGTTTTAGGTTTAGGATAGCATTAGGGTTTGATTAATATCACGGTTAGGATTATTATTATTAGGTTTAGGGTTACAGTTAAAATTAGTGTCAGGATTAGAGTTACTTTTAGGTATAGGGCTAAAGTTAGGGTTAAGATTAGGGTTAGAGTAAGTTTTATGGTTAGAGTTAAGGTTAGTGTTAGGGTTTGTGTTAAGGTTAGGTTTAGTGTTATGTTTTGGATTTGTGTTAGTGTTAGGGTGAGGGTTAGGGTTAGGTTTTGGATTAGGATTTTGGATAGGTTTGGGTTTAGTGTTAGGGTTAGTGTTAGGTTAGTATTAGGGTTAGGATTATAGTTAGATTTACAGCTAGGGATAGGGTTAGTTTTAGGGTTAGGTTTAATATTAGGTTTTGTGTTTGGGTAACACTTAGGGTCAATGCTAGTGTTAAGGTTGTGGTTTGATTTAGTGATAGGGTTAGGGTTAGGGTTATTGTTAGCTATAGGATTAGGATTAGGGTTATGGATAGGGTTAGATTTAGGATTAAGGTTAGTGTTATGGTTAGGGTTATGTTTAGGGTTTATCTTAGTGTAAGATTTAGTGTCACGGTTAGGTGTAGGATTATGGTTAGGATTAGGGTTAGTATTAGAGTTAGGGTTTGGTTTATTTTTCAGGTTAGGGTTAGGTTTAGTGTTAGGGTTACGTTTAGGGTTAGGATAGTGTTAGAATTAGGTTTTGGGTTAGCATTAGGATGAGGGTTAGGATCAGGATTAGGGTTAGGTTTATTTTTAGTTTAAATATTAAGGTTACTGTTAGGTGAGGATCAGGGATGGTGTTAGTGTTAGTGTGAGGGTTAAGGTAAGGGTTAGTGTTAAGCTTAGGTTTCAAGTTAGGGTTAGGGTTCAGGTTATTGTTAGGTTTAGGGTTAGGGTTAGGGTTTGAGTTATTGTAAGTGTAGGGTTAGGGTTTGTGTTAGGTTTAAAATTAGGGTTAGAGTTACTGTTAGGGTTAGAGTTATGGTTAGGATATGGTATAGGGTTAGAATTAGGGTTAGGATTAGTATTAGGGTTAGGGTAAGGGTTACGGTATAGGGTTAGCATTAAAATTAGGTTTAGGGTGATGGTTTGGGTTACGTTTAGTGTTAAAATTAGGGTTAGGGTTAGGATTAATTTTAGGTATAGGTTAAGGTTATGTGTTCAGGTAAGTGTTAGGTTCAGTAATAGGTTAAGGGTTAGGGTTGAATTAAGTTTAGGGTTAGGGTTAGATTTAGTATTACTGTAGAGTTAGGGTTAGGTTTAGTGTTAGTGATAGGTTTAGGGTTATGGTTAGGGTTAGGGTTAGTGTTATGGTTAGTGTTAGGGATAGGGTTACTGTTAGACTTAGGGTTATAGTTAGGGTTAATGTTAGAGTTAGGGTTAGTTTTCGGGTTAGGGTTATTGTTAGGGTTAGGGTTATTGTTAGCGTTAGGTTTAGGATTAGGGTTAAGTTTATGGTATGGTTTAGTTTATGTTTTAGGGTTAGGCTTATGTTTAGATTTTGGTTAACTGTCAGGGTTAGGATTAGGGTTTGGGTTATGGTTACATTTAGGGTTAGGGCTAGTGTTATGCTTAGGGATAGGGTTATGGTTAGTGTTAGGTTCAGTGTTAGGATTATGTTTTGCTTTACAGTAAATTTAAGTGTTAGTATTAGGGTTAGGTTTAGGTTGATTTTAGGATTAGGTTTGGGGTTAGTTTTAGGTTATGGCTAGGGTTAGGTTTAAAGTAAGTGTTAGAGTTTGGGTTAGTGTTAGAGTTAGGTTTAGAGTTAGGGTTAATGTATATTAGGGTAAATTTTAGGATCATGATTAATATTAGGGTTAGAGTGTTAGGTTTAAGTTTATGGTTATGGTTATGGTTAGGGTTAGATTTACTATTAGTGTTATATTTTGGGTTAGGGTTATATTTAGGTTAAGTGTTAGTTTTAGAGTTAGAGATAGGGTTAGTGTTAATGTGAGGGATAAGTTTAGAGTTAGGGTTAGGGTTAGTGTTAAATGTAGGGTAAGGGTTATAGTTTAGGTTAGTTTTAGGGTTAGGTTTAGATTTAGGTTTAAGTTTACATTTATAGATAGGTTTGGGATTAGGGTTATTAGGTTTTGTTTTTGGTTTTGGGTTAGGGTTAGGGTTAGACATAGTGTTAGGGTTAGTTTTAGGGTTATTGTTAGGGTTAGGTTTAGTGTTAGGGTTACGGGTAGGGTTAAGGTTAGTGTGTTTGTGTTAACGTTATATTATTATTAGTGTAGTGTTAGGGTTTGGTTTAGGGTTAGGGTTTGTGTTAGTGTTAGTGTTAGTGTTAGGGTTAGTGTTACTGTTAGTGTTATGATTATGGTTAGGTTTATTGTTAGTTTTCTGATTAGGGTTAGGGTTATTGTTAGGATTAGGATTTGGGTTATGTTAAAGTTTAGTGTCAAAATTACGTTTAGGTTTAAGTTTAGTCTTAGGATTAGCTTTTGGGGTAGTTTTAGAGTTAGGGCTAGGGTTAGGGTTAGATCAAGTGTTAGGTTTTGTGTTAGTGTAAGAATTAGGGTTAGATTTAGGGTCAATGTTAGTATTAGGGTTAGGTTTAGAATTATGTTTACAATTAGGGTTAATGTTAGGGTTAGGTTTGGTTTAGTGTACGTTTAGGGTTAGGATTAGGGTTTGAGTTAGGGTTAGTTTTAGGATTAGGGTTAGGTTTTGGGATAATATTTGGGTTAGGCATTTGTTTTCTATTGGGATTAGGCATAGTGTTAGGGTTAGGGATAAGGTTAGGTTTAGATTCCTTGTAAATTTAAGTATTAGGGTCAGGGTTAGTTTTAGGTTACAATTAGAATTAAGGTTAGTTTTAGGGTTAGGGTTAGGCTTAGGTTTAGGGTTAGTTTAGGTTTAGTGTCAGGGTGAGGGTTAGGGTTAGGTTAGGGTTAGGGTTTGTGTTAGGGCTAGGGTTAGTTTTAGCATTGCAAATAGAATTAGGGTTAGGCTTAGGCTTAGACTTAGGCTTAGGGTTAGGGTTAGTGTTAGGTTTATGGTTAGAATTAGGGTTAGAGTAAGTGTTAGTTTTAAGGTTACAGTAATGGTTATGCTTAGGGTTAGGTTTAGTATTATTGTTAGGGTTATGGTTAAGTTTAGGGTAAAGCTTAGTTTTAGAGTTAGGATTAGTGTTAGGGTTAGTGTTAGGGTTAAGGTTAGGGTTAGGGTTAGGTTTAGTGTTAAACTTAGGGATTGGGATAGGGTTTAGGTTAGTTTTAGGGTTAGGGTTAGGATTAGGGTTAAGTTTACAGTCAGGGATAGATTTAGGTTTAGGGTTACATTTAGGTTTAGTGTTTGGGTTAGTGTTAGGGTTAGGGTTAGAGTTAGGTTAATGTTGGGGTTAGTGTTAGGGTAAGAAATAGGTTGAGTGTTAGTGTTAGGGTTAGGCATAGGATTAGGTTTAGTTTTAGTGTTAGATTTAGGTTTAGGTTTCGGGTTTGTGTCATTGTTAGTTAGTGTTACAGTTAGTCTTAGTGTTATGGTAATGGTTAGGTTTAGTTTTAGGTTTTTGTTCAGGGTTAGGTTTAGTGTTAGGGTCAGGTTTAGGATAGGGTTTAGGTTAGGGTAATTGTTAGTTTTAGTGTTAGGTTTAGGTTTAGTCTTCAAGTTTGGGTTAGGGTTAGTGTTAAGTTTAGGGTTAGTGTTAGTGATAGGGATAAGGTTAAATTTACAGCTACTATTAGGGTTTTAGTTAGGTTAAGATTTTTGGGTTAGGTTTAGGGTTAAGTTTGGTGTTAGTGTTAGAGCTAGTACAGTTTTAAGTTTAAGGTAATTTTTAGGTTTAAGTTTAGAGTTAAGTTTAGGGTTAGGTTTAGGTTTAAGTTTAAGGCTATAGTTAGGTTTAAGTTTAGGGTTTGGATTAGGGTTAGGTTTAGGGTATGGGTTAGTGTAAGTATTAGGGTTCGTGTTAGGTTTAGTGTTACAGTTAAGGTTAAGCTTAGGGATAGTGTTAGGTTTAGAGTTACAGTTAGGTTTAGTGTTAGTTTTAGATTTATTTTAGGGATAGGGATAGGATTAGTGTTAGTGTTAGTGTGAGTGTTAGGGTTAGTTTTAGGGTTAGGGTAATGGTTAGTGTGAGGGCTAGTTTTAGGGTTAGGGTTAGTGTTAGAGTTTGCTTAGGTTTAGGTTAAGTGTTAGGTTTAGGGTTAGGGTAGAGATAGGTTTAGGGTAAGGATTAGTTTTATGGTTAGTGTTAGGTTTAGTTTTAGGATTTGGATTAGTGTTAGGGTTAGTGTTAAAGTTAGGGTTTGGATTAGGGTTAGTGTTAGGGTTAGATTTAGTGTTAGGGTTAGGTTAGGTTTAGGGTTTGTGTTAGCGTAAGTTTTAGGCTTAGGATTGTGGATAGGATTAGATTTAGATTTACGATTAGTTTTAGCGTTAGGTTTAAAAGTAGGGTTAGGTTTAGGTTTAGTATTAGTGTTAGGGTTAGATAGGATTAGGGTTAGGATAAGTGTTAGTTTTAGGGTTAGTTTTAGGTTTAAGTTTAGGTTTACTGTTGTGGTTATGGGTACAGTTATTCTTAGTGTTAGGTTTAGGTTTGGGTTTAGGGTCAGGGTTAGTGTAAGTGTTAGGTTTAGGGTTAATGTTAGGTTTCTGGTTATTAGAGTTATGTTTAGGTTTATGTTTCATGTTAGGGTTAAGCATAGTTTTAGGTTTAGGGTTAAATTTAGAATTCGTGAAAGAATTAGGGTTAGAGTTAGGGTTAGGGTTAAGGTTAGGTTTAGAGTTAGTGTTAGGATTAGGGTTAGGATTAGGTTTAGTCTTAGGATTATTTTTAGGGTTATTGTTATGGGTAGGATTAGGGTATAGTTAGGTTTAGGTTTAGGATTAGGGCTAGGTTTAGCTTTCTATTTAAAATTGGTTTAGAGTTACGGCTATTGATAAGGTTTGGGTTGGGTTTAGGAATAAGTTTAGTTTTATAGTTAGGGTTAGAATGTGGGTCAGAGTTAGGGTTAGGCTTAGTTTTACGGCTAGGGATAGTATTAGTTTTAGTGTTAGGTTTGAGGGTAGGGTTAAGACTTGAGTTAGTATAGGGTTAGGATTAGGTTAAGAGTTAGGATTAGTGTTATAGTTAGGGTTAGGTTTAGGGTTAGTATTAGGGTTTTGATTGGGTTATGTTTAGTGTAGAGTTAGGTTTAGAGTAGATTTAGAATTAGGGTAAGGGTTAGTTTTTGGGTTAGGTTTAGTGTTAAGTTTAGGGTTAGGTATAAGTTTAGGGTCAGTTTTAGGTAAGGGTTAAGGTTAGGGTTATGCTTAGTGTTAGTTTTAGGGTTAGGTGTGGTGTTAGAGTTAGCGTTAGGGATAGGTTGTGGGTTAGGGTGAGGTTTACTATTAGGTTTCAGATTATGGTTAAGTTTAGGTTTAGTGACAGTGATAGGGTTAGGTTTAGGGTTTGGGTTAGTGTTAGTATTAGGGTTAGGTTTAGGGTTAGTTTTAATGTTACCTTTAGGGATAGGTTTAGGGTTAGGTTTAAGGTTTATTTTTGTGTTCATTTTGGGGTTAGATTTAGAATTATGGTTATTATTATCTTTAGGTTTAGAGTTATTGTTTGGGTTAGTTTTAGGTTTAGGCTTAGGGTTAGTGTTATTGTTAAGGTTAGAGTTAGGGTAGGGTTTGGGTTGGGGTTAGTTTTATGGTTAAGGTTTAAGTTAGGGTTAGGGTTTGGATTAGTGTTATGATTAGAGTTAGGGTTATGGTTAGGTTTAGGGATAGTGTTAGGTTCATTTTTGTCCTTATGGGTAAAGTTAGGCTTAATATTAGTTTTAGGGTTATGTTTAGGTTTAGGGTTAGAATTAGGATTAGGATTATGTTTAGGTTTATATTTAGTGTTCTGGTGAAGCATAGTGTTAGGTTTATGGTTAGGTTTAGGGTTAGGGTTAGAATTAGTGTAAGGATTAGGGTTAGGTTTAGAGTTAGTATTAAGTTTAGGCTTAGGATTTGTGTTAGAGTTAGTGTTATTTTTAGTCGTAGGGTTATTGTTGCAGTTAGGGTTATGGATAAGATTAGTGTAGTGTTAGGGTTAGGTTTAGGATTAAGTTTAATGTTAGTTTTAGGGTTAATGTTAGAGTAAGTATTAGGTGTAAGTGATAGAGTTAAGGTTGGGTTAGGAATAAGTTTAGTGTTAGGGTAAGGTTTACGTTTGGGTTTAGGTTTAGGGTTAGTGTTAGGGTTATGTTTAGGGTCAGGGTTAGTTTTCAGCTTAGGGTTAGGATTAGGGTTATAGATAGGGTAAGGGTTAGATTTAGAGTTAGGTTTAGGATTAGAGACATGTTTAGAATTAGTGTTAAGTTTAGGTTAGAGTGGGAGTTAGTGTTAGTTTCAGAGTTAGATTTAGGGTTCGGGTTAGTGGTAGGGTCAATATTAGAATTAGGTTTAGGGTTTGTGTTAGTGTTATGGTTAAGTTTAGGGTTAGGGTTAGTGTTAGGGATATGGTTAGACTTAGGTTGGGTATAGTGTATGTTTTATTGTTATGGTTAGGGCTATGGTTAGTGTTAGGAATTGTTAGTGTTAGGGTTACGTTAGGGTTAGGTTTTGTGTTAGGTTTAGTGTTATGGTTAATATTTTGGATAGGTTTAGGTTTACGATTAGGGTTACGTTCAGAGTTAGGGTTAAAGTTAGGGATAGAGTCACAGTTAGAGTAAGGGTTAGTTTTAGGTTTAGTGTTAGTTTTACAGTTGGGGCTAGGATTACATATTGTTTGGGGGTTAGTGTTAGTGTTAGGGTTAGTGTCGAGGTTTGGTTTGGGGTTAGGTTTATTGTTAGGGTTAGGGTTAAGTTTAGGTTTTGGTTTACTGTTAGGGTTAGTATTAGTTTTATTATTAGTTTAGTGTTAGGGTTAGTGTTAGGGTTAGGTTTAGGGTAAGATTTAGTGTTAGGTTTAGGGTTAGTATTATGGTTAGTATTAGTGTTAGAATTAAGTTTAGGCTTAGGATTATTGTTAGGGTTATGTTTAGAGTTTGGTTTTTGGTTAGTGTTAGGGCTAGGGTTAGTGTTAGGGTTCGGTTTAGGGTTAGGGTTAGGTTTAGTGTTACGTTTAGGATTAGGGTTAGGTTTAGGCTTAGGGTTAGTGTTAGGGATAAGGTTAGGGTTAGGGTTAGTTTCAGGTTTAGGATTAATGTTAGGTATAGAGATAGTGGTAGGGTTACGGTTAGTGTAAGGTTTAGGGTTAGGTTTAGGTTTAGTGTTAGTTTTAGGGTTGTGGTTACATTTATTGTTAGGGTTAAGGTTAGGTTTAGTGTTAAGTTTGGGTTAGAGTATGTTTTAGGCTTATGTTTATGGTTAAACTTGCTGAAAGGATGAGGGTGAGGGTTTTGCTTAAAATTAGATTATGGTTAGGGTTAGGGTTAAATTTAGGGTTAGGGTTAGTTTTAGAATAAGGTTAGGTTTATGGTTATAATTAGGGTTAGTGTTATGTTTAGTTTTTTTGGATAAGTGTAGAGTTAGGTTTAGTGTAAAGTTTAGTTTCGTAGTTAGTGTTAGTGTTAGGGCTCTTATTAGGATTAGGTGTATGGTTAGGGTGAGTGTGAAAGTTAGGGTTAGTGTTAAAATTTGGTTCAGTGTTATAATTAGGGTTAGGGTTATTTTTAAGGTTAAAATTAGGGATAGGATTAGGGGTAAGTTTACAAATAGAGTTAGTGTTAGGTTTAGGGTTAGGGTTAGTGTTAGTGTTAGGGTGAGTATAGAGTTAGGGTTAGGGTTAGGGTAAAATTTAGGATTAGTTTAAGTTTAGGGTTAGTGTTAAATTTAGGGTTACGGTGAGGGTTGGTGTCAGCATTAGGATTACTTTTAGAATTAGCATAAAGATAAGGGTTAGGGATAGCATTAGATTAGGGTTAGGCTAGGGTTAGTATTAGTGTTAGGGTGAGGGTTAAGGTGAGGGTTGGGGTTAGTGTTAGGATTAGTTTTACAGTTAGGATTAGTGTTAAGATTAGGGTTATGGTTAGGTTTAGCATTAAGGTTATTTTTAGGGTTAACTTTAGGGATAGGGTTAGGGTTAGGGTTAGTGTTAGGGTTAGGGTATGTTTTAGGTTTAGTGTTAGGATTAGGATAGGTTAGGTTTTTTTTTAGTGTTAACATTAGGGTTTCCTTATAGGATTATGCTAAGTGTTAAGTTTAGGGTTAGGGTAACTGTTAGTGTTAGGTTTGGGGTAAACATTAGGGTTAGGTTTAGGGTTAGGGTTAGATTTAGGGTAAATTTAGGGTTATTGTTAAGATTATCATTAGAATTAGGATTAGGTTTAATGTTATGGTTAGGGTTATGGTTAGGGTAGTGTTAGGGTTAGGATTATGCATAGGTTAATGGTTAGAATTCATGTTAAATTTTGAATTAGGTTTAGGGTTGGGGTTAGTGTTAGGGTTGTGGTCAGTGTTAGTGCTAGGGTTCTTTTTAAGGTTATTTTTAGGGATAGGGCTAGGGTCAAAGTTACAGTTAAATTTTCTTGTTAGTTTTAGGTTTAGGGTTAGGTTTAAATTTAGTGTTTGGATTAGGGTTAGGGTTATAGTTAGAGTAAGGTTTAGGTTTAGAATTAAAGTTAGTGTTAGAGTTAGTTAGTTTTAGGCTTAGGACTAGTGTTAGAGTAAGGGTTAGGGATAAGATTAAAGTTAGATTTAGGGTTAGGTTTAGGGTTAGTGATAGATTTAGGGTTAATGTTAGGTTTAGTGTTAGGGTTAGGTTTAGAATTTGGGTAAGGATTAGGGTTTGGTTTAGGGTTGGATTAGGGTTAGGGTTAGTGTTTGTGTTAGTTTAATGGTAAGGGTTAGGTTTAGGTTTAGGGTTATTGTTAAGGGTACAGTTAGGGAGAGAGTTAGGGTTTAGGTTATGGTAAAGTTTAGTGTTAGTGTTAGTGTTAGGGTAATTGTTAATTTTAGTTTTGGGTTAGTATTAGGTTAATGTTAGTTTTAGGGTTAGTTTTAGGGTTAGGTTTAAGGTTATGTCTAGGGTAAATGTTAGGTTAGTGTTAAGGTTATGGTTATAATTAGAGTTAGGCTTCATGTTAGGGTTATTCTTAGGTTTAGGTTTAGGGTTTAGATAAGTTATAGTGTTAGGGTTATGGTTAGTGGTAGGTTTAATTTTAGGGGTAGGATTAGAGTTAAGTTTAGCTCTAGGTTTAGGGTTATGTTTGGTGTTAGGTTTAATATTAAGGTTAGAGTTAGGTTTAGGGGTTGTGTTAGTGTTAAGTTTATGGTTAGGTTTAGGGTTAGTGTTAAGGTTACAGTTAGGGATAGGTTTATGATTAGGCTTACAGTTATGTTTAATGTTAGGTTTAGGGTTAGGGTTAGTGTTATGGTTAGATTTTGAACTAGGATTTTAATTAGGGTTAGGTTTAGGATTAGGTTTAGTGTTAGGATTAGAGTTAGGGGTAGGTTTAGGGTTAGATTTAATGTTAGAGATAGGGTTAGTGTAGGGCTAGAGTTAGGGTTAGGATTAGTTTTATTGTTATGGTCAGGGTTAGGGTTTGGATTAGTGTTAGGGTTACTGTTATGGTTAGTGTTAAGGTTAGAATTAGGTTTAGTGTTGGGGTTAGGATTAAGTTTAGGGTTTGGTTTTTGTTTAGGGTTAGGGTGTGTGTTAGTTTTAGGAATGCAGATAGGATTAGAATTAGAATTAGGCTTCCATTTAGGTTTAAAGTAATCAGTAGGGTTTGGGTTAGGTTTAGTATTAGGGTTAGTGTTAGGGTAGGGTTAAGTTTAGTGTAAGGATTATTTATAGGGTTATGTTTCAGGTTAGGGATAGGGTTAGTTTATTGTTGTGGTTATAGGTAGAGATAGGGTTGGTGTTTGGTGTAGGTTTAGGGTTATGTTTCAGGTTAAGTTTAGGTTTAGTGGTAGTGTTTGGGTTAGGGTTAGGGTTAGGATGTTGAATACGATTAGGTATCACGTTTGGGTTAGTGTTATATTTAAGGTTACGATTAGGGTTAGGGTTTGGGTGAGTATTAGTGTTAGGATTAGGATTAATCTTAGGTTTAGGGTAAAGGTTAAAGTTAGTGTTAGGTTTATGGTTAGGATTAGTTTGAGTTTTAATTTTAGGTTTAGAATTAAGGTAGGGTTAGTGTTAGTGTAAGTGTTAGTTTTAGGGTTAGTGTTAGAGTTAGGGTTACAGTTATAATTAAGGTTATAATTAGGGTTAGGTTTAGTTTTATTTTTAGGGTTAGGGTTTGTGTTAGTTTTAGTGTTACTGTTAGGGTTAGGGTTAGGTTTAAAGTTAGAGTTAGGTATACGATTATGGTTAGGGTTATTGTTAGTGTTAGGTTTAGGGTTAGTGTTAGGTTTAATGTTAGGTTTAGGATTAGCGTTATGGCTAGGTTTAGGGTTAGTGTTAGTGTTAGGTTTAGGGTTAGGATTAGTGTTAAATTAGGGGTAGGGGTGGTGTTAGCGTGAGTGTTAGGTTCATGGTTAGGTTTCGAGTTATGTTTAGCATTAGGTTTAGGGTTACGGTTAGAGATAGGGTTAGGCTTAGTGTTAATGTTAGTGTTAGCGTTAGTTTTAGGGTTAGGGTTAACGTTAGATTTAGGGTTACGATTAGGGTTAGTGTTGGTTTTAGGGTTAGGCTTAGTGTACTGTTAGGGTTAGGGTAGATTTAGGGTTAGGGTAGGGTTAGTTTTAGGAGTAGGGTTAGGGTTAGGTTTAGGGTTAAGTTTAAGGTTAATGTTAGTGTTAGGTTTAGGTTCATGGTTAGGGTTATGTTTAGGGTTAACTTTAGTGTTAGTGTTAAGGTTATATTTGGGGTTAGGTTTAGTTTTAGGGTTAGGTTTAGGGTTAGGGTTAGGGTTAGTATTAAGTTTAGGGTTATGGTTGGGGTTCGGTTTAGTATTAGAATTAGGGTTAGGTTAAGGCTTTGTGTTAGTGTTAGGATTAGGGGTAGGTTTAGTGTTAGTGTTAAGGTTACAGTTAGTGATAGGATTAGGATTAGTGTTAGGTTTAGTGTTAGGGTTAGAGTTAAGGTTAGGATTAGCATTAGTGTTAGGTTTAGATTTAGGGTTAGGATTTGGTCTAGGTTAAGGTTACGGTTTGTGTTAGGTTTATGGTTAGGATTAGGATTGCAAATATGATTAGAATTGAAATTAGGCTTTTTTAGGATTAGGTTTAGCAGTAGGGTTTGGGTTACGTTTAGTATTAGGTTTAGTTGTATAGTAGGGTTCGGATTAGTGTAAGGATTAGTTATAGGGTTTTGGTTAGGGTTAGGGATAGGGTTGGGTTTGTTGTTGGGGTTATGGGTAGGGTTAGGTTTGGTGTAAGGTTTAGTTTTAGGGTTATTGTTTGTGTTAGGTTTAGGTTTTGGGTTAGTGTTTGGTTTACTATTAGTTTTATGTTTAGGTTTATTTTTTGTGTCAGGGTTAAGCATAGTGTTAGGTATAGTGTTAGGTTTAGTGCTCAAATTAGTGTAAGAATTAGGTTTAGGTTTAGGGTTAATATTAGTGTTAGGTTTAGTCTTAGGTTTATTGTTAAGGTTAGGGTTATGGATAGGATTAGGTTACATTTAGGGTTGTGTCTAGGATTAGGTTTAAGTTTAGGGTTAGGGTTAGGTTCAGGTTTACTATTAGGGTTAATGATACAGTTCAGGTTGGATTTAGAAATAAATTTAGTGTTAGGGCTAGGGTTAGTGATAGGGTTAGTATCAGCATTAGGTTTAAGTTTAGGGTTAGTGTTAGGTTTAGGTTATCGATAGTGTTAGGGTTAATGTTAGGGTTAGGTTTTGAGTTAGTATTAAAGTTAGGATTAGGGTTAGGGTTAATTTTCAGCTAAGGGTTGAAACTAGGGTTATTGTTAGTTTAAGTTTTAGGTTTAGTGTTAGGGTTAGGGTTAGGGATATGTTTAGGTTTAGTGTTAGGTTTGGGGTTACAGATAGAGTTAACGTTAGTGTCAGAGTTAGGGATAGGGTTATTGTTAGTGTTAGGGTTACCATTAGAATTAGTATTAGAGTCAGTGTTACCATTAGTGTTAAGTTTAGGATAAGGGTTTGTGTTAGGGATAGGGTTAGGTTTAGTTTGGTTTAATTTACCTTTTAGGGCTATGGTTAGATTTAGTGTTTGTTAGTGTTAGTGTTAGGGTTAGGGTTAGGGTTAGGTTAGGGTTAAGGTTTATGTTATGGTTATGGTTATGGTTAGGGTTACACTTAGGGTTATGTTCAGAATTACGGTTATGGTTAGGGTCAGTGTTATGGTTAGAGTTAGGGTTAGGGTTAGGAATAGTGTTAGATTTAAGGTTGGGGTTAAGATTAGGTTTAGTGTTAGGTTTTAGTGTTATTGTTAGGGTTAGTTTTAGGTTTTGGGTTAGGTTAGGGTTGTTGTTTGATTTAAGGTTAGGGTTAGGGTTAGGTTTAGTGGTAGGGTTATTATTATTTTCAGTGTTAGTTTAGCATTAGGTATAGTGTTAGTGTTAGTGTTAGGGTTAAGGTTAGGGTGAGGGTAAGGGTTAGTGTTAGTGTTAGTGTTAGGTTTAGTGTTATGCTTATAATAACAGTTATGGTTAGGGTTAGTGTCAGTGTTAGATTTAGAGTTTGGTTGGGGTTAGTGTTAGGGTTAAGGTTAGGGTTACTGTTAGGGTTAGGGTCAGTGATAGGTTTAATGTTAGTTTTAGGATTAGAATTAGTGTTAGTTTTAGGGTTAGGGATAGGGTTAGTGTTAGGATTAATTATAGGGATAGGTTTAGTGTTAGGTTTAAAGTTACAGATAGAGCTACTTTTATTTTTAGGGTAAAAGTTAGTGTTAGGATTAGGGTTATACTTAGGGTTAGGATTAAGTTTATAGTTTGTGTTAGGGTTAGTGTTATGGATAAGATTAGTGTTACGGTTAGGATTATGTTTACGATTAGGTTTATGTTAAGGTTGTTGATAGTGTTAGGTTTAGGTTTAGGTTTAGGTTTAGGATTATTGTTAGAGTTAGGGTTATGGTTAGAAATTGGGTTAGTTTTATGGTTAGGGTAAGGGTTAGTGTTCAGGTAATGGTTAAGTTTAGGGTTAGGGTTAGGGTTAGTTTTAGGGTTAGTGTGAGCATTAATTTATGTGTGAGGTTTATGGTTAAGCTTAGGGTTAAGGTTAGGGTTAAGTTCAGCAGTAGGATTAGTGTTTGTATTATTGTTAGGTTTAGCATTAGGTTTAGGGTTAGGATTTGTGTTACTGTAATTGTTAGGGTTTAGTGTTATTGTTAGGTTTAGGGTTAGCATTAGGTTAATTGTTAGGATTAGGGTTAGGTTTAATGTTATTGTTTGGGTTACATTTAGTGTTAGTTTTAGGATTAGTGTTATGGTTTGGTTTAGGGTTAAGCTTACTTTTAGGATTAGGTACAGGACTGGTGTTAGTACTGGGTTGAGTGTTAGAATTTTGGTTAGGTTTCTGATTATGTTTAGGTTTAATGTTAGGTTAGGTTAGGGTTAGGGTGTTTAGTTTAGACTTAGGTTTAGGTGTAGTAGTAGGGCGATGGTTAGTGTTAGTGTTATGGTTAGTTTTAGTGTATGTCTTAAGATTGAGGTTAGGGTTAGTGTTAGGGTTAGTTTGAGGTTTAGGTTTAGGGTACGGTTTAGGGTTAGGGTTAGTGTTAAGGTAAGGATTAGTGTTATAGTGGGATTCAGATTAGGGTTAGGCTTAGTTTAAGTGTTAGTTTTATGGTTCAGTTTAGGGTTAGTGTTAGTGTTACGGATAGTGTTAAGGTTTGAGTAAGGTTTAGGTTTAGTATTAGGTTAAGGGTTAGTGTTAGGGTTAAGATTAGTTTTAGGGTTAGGGTTAGCTTTAGGGTTATTGTTAGGGTTATGTTTAGGTTTAGTTTAGTGTTAGGTTTGGGGTTACAGTTAGAATTCTTGTCAGGATTTGGGTTAGGTTTTTGTTTAGGGTTAGGTTAATGTTAAGATTAGGTTTTGGGTAAGATTAATGGTTAGAGTTAAAGTTAGTGTTAGGGTTAAATTAAGTTTCATGTTATGATTAGCATTTGTTTTCCACTTAGGGATATGGTTCGGTTAAGGTTAGTTAAGGTTGTGGTTAGGATTATGGATATAATTAGGTTTAAGTTTAGTGTTAATTTTAGGGTTAGGGTTAGGGTTAATGTTAGGATTAGAATTATATTTATGGTTAGGGTTAGGGTTAGTGTTAGGGTTAGAGTTAGAGTTAGTTTTGGAGTCTGGGAAACGGTTAGGGTAAGTGCTATGTTTAGGATTATTGTTAGAATTTGGGTTAGGATTAGGGTTAGTGTTAGGCTTAGTTTTAGCTTAGGATTAGGGTTTGTGTTAGGGTTACGTTTAGGGTTTTGCATATTATTAGGGTTATGATTATGGTTAGGGTTGGTGTTAGGGTTAAGTTTAGGGTTAGTTTTTAAGGCAGGGTTAGGGTTAGTGTTAGTGTTAGGTTTAGGTTTAGTGTTAGGTTTTAGATTAGGGTTAAGTTTCGGGTTAGGTTTAGTGTTAGGGTTAGTGTAAGGTTAGTGTTAGGTTTAGGTTTAAGTGTAGTTTTTGGGTTGCATTTAGGATTAGCACTATTATTTGGGTTAGGTTTAATATTAGTATTAGGGTTAGGGTTAATGTTAGCGTTAGTGTTAGGGGTAGGGTTGGTTTTAGTGTTAGGGTTAGGTAAAGGTTAGGGTTATGCTTAGGATTAGGGTTAGGCTTAGCATAGGCTTAGGGAGTTTTAGATTTAGTGTTAGGGTTAGGGAAAGGATTAGGATAAGAGTTATGGTTAAGGTTAGGGTTAGGGTTAGGGATAGGGTTAGGGTTAGTTTTAGGTTGACAGTTACAGTTAGGGTTAGGGTTAGGGTTAGGGTAAGAGTTATTGTTAGGTTTAGTATTAGAGTCAGGGTTAGGGTTAGTGTTAATATTATTTTTATGTTTATGGTTTGGTTTAGTGTTGGGTTTAGGGTTAATATTAGTGTTAGGGTGTGGATATAGTTTGGGTTAATGTTAGGTTTAGAATTATGGTTAGATTTAGTGTTGGTATTAGATTTATGGTTAAGGTAACAGTGAGAGTTATGTTAGGTTGAAGTTTAGGTTAGGTTTAGCTTTATTGTCAGTGTTAGTGATATGGTTAGTGTTAGGATTAGCTTTAGGGTTAAGGTTAGTGTTTTGGTTTTGGTCATAATTAGGTTTAGTGTTAGTGTTAGGGTTTTGGTTAGTCTTAGGGATAGGGTTACTCTTATATTTAGGTTTAGAGTTATTGTTAGGGTTTAAGGTTAGTTTTAGGTTTAGGGTTTTGAGTTAGGTTTTGAGTTAGGTTTAGTGTTAGAGTTAGGCTTAGTGTTAGTGTTAGTGTTAGGTTTATTGTTAGTGTTGGGTTAGTATTAGGGTTAGGGTTAGAATTAAATTTACTGATAGAGTTAGGTTTAGGATTATGATAAGTGTTAGGGATAAGAATCGGTTTAGGGTTAGAGTTAGGGTTACTCTTAGGGTTTTTGTTAGGGGTAGGATAAGGGTTATAGTTGCAGTTAGGATTATGGTTAGGTTTAGTTTAGGGTTAGGATTAGGTTTACTATTAGGGTTAGGCTTAGTGTTAGTTTTAAAATTAGTGTTATGGTTATGTTTAGGGTAAAGGTTATGTTTAAGATTATGGTTAGTGTTATTGTTAGGGTTAGGGTTTGTGTTAGAGTAACAGTTAGGGTCAGTTTTAGGGTAGTGTTATGGTAAGAATTAGGTTTATGTTTAGCGTTAAGCTTAGGTTTATGGTATGGTTTAGTGTTCCAGTTTGGGTTAGGGTTAGAATTAGTCTCAAGTTTAGGGTTAGGATTTATGTTATGGTTTGTCTTAAGGGTAGGGTTAGGGTTAGGATTAATGCTAGTGTTATGGTTAGGTTTAGTGTCAGGATTAGTGTTAGTGTTAGGTTTATGGTTATTTTTAGTGTTAGTGTTAGGGTTATTGTTAGGGTTTTTGTTAGGGTTAGGGTTATGGTTAGATTAGGTTAGGGTTTGTGTTAGTCTTAGGGTTAAAGTTAGAGTTAGGGCTTCTGGTTGTGATTTGGATTAGTGTTAGGGTTAGGGTTAGTGTTAGTGTTAGTGTCAGGGATAGGGTTAGTGTTAGCGTTCGTGTTAGAGTTAGTGTTAGGTTTTTGGTAACTGTAATGTTTAGAGTTAGGATTAGTGTTATGTTTCAGGTTAGGAGTAGGGTTAGAGATAGGGTTATGTTAGGATTAGGTTTAGGGTTTGTTTAGGTTTATGTTTAGTGTAAGGTTAATTTTTAGTGTTACTGTTAGGTTTAGAGTTAGGTTTAGGGTTGGTGTTATTTTTAGGTTAAGGGTTAGGGTAAAGGTGAGTGTTAGGGTTAATTTTAGGGTTACGGTTATGGTTAGGGTTAGGTTTGGGTTAGTGTTATGGTTAGGGTTAGTGTTAGGGTGATGATTGTGGTTATGGTTAGGTTTAGGGTTAGGTTTAAACAAAGGGTTAGGTTTAGGGTGAGAATAGAATTATTGTTAGTGTTAGGGTTAAAGTTAGGGTTACTGTAAGGGTTATTTTAAGAATAAAACTTTTATTAGGTTAGTGTTAGGGGTAGTGTTAGGGTTAGGTAATGGGCAGGATTAGGTTTAGGTTTAGTGTTAAGGTTAGGGTTATTGTAGGGTCAGGATTAGGGTTAGGTTTAGGGTTATAATTAGGGTTAGGTTTAGGTTAGAGTTAGAGTTAGATTTATGGTTAGTATTAAGGTTAGTGTAAGGATAAGGGTGAGTGTTTTGGTAAGGTTTCGGATTAGGTTTGGGCATAGGGTTAAAGTTAGGGTTAGGTTTAGGTTTAAGGTAAGAATTTCTGTTACTGTTACGGTTAGGGTTAGGGTTAATTTGAGTGTTAGTGTTAGGGTTAGGTTTATGGTTAAAGATAGAGTTAGTGTTAAGAATAGGTTTAGGTTTAGGATTAGGTTTAGTGTTTGGGTTAGGGTTTGTTTTAGGGTTAGGGTACGGGTTAGGATAAGGTTTAGTATTAGAGTTAGTGTTAGGGTTAGGTTTAGGTTTCAATTTAGGTTTAAGGTCAGGATTAGTATTAGGGTTACGTTCAGAGATGTGGTTATGGTAAGGGTTAGTTTAGTCTTACTGTTTGTCTTAGGGTTAGGGTTAGGATTAGTGTTAGGATTAAAGTTAATTTTTGGGTTAGGGTTCGGGTTAGGTTTAATGTTAGTTTTAGCATTAGTATTAGGGTTAGGGTTATGGTTAGGTTTAGGTTTATTGATAGGGTTATGCTTAGGTTTAGGCATAGAGGTAGGTTTAGGGTTAGAGTTAGGTTTAGAGTTAGAATTTGGTTTAGTGTTAGGTTTAGGGTTAGGGTTAGGTTTAGTTTCAGATTTAGAGTTATGGAGGACTAGTGTTAGGGTTAGGGTTAGTGTCAGGATTAGGATTAGTGTTAGGTTTACAGTTATTGTTAGTGTTATTGTTAGAGTTACAGTTTTTGTTAGAGTTAGGGTTAGGTGTAGTGTTAGGTTAGGGTTAGGATTTGTGTTTGGCTTAGGATTAGGGTTCCAGTTGCAGTTAGGATTAGGGTTAGGTTTAGGGTTAGTGTTAGTGTGTTAGGGTTAGGGTTAGTGTAATCGTTAGGGTAAGAGTTGGGGTTAGGTTTTTAGTTAGGGTTATGGTTAGAGTTAGGCTTAGTGTTATGCTTAGGATTATGTTTAGGGTTAGCTATAGGGTTATGTTTAAGTTTAGTGTTTGGATAAATTTTAGTGTTACAGTTAGGTTTTGTTTTTAGTGTTAGGTTAAGTGTTAGTTTTACTCTTAGTTTTATGGTTAGGTTTAGGATTGGTTTTACTGTTAAGTTTAGTTTTAGGGTAAGGATGAGTGTTAGGGTAAGGTTTAGGGTTAGATTTTAGGTTACAGTTAGGTATAGTGTTAGGCTTAGTGTTATGCTTAGGATTATGTTTAGGGTTAGCTATAGGGTTATGTTTAAGTTTAGTGTTTGGATAAATTTTAGTGTTACGGTTAGGTTTTTGTTTAGTGTTAGGTTAAGTGTTAGTTTTACTCATAGTTTTATGGTTAGGTTTAGGATTGGTTTTACTGTTAAGTTTAGTTTTAGGGTAAGGAAGAGTGTTAGGGTAAGGTTTAGGGTTAGATTTGGGTTACAGTTAGGTATAGTGTTAGGTTAAGTGTTACAGTTAGATTTAGGTTTGGGTCTAAGGTTAGGGATAGCTTCAGGTTTACTGTTATGTTTAGTGTTAAGATTAGTATTATTGTTAGGTTTAGGTTTAAAATTAGGGTTAGGATTAGTTTAACAGTAAGGTTTAGTGTTAGTGTTAGGGTTAGGGTTAGTGTTAGGTTTAGAGTTATGGTTAGTGTTAGTGTTAGGTTTAGGTTAGGTTTAGGGTTTGGGTTATGTTTAGGAGTATGTTAGGGTTGGTAACGTTTAGGTTGTGGCTTAGTGTTAGGGCTAGTTTTAGGATTAGGGTTAATGTTATGGTTAGGGTGTGTGTTAAGGTTTGAGATAGGGTTAGGTTTAGAGTTGTGCTTAGGATTAGTTATAGGGTAAGGGCTAGGGTTAAGGTTTGTTTAAGGGTTAGGGTTAGGGTTAATGTTAGGGTTCTGGTTACGGTTAGGATAAGGGTTTTTTTTCGGTTAAGGATGAGGTTCAGTGTTAGTGTTAGGGTTATAGATAGGATTATGGTTAGGATTTGGTTTACGTTTAGGGTTTGTTATAAGATTAGGTTTAGGGTAAGGTTTAGGTTTAGTGTTTGGTTGTGTTTAGGGTTAGTGTTACTGTTAGGGGTAGGGTTTCATTTAGGGGTAGGATTAGTGCTAGGTTTAGTTTTAGGGTTAGTGTTAGGGTTAGGTAAGGGTATGGTTTGATTTAGGGTTCGGGTTAGGGTAAGGGTTTATGTTACGGATAGCATTAAGTTTAGGGATAGGCTTAGGGTTAATGTTAGGATAAGGGTTAGGGTTATGGATAGGTTTAGATATTGGTTTAGAGTTTGGGTTAGGGTTAGAATTATGGTTAGTTTTAGAGTTAGGGATAGGGTTAGTGTTAGCATTAGGGTAGTGTAACAAATAGGGTTAGGGTTAGGTTTAGTCTAAGGTTTAGGGTTAGGTAAAGAGTTAGGTTTAGCATTAGAGTTAGTTTTAGGGCTTTGGTAATAAATAGTGGTAGGGTTACTGTTAGGTTTAGAGTAGTTTTGTGTTAGTGTTAGGGTTAGTGTTATGATTATGGTTATGGTTAGTGTTAGGTTTAGGGTTAGGGTTAGGGTTAGGATTAGTGTTAGTGTTAGGGTTTGTGTTATTGATAGGGTTATGGAGAGTGTTAAGTTAGGGTTCGGGTTAGGATTAGGGTTAGGATACGGTAAGGGTTAGGGTTAATAATAGGATTAGTTTTAGTGTTATGGTGATTGTTAGTTTTATGTTCAGGTTTAGTGTTAGGTTTAGGATTAGTGTTAGAGTAAGGTCTTGTGTTAGGATTAGGGTTAGGGTTAGGGTTAGGTTTAGGTTTAGTGTTAGGTTTAGAGTTAGGGTTCGAATTATTATTAGAAATAGGTTTAGTGTTAGAATTAGGGTTAGTGTTAGGATTATGTTTAGGATGAAAGTAAGTGTTTGTGTTTGGCAAAGGTTTAGGGTCAGTGATAGGGCTGGGGTTACAGTTATTATTAGAATAACAGGTTTAGGATTAGGTTTGGGTTAGTGTTAAGGTTAATGTTAGGATTAGGGTTAGTTTTAGGGTTACTGTTACATTTTGGGTTACTTTTAGCATTGGGCTTAGGGTTAGTTTTAGGGTTAGGTTTTGGGTTAGGTTAGGTTTAGTATTAGGGTTAGGTTGGGTATAGCATTTGTGTTAGTGTTGGGGTTAGGGTTAAGTTGAGGGTTGCTGTTAGGATTAGAGTTGTGGTTAGGGTTAGGTTTAGTGTTAGGGTTAGTGTTAGTGTAAGGGTTAGTGTTATGTTTTAATTTTGGGTTAGTTTTAGGGTTAGGGTTGGTGTTAGTGTGTTTGTTAGTGTTAGGATTATGGTTAGAGTTAGGGTTAGGTTTAGGGCTAGTGTTAGGGTTATGTGTAGGGTTACATTTAGAATAAGTTTGGGGGTTAGAGTTAGGGGTAGTGTTAGATTAAGTGTTAGCATTACTATTATTTTGGGGGTTAGGTTTAGGGTTACTCTTGGTGTTATGTTTAGGGTTAGGTAAGGTTTAGGTTTATTTTTAGGGTTGTTGTTAAGTTTAGGTTTAGTTTTAGGGTTAAGTTTAGGGTTTGGTAAATGATATGGTTAGTGTTAGGTTTAGGGTTAGTGTTAGGGATACAGTTAGCATTAGGATTACTGTTAGGACTTGGTTTTGGGGTTAGGTTTAGTTTTAGATTTAGGGTTAGTGTTAGTGTTAGGTTTAGGGTTAGTGTTAGGGTTAGGGTTTAGTGTTTGGTTTTGTGTTAAGTTTAGTGTAATGGTTATTGTTAGGTTTATGGTTAGGGTAGGTGTTAGAGTTAGTGTTAGGTTTAGGCTTACAGTTAGTATTAGTGTCAGGATTAGGGTTAGGATTAGGGTTAGGTTTTTGGTTAATTTTAAAAGATTAGGGATAGAGTAAAGTTTACGGTTAGGGTTATTGTTATTTTTAAAGTTAGTGTTAGGGTTAGGTTTAGTGTTAGGTTTAGGATTTGTGTTAGTGTTAGGGTTAGTGTTAAGGTTAAGGTTACATTTAGGATTAGAGATATGGTTAGGTTTAGGGTTACGGTTAGTGTTAGGGTTAGGGTTAGTGTTAGGGTTTGTGTTAGGATTAGGGTTAGGTTTTCCATTAGTTTAGTGTTAGTGTTAGTGTTATGGTTAGGATTAAGTAGGGGTAGTGTTTGTGTTCATGTAATGGTTAGGGTCAGTGTTAGGTTTAGGGTTATAATTGTGATTAAGGTTAGGTTAGGTTTAGAGTTGGGTTAGAATTAGGATTAGTGTTAATGTTATGTTAGGGTTAGTGTTAGTGTTAGGGTTAGTGTTAGTGTTATGGTTAGAATTAGTGTTAGGGTTAGTATTAGTGTTATGATTAGGGGTAGAATTAGTGTTAGGGTTAGGTTTTGGGTTCATTTTAGGGTTAGTGTTAGGGTTAGGTTTAGGGTCTTATTGTCAGGCTTAGTGTTAGTGTTAGGGTTAGGTTTAGAGTTAGGTTTAGGGTTAGTGGTAGGGTTAGTTTTAAGGTTAGGGTTAGGGTTTGAGTTAAGGTTAGGGTTTGTGTTAGGGTAAGGTTTAGGGATAGGGTTATGAATAGATTAGGTTTATGGTTAGGTTTAGGTTTACGGTTAGGGTTAGGGTTGAGTTTAGGGTTAGCTTTAGGTTTAGTGATAGTGTTAGGGTTAGGGTTAGAGTTAAATTTAGGGTTAGTATTAGGTTTAGTGATATGGTTACAATTATGTTTAGGGTTGGGGTTATTTTTAGTGTTAGTTTTAGAGTTAGGTTTAGAGTTAGGTTTAGGTTTAGGGTTATGTTCAGGTTTACAGAAAATATTAGTGTTAGAGTTTGTGTTAAATTTAAGGGTAGGGTTAGTGTTAGTGTTAGGGTTAGGTTTATGTTTACAGTTAGGTTTAGGTTAAGAATTAGTTTTGGGATTAGGGATAATGCTATTTATAGGGTTAGGGTTTGTGTTAGGGTTAGGGTTAAGGTGAGGATTAGGGTTATGCTTAGCATTAAGTTTAGAGTTAGTTTAGGGTTAGGTTTATTATTAGGGTTAAGGTTAGGGTTATGGTTCTTGTTAGGATAAGGGTTAGGGTTAGGGTGAGGGTTACGATAAGTGTTAGTGTTAGGGATAGAATTAGTGTTAGCTTTAGGTTTAGCATTAGTGTTAGGTGTAGGGTTACTGTTAGGGTTAGTTTTAGGGTTAGGATTGGGATTAGGTTTAAGGTTAGGGTTAGGGTTAGAGTTAAGGTTATGGTTAAAATTAGGGTTAGATTTAGTTTTGAGATTAGTTATAGGGTTAGGGTTAGGGTTAGTTTTATGTTAGGATTTGGGTTAGGGTCAGGGTTATGGTTATGGTTAATGTTAGGGTTCGGGTTATGGTTACTGTTAGGATTAGGGTTAGAATTAGTCTTCAGGTTACAGTTCTGGAAAGGTTAGAGTTTGTGTTTGATTAGTTTAAATTTTAGGGTTAGGGTTAGGTTCAGTGTTAGGATTAGGTTTTGAATTAAGGTTAGTTTAAGGGTTAGTTAGGTTTACGGTTAATTTTTGGTTAGAGTTAGGTTTAGTGTTAATGTTAGTGTTACGGTTAGCATTACGTTTAGGGTTAGGGTTAGGGTTAGTGCTAGGTTTATGGTTATTTTTAGGGTAAGAGTTAAAGTTAGGATTAGTGTTAGGGTTAGGATTAGTGTTAGGGTTAGGGTTAGTATTAGGGTTGGTTTAATGTTAGGGTTAGGGTTAGTTTTAGGGTTAGTTTTAGAATTAAATTTAGGGTTAGGTTTAGGGCAAATGGATGGTTTTAGTGCAGATTATGCTAAGTGAATTTAGCCAATCCCTAAAAAACAAATGCTGAATTTATTCTCTGATATAAGGGGGGGGTGAATCAAAATGATAGAGGGAGGAAGAGCATGAGAAGAAGACTACCACTAAATATGGAAGTGAGTTGGGAGGGAAAAACGAGGGAGAAGGGGAGGTTCACAGAAGATGGAAGGAGAACCTCATTGTTATACAGAATACATATATGATGTTTTAATGAGAAAAAGGAAAAAAAGTGTGCCACGTTAGATTGAATAGAGAGAAAGGATGGGAGAGGAGGGGATGAGTAAGGGTGATAGGAAGGGCAGCAGAACAGAATAGACATTATGATTGATGTATGTACATTCCATGTATGTATTATATGTCAAAATACATTCTGTTTCCTTGTATGACTAAAAAATTCAAAATAAATAATATGGTAAGAAAAAAACAGAAAAAAAAATTAGGGTTGTGTTTAGGGTTGGAGTTAGTTGTAGGATTAAGGTTAGGGTTATGGTTAGTATTAGCATTATTGTTAGAGTTTGTGGTATGGTTAGGCTTAGGATTATGATTACAGTTAGCATTAGGGTTAGAGTTAGAATTTTTTAGTGTTAGGATTAGGTTTAGTGTTAGGGTTAGTGTTATGTTTAGTGTTAGAATTTGGGTGAGGGTCAGGGTTATGTTTAGGGTTATTGTTAAGTTTAGGGTTAGGATTAGTCTTAGGGTTAGTGTTAGGGTTAAGGTCAAGGTTAGGTTTTGTTGAAGGTTTAGGGTTAGGGTTAGTGTTAAGTTTATTTTTATGTTTAGAGTTAGTGTTAGGATTAGTTTTCACGTTAGGGTTAAGGTTAGTGTTATGGTTAAGTTTAGGGTAAGGCTCAGGATCAGTGTTAGGTTAAGTGTTTTTGTTAGGGTTAGTATTAGTGTTACGGTAAGTGTTTTGGTTAGGGTTATTATTTGTTAGGGTTAGTGTTTGGGTTAATATTTGTGTTAGGGTTAGGTTTAGGGTTACAGTTAGGATTAGGGTTAGGGTTAGATTTGGGTTAGGGTTAATTTTAGGGTTAGGCCTAAAGTTAGGGTTAGTGTTAGAATTGGAATGTGTTTTTGTGTTAGGTTTGATTTAGGGTTAGTTTAGGGTTAGGGTTAGGTTTAGGGTTAGGTTTGGGTTAGTGTTAGGGTTAGAATTAGGATTAAGGTTACGGTTAGGGTTAATTTTAGTGTTAGGGTGAGGGTTATAGTTAGGATTAGGGTTAGGGTTAGGGTTAGGATTAGTGTTAGGGTTAGTGTTAGAGTTTGGTTTAGGTTTGTGATAGGATAAGTGCTACAGTCTGGGTTTGGAATAGGGTTATGGTTAAAATTAGGATTAGGTTTAGGGTTAGTGTTATGGTTAATATTTGGCTTAAAGTTAGTTTTAGGTTTAGTATTAGGGTTAGTTTAAGTCTTATGTTTAGGGTTATTGTAATGGGTAGGTATATAGTTAGTGTTAATGTTAAGGTTAGTGTTATGATTATGGTTTGTGTTAGGTTAAATGTTAGATTTACTGTTAGGTGTAGGTCTAAAGTTTGTGCTAGTGTTAGATTTAGGGTTAGAGTAATGGTTAGTGTTGTGGTTAGAGTTAGATTTAGGATTAGGTACAGTGTTAGCTTTAGTGTTAAGGTTAGATTTATGGTTAGGATTAGTGTTAGAGTTAGGGTAAAAATTTGGGTATGGGGTAGGGTTGGTGTTAGTGTTAGGTTTAGTGTTAGGGTTAGGATAATGTTAGGGTTAGTTTCAGTATTAGGGTTAGGTTTACTATTATTATTAGCTTTAGTGTTAAGGTTAGATTTATGGTTAGGATTAGTGTTAGAGTTAGGGTAAAAATTTGGGTATGGGGTAGGGTTGGTGTTAGTGTTAGGTTTAGTGTTAGGGTTAGGATAATGTTAGGGTTAGTTTCAGTATTAGGGTTAAGTTTACTATTATTATTAGGTTTAGAATTACAGTTAAAATTAGTGTCAGGATTAGGGTTACTATTAGGTATAGGGATAAAGTTAGTGTTAAGATTAGGTTTAGGGTAAGTTTTATGGTAAGGGTTAGGTTTAGTGTTAGTGTTAGGGTTAGGGTTAGCTTTAATGTTAGGTTTAGGATTATGTTAGAATTAAAGTTAGTGTTAGGTTTAGGTTTTGGATTAGGATTAGGGATAGGTTTGGGTTTAGGGTTAGTGTTAGTGTTAGGGTTAGTATTAGGGTTAGAGTTAGTGTTAGGATTATTTTTAGATTTACAGTTAGGAATAGGGTTAGTTTTAGGGTTAGGTGTAGGGTTACTGTTTGTGTTCGGGTAATGCTTTGGGTAAATACTAGGGTTAGGGTTATGGTTTGAATTAGTGTTAGGTTTAGGGTGAGGGATAGGGTTAGTTATAGTATTAGGGTTAGGTTAGGGATAGGGTTAGATTTAGTTTTAGGGTTAGTGTTATGATTAGGGTTACAGTTAGGGTTTATGTTAGGGTAAGTGTTATGGTCAGGGTTAGGTAAAGGGTTACGGTTAGGATTAGGGTTAGTGTTAGAGTTAGGGTTTGGTTTATGGTTCAGGTGAGGGTTAGGGTTAGGGATACTGTTAGGCTTAGGTTTTGGGTTAGTGTTAGTGTGAGTGTTAGGGTTAGGAATAGTGTTAGGTTTAGTTTTAGTATAAGTGTTAAAGTTACTGTTAGGTTTGGTTTAGGGTTGGTGTTACTGTTAGTGTGAGGGTTAAGGTAAGGGTTAGTGTTAAGGTTACGTTTAAAGTAAGGGTTAGGTTTAGGGTTAGTGTTAGGTTTAGGGTTCGAGTTAGTGTTATTGTTAGGGTTTGTGTTAGGGTTAAAATTAGAATAAAAGTTACCGTTAGGATTAGAGTTATGGTTGGAATAAGGTATAGGTTTAGAATTAGGGTTAGGATTAGTGTTAGGGTTAGGGTTATGGGTTAGGGTTAGCTTTAGTATTAGGGTTAGGGTTAAGGTTTTTGTTAGGTTTAGGGTTAAAATTAGGGTTAGGGTTAGGATTAGGGTTAGTTTTAGTGTTAGATTTTGTGTTAGGGTAAGTGTTAGGTTCAGGATTAGGTTTAGGGTTAGGGTAGGATTAAGGTTAGGGTTAGTGTTAGGGTAGAGTTAGGTTTAGGTTTAGGTTTAGGGTTAGGGTTAGGGTTAGGGTTAGTGTTAGGGTTAGGGTGAGGGTTAGGGTCAAGTTTACGGTTAGGTTTAGTGTATGTTTTGTGGTTAAGTTTATGTTTAGAGTTTGGTTAACTGTTAGGGTTAGTATTAGGGTTCGAGTTATGTTTAGATTTAGTGTTAGGGTTAGTGTTATGCTTAGGGATTGGGCTAGGGTTAGTGTTGTGTTTAGGCTTAGGATTAGGTTTTGGGTTAGGTTAAAGTTTAGTGTTAGGGTTAGGGTAAGGGTTAGGTTTAGTCTTAGGATTAGGTTTGGGGTTAGGGTTAAGGTTAGGTTTAATGTTAGCCTTAGGATTATGGTTTGGATTAGTGTCAGGTTCAGGGTTATGTTTAGGGTTTGGGTTAGGTTTAGGTTTAGGGTTAGAATAAGGATTAGATTTAGGGTCACATTTAGTGTTAGGTTTAATGGTAGGGTTAGGGTTAGGATTAATGTAAGTTTTACTTTTAGGTTTAGGGTTATGGTTAATATTAGGGATCACGTTAGATTCAGGGTTAATATTAGTGTAGGCTTAGTGTTAGTTTTAGGGTTAGGGTTAGGTTAGGTTTGGGAAGACTTTAGGGTAATGGTTAGGGTAAGTGTTAGATTAAGAGTTAGGGTTAAGGTTAGGGTTAAATTTGGGGTTAGTGTTAGCATTTGGGTTAGATTTAGCATTGGTGTTAGGGTTAGTGTGAGAGTTAGGATTATTGTTAGATTTTGTGTTAAGTTTAGAGTTTAGATTAGTGTTAGCATTATGATTAGGGTTAGGGTTAGGTTAGGGTCAGTTTTAGGGATAGAATTAGGGATAGGTTTAGTGTTAGTTTAGTTTGAGGTTAGGGTTCATGTTGTGTTTAGTTTTAGGGTTAGGGTTAGGGTTAGTTTTAAGTTTAGGGTTAGGTTTAGGTTTAAATTTATGGTAAGGGTTAGGGTTAACTTTAGGTTTAGGATTAGTTTTAAGGGTAGGGTTACACTTAGGATACGGTTAGTATTAGAATTAGGGTTAGACTTAGTGTTAGGATTAAGGTTAGGGTTAGTGTTAGGTTTAGAGTTATAGTTATGGATAAGTTTAGGGTTAAGATTAGGATTTGGTTTAGGATTAGGGTTAAGGTTAGCTTACATTTGGGTTAGTGTTAGGCTTAGTGTTAGGGTTAGTGTTTGAGTTACGTTTATGGTTTTTAAAGGTATTAGATTAGGGTTAGTGTTCGTGTTATGGTTAGTGTTAGGGTTAGAATTAGGGTTAGTGTTAGGTTTAGGGTTAGGGTTAGGATATGGGTTAGGTTATGTGTTAGGGTTAGGATTATGGTTAATGTTAGGTTTAGTTTTAGAGTTAGGTTTAGGGTTAGGTTTAGTATAGGGTTAGGTTTTCTGTTAGGTTAATGTTAGAGTTAAGGTGACGTTTATGCTTAGTGTTAGGTTTTGGGTTAGGATAATAATTAGTCTAATGTTTGGGGTTAGTGTTAGCATTAGTTTAATGTTAGGTTTAGGGTTAGGTTTAGGATAAAGGTTAGGGTTAGTGTTGGGGTTATGGATAGAATTAGGATTAGGTTTAGAGTTAGGGTTAGGATTAGTGCAGGGTTATTTTTAGGGAAATGGTTAGTTTTAGTTTTAGGGTTAGGGTTAGGGTTAGTGTTAGGGTTAGGATTATGGTAGAATTAGGTTAAGGTTTAGTGTTAAATTTAGGATTAGTTTTAGGGTTTGGGTTAGTGTTAGTGTTAGGTTCAGTGTTAGGGTTAGGGTTATTTTTAAGGATAGGTTAGGGATAGTGTTACTGATAGTTTTAGTATTAGGTTTAGGTCTAGGGTTAGTTTTAGGGATAATGTTAGGATTAGGGTTATAGGTAGAGTAAGGGTGAGTGTTAGAATTAGGGTTATTTTAAGGTTAGGTTTAGGGTTACATCTAGTGTTAGAGTAAGATTAGGGTTTGGATTAAAGTTAGGTTTAGGGTTAGCTTTAGGGTTAGTGTTTGGTTTAGGGTTAGTGTTATGGTTAAGTTTAGTGTTAGGGTTAGTGTTAGTGTTAGGGTTAAGTTTTAGTTTTAGTGTTAGAGTTAGAATTAGAGTAAGGATTAGGGTTTGAATTAGTGTTGGATTAATATTAGGGTTACTGTTAATCATAAATTTAGGGTTAGGTTTAGTGTTATGCTAAGGATTAGGTTTATTCTTAGGTTTAGGTTTAGGTTTCGGGTTAGGGTTAGTGTTAGGATGAGTTTTAGGGTTAAGGTTAGGGTTTGAGTTATGTTTAGTTTCATGATTAGTGTGGGGTATAGGATTAGGTTAGGGTTAGTTTAGAATTAGGTTTAGTGTAAGGGTTAGGGTTAGGATTGCGGTTAGGTTTTGTGTTAGGTTTAGGGATAGGGTTAGGGTTAGGATTAGCTTAGGGCTGGGATTAGTGTTAGCGTTAGGGTTAGGTTAGGATAAGGGTTAGGGTGGGGTTAGAGTTAGGGTTAGGGTTGGAGTTTGTGTTAGGTTTAGCGTTAGGATTATGTTTATTGTTAGATGTATGGTTAAGGATAGTATTTGATTTAGTGTTTTTGTTAGGGTTAGGGTAAGAGTTAAGGTTAGTGTAAGGGTTAGTTTTAGGTTTAGTTTTAGTTTTAAGGTTATGGTTAGGGTTAGGATTAGGGATAATGTTAAATATAGGTTTAGGCTTAAGTTTGGGTAAGTGTTAGGGTTAGGGTTAGTGTTAGTGTTAGGTTTAGGGTTAGATTTAGATTTAGTGTTAAGGTTAGTGTTAATGTTAGGCTTTGAGTTATGGTTAGTATTATGGGTAGGGTTAGGTTAAGAATTAGATTAAGGTTAGGTTTTGCGTTAGGGTTAGGTTTAGGGTCAGGGTTTCACATACAATTAGGATTAGAGTTAGGCTTAAGTTAAGATTAAGGTTCAAGTTATGGTTATGCTTAGTGTAAGGGTAAGGGTTACGATTAAGTTAATCATTAATATTAGGGTTGGGGTTAGTGTCAGGGTAATTGTTATTATTAGGTTTGGTGTTAGCATTAGGGTTAGGGTTAGGTCAAGGTTTAGGTTTAGGGTAAAATTTAGGGTGAGTGTTAGGGTTATGTTTAAAATTAGGGTTAGGTTTAGTATTAGGGTTAGGGTTAGGGTATGGTTAGTGTTAGGGTAGGTGTTAGTTTTATTTTTAGGGTTAGTGTTAAGGTTAGTTTTAAGGTTAAATTATGGCTAGGGTTAGGGTTAGGGTTAGTGTTAAATTTAAGATTTGGTTTTGGTTTGGGTTACTGTTCGGGTTAGGTTAAAGTTTAGGGTTAGGGTTATTGTTAAGGTTATATTTAGGGTTAGGATTTGGGTTACGGTTACGGTAAGATTAGTATTACGTTTAGGGTTAGGGTTACATTTAGGTTTAGTGATAGGATTAGGGTTAGTGTTATAGTTATGGTAAGGGTTATGTTAGAATTAGGGTTAGTGTTAGGGTTCGGTTTAGGGTTATGCTTAGAGTTAGGGTAAGTGTTAGGGTTAGCTTTAAAGTTAAATTTAGGGTTAGGGTTAGGTTTAGGGTTCATTTTAGGGTTATGGTTAGGGTTAGGGTTAGTGTTAGGATTAGGTGTAGGGTTTGGTTAAGGGTTAGGTTAAGGTTTGGTATTAGGGTTAGAGTTAGGTTGTTAGTGTTAGGGTTCTAGTTAGGGTGTTGGGGTTCGCTTTAAGGTTAGGGTTAATTTTGGGGGTATGGTTATGGTTAGGTTTGGGGTTAGTGTTACGTTTAGGGTTACAGGTAATGTTAGGATAAGGGTTAGGGTTAGGTTTAGTCTTAGTTTTATGATTAGTGTTAGGGTTAGTGTTAGGGTTACTGTTAGGGTTGGGATTAGGGTTACATTTAGGGTTACAGTTAAGGTTTGTGTTAGGTGTAGGGTTAGGTTTAATTTAGGTTTAGGGTTAGTTTGGGGTTAGGGTTTGTATTAGGGTTAGGATTAATTTTACGGTTATAGTTAGAGTAATGATTAGGGTTAGAATTAGGGGTAGTGTTAGGGTTAGGTTTAGGTTTAGTGTTAGGGTAAGGGTTAGGGTTAGGATTAAAGTTAGGTTTAGGATTAGGTTTATGGTTCTTGTTAGGGTTAGTTTTAGTGTTCTGGTTAGGTTTCAGTGGTAGGGATAGTGTTGGAAATAGGCTAAAAATTAGGGTTTGGGTTAGGTTTGGATTAGGGATAGGGTTAGCGTTACTATTAACATTAAGATTAGGATTAATTAGGTTTAGTGTTATGATTATAGTTGGGTGTAGTGTTAGGTATAGTGTTAGGGTTAAGGTTAGGGTTAGGATTAGGGTTAGTGTTAGTGTTAGGGTTAGGATTAGAGTTAGGTTAGAGTTAGTGTTAAAATTAGGTTAAGGTTTATAAAAAGCATTAGTTTTAGGGTTAAGTTTCTGGGTTAGTGTTAGTGTTAGGGTTAGGATTAGAGTTAGGTTAGAGTTAGTGTTAAAATTAGGTTAAGGTTTATAAAAAGCATTAGTTTTAGGGTTAAGTTTCTGGGTTAGGGTTAGTGTTAGGGATAGGGTTAGTGTTATTATTAGGTTTAGGTTAGTGTAAGTGTTTTGTTTAGTATAAGGTTTAGTTTTAGGGTTAGGGTTAGTGTTTTGGGTTACGGTTAGTGTTAGCATTAGGCTTAGGGTTAGTATTAGGGTTAGGGTTAGTATTAAGGTGAGTGTTAGTTTTAGGGTTAGGTTTAGGCTTAGAATTTATGTTAGGGTAAGGGTTAGTTTTAGGGTTATTATTGGTATTAGTGTTAGGCTTAGGGTTAGGTTTAGGGTAAGTGTTAGGTATAGTGAAAGGGTTAGGTAAAGTGTTATTTTTAGATAGAGGTTTAAGGTTAGTGCTAGAGTTAGGGTTAGTGTTAGTGTTATGTTGATGCTAAGATTTAGGGTTACTGTTAGTAATAAGGTTATGCATAGTGTTACTGTTAGTTTTAGGGATAGGGTATGATTTAGGGTTTGGTTAGCATTAGTTTTGTGAGAGGATTAGGGTTAGGTTTAGGCTTAGCAATAGGGTTAAGTTTAGTGTTTACATTATGGTTAGTGTTAGGATAAGGGTTAAAGTTAGGGTTAGGTTTATGGTTAGGCTTATGGTTAGGATTAGTGTTAGTGTTAGGAATAGGGTTGGGTTTAGTTTTAAGATAAGGGTTACTTTAAGAGTTTGGGTTATGTTTAGTGTTAGTGTTCGTGTTAATGTTATGGTTAGCTTTAGGTTTAGGAGTAGTTTTATACTTAAATTTAGGGTAGGGTTAGGGTTATGTTAGACTTAGTGTTAGGGTTAGGTTTATGTTAAGGTCACGGATAGGGATAGGGTTAGGGTTAATGTTAGGATTAGAGTTAGGTTTAGGTTCACAGTTAGTGTTAGGGTTAGTATTAGGGTTAGTGTTAGTATTAGGTTTATGGTTTGGGTAGGGGTTTGGAAAATGGTTAGAGTTAGAGTGAGTGTTAGTTTTAGGGTAAGTGTTAGGGGTAGAATTAGGTTTAAGGTTTTGGTTAGTATTAGGGTTAGGGTTAGTGTTAGGATAAGAATTAGGGTTAGGGTTAGAAATATGTTTAGGGTAAAGTTAAGTTTTAGGTTTAGGGTTAGGCTTAGGGTTAATGTTAGCATTAGTGTTAGGGTTAAAGATAAGTTTAGGGTTAGTGTTAGGGTTAAAGTTAGTGTTAGTTTATGTTTAGGTTTCAGGTTAGTTTTAGTGTTAGTATTAGGGTTATGTTTAGGGTTAGGATTAGGTTAGGTTTAGGGTTAGGGTTATGGTTAGGTTTAGTTTAGGGATACAGGTAGTGATAGGTTTAGAAATAGGGTTAGTTTTATGAATAGGGTTAGGTTTAGTGGTAGGTTTAGTGTTAGGGTCAGCGCTAGGTTTATAAAAAAGTTTAGGGTTATGTTTAGGATTAGTTTTAGGATTAGGGTTATAATTAGGTTTAGTGTTAGGTTTAGGTTTAGTGTTAGTTTTAGTTTTAGTGTTAGATTTAGGGTAAAGGACAGGATTAGGATTAGTTTTAGGATTAGGGTAAGTGTTATGGTTAGTGTTCAGGTGAGGGTAAGGCTTAGGGTTAGTGTTAATGTTAGGGTTATTGTTATGGTTAGGGTTAGGGTTAGGTTAAGTTTTAGTTTTAGGGTTAGGGTAAGGGTTAGGTTTAGTTTTAGTGTTAGGGTTAGGTTTAGGTTTAGGTTTAGTGTTAGGGTTAGAGTTAGGGTAGGGATAGGTTTAGGGTAAGGGTAAGTTTTACGTTTCAGGTTAGGGTAAGTGTTAGGGTTAGTGATGTGTTTAGGTTTATGGATAGGTTTAGGGTTAACGTTAGTGTTAAAGTTAGGAGTAGGGTTAAACTTTTACATTCTGTTAGGTTTTTTGTTAGGATTAGTGTTAGGGTTAGGAATAGTTTTAGTGTTAGCTTTAGTGTTATGGTTAGGTTTAGTGTGAGAGTTAGGTTTAGGGTTAGTATTAGGGTTAGGCTTATGTTTAGGGTTAGAGGTAGTGTTGGGTTTACGGTTACGATTAGGATTAGGTTTAGGTTTAGTTTTAGTGTTATGGTTAGGGTTAGCATTAGGTTTACTTTTAGGTTTAGGATTAGGTTTTTAGGCAAGGTAGAGCATTGTGTTAGAGTAAGGATTAGGGTAAGTGTTAGTTTTAGGTTTAGGGTTAGAGTTGGGGTGAGTGTTAGGATTAGAGTTAGGGTTAGGTTTAGAATTAAGTTTATGGTTAGGGGTAGGGTTAGGATAAGAGATACAGTTTGGTTTGGTGTTACTTTTTGTGTTAGGATTTAGATTAGCTTTAGTGTTAGAGGTAGTGTTAGGGTTAGGTTTAGGGTAATGGTTAGGTTAGGGTTAGTTTTAGTGTTAGATTAAGGTTAAGGTAAGGGTTAGTGTTAGAATTAGGGTTAGGATTAAGTTTAGTGTTAGGGTTAGGGTTAGAATTAGGTTTAGTGTTAGGTTTAGGATTAGTTTTAGGGTTAGTGTTAGGTTAAGGTTTTGTTTAGTGTTACTGGTAGTGTTAGGGTTATGGTTAGTTTTAGGGTTAGGGTTAGATTTAGTGTTAGGGTTTGTGTTAGGGTTAGTGTTAGTGTTAGGTTTGCTTTTATAGATAAGGATATTGTTAGATTAGTTTTAGGGCTTGTTTTATGGTTAGCGTTAGGGTTAGGGTTTCAGATAAAATTAGGGTTAGAATTTGACCTAGGTTTAGGTTTCGGTTTCGGTTTCGGGTTAGGGTTGGGGCATGGATTAGTTTTAGGTTTATAGTTAAGATTAAGATTATTTTTAGGGTTAAGGTTAGGGTTAGATTTATAGTTGGGGTTAGTGTTATGTTTAGTGTTAGGTTAATGTTTAGGTTAGTGTTAGGATTATGGTTAGGATTAGTTTTAGATTTAAGGTTAGAATAAAATTTAGAGTTAGGTTTAGGGTTAGTATTATTGTTAAGTTTAGTGTTAGGGTTAGGTTTAGGTTTAGGTTAAGCGTTAGGTTGAGGGTTGGGTTGAGGGTTAGGGTTAGGTTTATTATTAGTGTTAGGATTAGGGTTAGGGTTTGAATAAGGTTTAGATTTAGGTGTAGTGTTATTGTTAGGTTTAGGGTTAGTGTTAGTGTTAGGTTTAGGGTTAAGGTGTCGGTTAGTATTAGGGTAAGTGTTATGGTTAGTGTTAGTGTTAGGATTGGGGTTACAGTTAGGGTTAGGGTTACGTTTAGTATTAGTTTTAGGTTTATGTTTAGGGTTATGGTTAGGGTTAGGCTTATGGTTAGGGTTAAGTTTAGGGTTAGGGTTTGGGTTAGTGTTAGGGATAGGTTTAAGATTAGGATTAGGTTTATTGTTAGGTTTATCGTTACGATTAGAGTTATGGTTATTGTCAGGTTTAGGCTTAGGGTTAGGTTTAGTGTTAATATTAGGGTTAAAATTACGGTTAGAGTTAGGGTTTATATTAGGGTTATAGTTAGGTTTGTGGTTAGTTTTAGTTTTAGGGCAAGGATTAGGTTTAAGTTTCGGTTTAATGTTAAGCTCAAGGTTATTGTTAGAGTCAGGGTTAGTGTTAGGATTAGAATTAGGGTTTTATTAGATTTAGGGATTGTGTTAGGGTTAGGGTTATGTTTAAGGTTAGGGTTATGTATAGGAATATGGTTAGTTAGGCTTAGGTTTAAAATTACGGTTAGGGTTAGTGTTAGTGTTAGAGTTAGTGTTAGGATTAGGATTAGAGTTAGTGTTAAGTTTAAGGTTAGTGTCAGGGTTAGGTTTATTTTAGAGTCAGGTTAGGGTTAGTGTTAGGATTAGAGTCAGTCTTAAAGTTAGTGTGAGTGTTGCAATTAGGGCTAGTGTTAAGTTTTGTATTAGACTTAAGGTTGTGGATAGGTTTAGTTTTAGTATTAGGTTTAAGGTTAGGGTTAGGTTTAGGTTAGTGTTTGAGTTTCTGTTAGGTTTAGGTTAAGGGTTAGGGTTATACATAGGTTATGGATGAGGTTTAGGGTTAGGTTTAGAATTAGTTTTAGGGTTAGAATTTGTGTTAGGGTGAGGGTTTATGTTATTGTTAGTTTTAGGGTTAGTGTTAGGGTTAGTGTTAGGGATAGGGACAGGGTTATTTTTAGGGTTAAGGTAAGGGTTAGGATTAGGGTTAGGTTTAGTGTTAGGATTAGTGTTAATGTTAGGGTTAAGGTTATGTTTAGCATTAGTGTTAGGGTTAGGGTAAGGTTAAGGATTAATGTTAGGTTTGGGGTTAGGTTTTGAGTTAGTGTTAGTGTAAGGGTTAGTGTTACGGTTAGGGTTGTTGAGGGTTTGTGTTAGTGAAAGAAGTATGGTCATGTTTAAGGTTAGGTTTTAAGTTAGGTTTAGGGTTATGGTTAGTGTAATGTTAAAGCTTAGTGTTAGGGCTAGTGTTAGTGTTTGGTTTATGGTTAGTGTTTGTGTTAGGTTTAGGGTTAGTGTTAGGATTACTGTTAGGGTCAGGGTTAGGCTTATGGTTAGGATTAGTGTTAGGGTTAGTGTTATTGTTAGATTTAGAGTTAGGGTTTGGGTAGGTTTTTTGTTAGGTTCAGTTTTATAATTAGGGTTATTATAAGGTTTATGGTTAGTGTTAGGGTTAAAGTTAGTTTTAGTGTTATGTTTAGTGTTAGGGTACGAGTTAGGGTTAGCCTTATATTTAGGGTTCATATAAGGGTTAGGTTAGGGATAGGGTTTTGCTTAGGTTTAGGTGTAAGGTTAGTGTGTTAGAGTTGGTGTTAGGGTTACGAATAGGTTTAGTTTTAGTGTTAGGTTAGGGTTAGGGTAAGGTTTAGTGTAAGAGTTAGGGTTAAGGTTAGTTTTAGGGTTAGGGTTAGGGTTAGTTTAGGGTTAGGGATTGTGTTAGGGTTAGGGTTAGCATTAGGTTTATGGATAGGTTTAAGTTAGGCTTAGTGTTAAAGTTAGGGTTAGTGTTAGGGTTGGGTTAAATTTAGGTTAAGGATTAGGGTTAGGGTTAAGTTTATAATTAGACTTAGGGTAAGATATAATGTTAATGTTATGGTTAGAGTTAGGGGAAGGGTTAGTTTTAGGGTTACAGTTAGGGTTTGGTTTAGTGATACAATTAGGTTTAGGGTTGGGGTTTATCTTATACTTAAGGTTAGAAAGAGTGTGAGGGTGAAGATTAAGGTTAGGTTTAGTGTTAGGTTTAGGGTTAGGATTAGGATTAGCCTAATGTTAGGGTTATTGTTAGGGTAAGTGTTAGCATTAGGGTTAATGTTAACGTTATGGTTATTGTTAGTGTTAGGGTTAGGGTAAGGGTTAGTGTTAAAATTACGGTTAGAATAGGGTTTAGGTTATGTTAACATTAGGGTTAGGGTTAGGTTTTGTGTAAGGGTTATGTTTAAATTTAGGTTTAGTGTTAGGTTGATGAGTAGTGTTAGGGTTAGTGTTAAGTTTAGGGTTAGGTTGAGTGTTAGGGTTAGAATTAAGTTTAAGGTTAGTTTTAGGGTTAGGGTTAGGTTTAGTGTTAGGGTTAGTGTTAGGTTTACAGATAGAGTTAGGGTTAGGTTAGGGCTGGGTTTGTTTTAGGGTTAGTGTTAGGTTTAGGGTTAGTGTTAAGGTTAGGTTTAGTGTTAGGGTTAGAGTTATGGTTCGGGACTTGTTTAGGCTTAGTGTTTGTGATAGGGTTAGTGTTAGGTTTAGTGTTAGCTTTAAGGTTAGGTTTAGGGTATTGTTAGGGTTAGAATTAGGGTTAGGGTTAAGTTTAGTGTTAGTTTTAGGGTTAGGGTTAGGGTAGTGTGAGAATTATGGTTAGGGTTACTGTTAGGGTTAGGGTTAGAAATAGAATTAGGGGTATATTTAGGGTTAGGTTTATGGTTAGTATTCATTTTAGGGTTATGGTTAGGTTTAGGGTTTGGGTTAGGGTTAGAGTTGGTGTTAGGTTTATGTTTAGGGTAAGGCTTATGTTTAGTGTTAGGATTAGGGTTATAGTTAGGTTTACTGTTAGGGTTAGGGTTAGGGTTAGCTTAGGATTAGGGAAGTGTTAGGATTAGTGTTAGGGTTAAATTTTAAGTTAGTGTTAGGTTATTTGTTAGGGTTACAGTTACTGTTAGGATGAGGGTTAGTGTTAGGGTTATTGTTAGGTTTAGTGTTATGTTTATCATTAGAGTCAGGGTTAGGCTTAGTGTTAGTGTTAGGGTTAAAGTTAGGTTTAGAGTTATGGTTTGGCTTACAGTTAGTGTTAGTATTAGGATTAGGGTTAGGGTTAGTTTTAGGGTTACGGTTATGATTAGGGTTAGGGTTTGGGTTAGGCATAGTGTTAGATTTAGAGTTAGGGTTAGGTTTAGGTTTAGTGTTAGGTTTATGGGTATGATTAGAGGTATGGTTTGTTTCAAGATTAGGGTTAGTTTTAGTATTAATATTAGGGTTAAACTTAGTGTTAGGGTTAGGGTTATAGATAGGGTTATTTTTAGGTTTAGGGTTAGGGTTAGTGTTAGGGTGAGTGTTTGGCTTACGGTTTGATTTAGTGTTAGGCTTAGAGTTAGAGTTATGGTTAGTATTATATTTAGAGTTAGGTTTAGATTAGTGTTAGGGATGATGTTAGGGTTAGGTTTAGGTTTAGGGTTAGGTTATGTGTAGTATTAGGGTTAGGGTTCTGTTAATGTTTTGGGTTACTGTTAGGGTTAGGTTTAGGGTTAGGATTAGGGTTATTTTTAGTTTTAGGGTTACAGTTAGGGTTAGGGTCAGGTATAGGATTAGTGTTACTCATAGGCTTTGGGTTAGGGTTAAGTTTTGTGTTAGGGTTAGGGTTATGGTTACGGTTAGGTTTAGTGTTACATTTAGGGTTAGAGTTAGGTTTAGGTTACTGTTTGGGTTTCTGTTATGGTTAGGGTTAATGTTAGTATTAGGGTAATGGATAGGTTTAGGGTTATGTTTAAAATTAGGTTTAGGTTTAGGGTTAGGATTTGTGTTGGGGTTAGTGTTCAGATTAGTGTTATTGTTAGGGTTAGTGTTAAAAATAGGGATAGGGTAATTTTTAGGGTTAAAGTTAGGATTAGTGTTAGGGTAAAGTTTAGGGTTAGGTTTAGAGTTAGGTTTAGGGTTAGGACTATATTTAGTGTTAGGTTTATGGTTAGGGTTAGGTAAAAGTTTAATGTTAGGATTAGGGTTAGTGTTAGTGTTATTGTTAGGGTTAGGGTTAGGTTTGGTGTTAGGTTTAGTGTAAGTGTTATGGTGTGTGTTAATGTTAGGGTTAGAGTTAGGGTTCTTTTTAGGATTAGGTTTATGGTTAGGGTTAGGGTTAGGGTTATGTTGAGTCTTAGGTTTAAGGATATGATTAGGGTTAGGTTTAGAATTACAATTAGGATAAAGTTTAGGGTTAATTTTAAATTTAGGGTTACTGTTAGGTTTAGGGTTATGGTTAGTTTTAGGATTAGTGTTAGGTTTAAGATTACTATTACAGTTAAGGTTAGTGTCATGGTTAGGTTAGGGTTAGGGTTAGGATTAGGGTAAGGGTTAGTGTTAGGGTCAGTGTTAGGGTTTGTGTTAGGGTAGGGTTAGAGTTAGGTTTAGTGTTAGGTTTAGGGTTAGGGTTAGGTTCAGTAGTCTATTTATAATTAGGGTTAGGTTTAGGGTAAGTTTTAGTGTTAGAATTGGGTTTAGGGTTAGGATTATTAGTTGTAGTTTAGGATTCGGGTTAGGTTTATGGGTTCATTTAGGTTAGGGTTAGGTATAGGGTTATTATTAGGGTTAATATTATGGTTAGAGGTAGTGTTAGGTATAGTGTTAGGCTTATGGTTACGGTTAATGATAGGGTTAGCTTTAGGATTAGGTTAGGGTTAAGGTTTGTGTTAGGGTTAGGGTTAGGTTAAGGGTTAGTGTTAGGGATAATGTTATCTTTAGAGTTAGGAATAGTTTTAGTGTTTGGGTTAGGATTAGGTTAAGGTGAATTTTAGGTTTAGGGTTAGGGTTTTTGTTCGTGTTAGTATAAGGATTAGGGTTAGGTTTAGATTTAAATTTTTGGTTAGGAATATGTTTGTGGTAAAGGTTATGTTTCGGTTTATTGTTAGGTATAGGGTTAGGATTAGGATTAGAGATAGTGTAAGGGTTAGATTTAGGGTAAGGATTAGTGTTAAGGTTAGCATTAGAGTTAGTTTTAGTGTTAGGATTAGGGTTAGGTTAGGGTTTGTGTTATTTTTAGTGTTAGGGTTCAGGTTAGTTTTAGTGTTAGGGTTGGGGTTAGAGTTAGGTTTAGTGTTAGGTTTCTGATTAGGGGTAGTTTTAGTGTTAGGTTATGGTTATGTTTAGATTTAGTGTTAGGGTTAGGGTTAGGGTTGGTTTTAGGGTAAGGGTTAGGTTTAGTGTTAAGGTTAGTTTTATGGTTAGAGTTAGTTTTAGGTTTAAGGAGAGGGTTAGGGTTAGTGTTAGGGTTGTGTTTAGGGTTAGTTTTAGGGTTATGGATAGGGTTATGTTTAGTGTTAGGTTTATGATTACACTTAGGTTTAGAGTTAGGTTTAGTATTAGTATAGGGTTAGGGTTAGGTTTAGGATTAGGGTTAGGGTTAGGATTAGGGTTAGGTTTAGAATTGGGGTTAGGTAAAAGTTTAGCATTAGGGTTAGTATTGTCTTACTTTTAGGGTTAGGTTATAGTTAGGGTTTGAGTTAGGGTGAGGTTTAGGGTTAAGTTTAGGGTTAGGGTTAGTGTTAGGATCATGGTTATGGTTAGGGTTTGGTTTATGGTTATTATTAGGATTTGGTTTAGGTATAGGTTTAGATTTATTGTTAGATTTTAATTATTGTTGTGTTACTTTTAGGGTAAGGATTAGTTTTAGGGTTAGGGTTATGGCTAGTTTTTGTTTAGGGTTAACTTTTGGGTTATTGTTAAATTTAGGGTTAGGGTTAGTGTTAGGGTTTGTGTTAGTGTTAGGTTTAGGTTAGTGTTAAAGTTAAGGTTAGGCTTACGGTTAACTTTAGTATTATGTTTAGGGTTAGGGTTAGGTATAGGTTTAGAGTTAGGGTTATGGTTACCATTGGGTTAGACTTAGGATTTTGTGTAGGGTTAGGATTAGGGTTAGTGTTAGGATTAGGGTTAGGTATAGGTTTAGTGTTACGTATAGGATTAGGGTTAGGGTTAATATTTGTGTTAGGAGTAGTGTTAGGGCTGGCGTTGGCATTAGTGTTAGGTTTAGGGTTAAGGTTAGTGTTAGTGTAAAAAATAAGTTTAGTTTTAGGGTTAGTGTTACAGTTAGGGTTAGTGTCAGGGTAATTGTTTGGGTTAGTTTTTGGTTTAGGGTTAGGGTTAAGGTTAGTGTTAGTGTAAAGATCAGGGTTATATTTAGGGTTAGTGTTAGAGTTAGGATTAGTATCAGGGTCAGTGTTTGGGTCAGTGTTAGGTTTAGGATTATGAATAGAATTAGGTTGAGGGTTAGTTTAAGGTTTCGGTTAGGGTTTGTGTTAAGGATAGGGTTAGGTTTGGGATTTTGGATACTAATTGGGTTGGGGTTAGGCTTAAGTTTAGGTTTTGGTTAGGGTTTATGGTTAATGTTAATGTTAGGGTTAATTTTAGTATTAGGGTTAGGGTTTAGTTTAGAATAAAGTTTAGGGTTCCTGTTAGAGTTATGGTTAAGATTAGGTTGTTGTTTATTCTTAGCTTTTAGGTTAGGATAGGGTTAGTGTAAACGTAAGGGTTAATTTTAGGGTTACGTTTAGGGTTCGGTTTAGTGTGTTAGGTATAGTGTTAGGTTTATAATTAGGTTTAGGGTTAGAGTTAGGTTTAGGTTTAGGGTTATTGTTAAGGTTACAGTAAGGGATATGTTTATGGTTACTGTTACAGTTAAGTTTAGTGTTATATTTTGGGTTAGGGTTAGGTTTATGGTTAGTGTTAATGTTAGGTTTAGGATTAGTGTTAGTGTTAGAGATAGCCTTAGGGTTATTGTTAGGTTTACTGTTAGGATTAGGGTTAGAATTACGTTTAGGTTAAAGGTTAGGGTTGAATTAGAGTATGTGTTAGGTTTAGAATTTTGTTATATTTAGGGTTAGGGTTAGTGTTAGTGTTACGGTTAGGGTTAGGGTTAGGGTTAAGGTTGGGTTTAGGGTTAAGGTGAGGGTTAGGGTTAGTGTTAGAATTAAGTTTAGAATTAGGGTAAAGTTTTGGTTTAGGGATAGGCTTTGATTTGGGTAAGGGTTAGAATTACTTTTAGAGTTAGTGTTAGGGTTAGGTATAGTGTTAGGGTTATGGGTAGGTTGGGTGTTAGGGATAGATTTAGGTTTAGGGTTAAGGTTAGGGTTAGGGTTAGTGTTAGTGTTAGGGTTAGGGTTAGGGTTAGGGTTAGGATTAGTGTTAGGATTAGGTTTAGTGTTATGTATAGGGTTACGTTTACTGTTAAGCTGAGGGATATATTTCATGTTAGATTTAAAGTTAGGTTTAGTGTTAGGATTACGGTTAGCATTAGGATTAGGGTTAGTGTTAGTGTTATGGTTATGATTAAGTTTAGGGTTAGGGTTAGAATTAAGAATAGGGTTAGTATTCGGGTTAGGGTTATGGGTAGATTACAGTTAATATTAGGGTTAGGATATGTTTAGGTTTGTGTTAGGGTTAGGTTTAGTGTTATGATTAGTGTTAGGCTTATGATTAATGTTAGGGTTCCGGTTAGGGTTAAAGTTAGGGATAGGTTTAGTGTTATGGTTAGGGTTACTGTTAGGGTTAGGTTTAGGGTAAGTTTTGGGGATAGAATTAGTTTTAAGGTTAGGCTTAGGTTTAGAGTTAGGGTTAGGGAAAATTTTAGTGTTAGGTTTAGGGTTAGTGTAAAGGTTAGGGTTAGGGTTAGTTTTAAAGTTAGGCTTAGGTCTAGGGTTATGGTTTGGGTTAGGGTTAATGTTAGGGTTAGAGGTAGGGTTTGTGTTAGGGTTAGCATTAGGGTTAGGGTTAAAGTCTGTTTTAAATTTAGCTTTAGGCTTAGGGTTATGGTTATTGTTATTGTTAGTGTGAGGGTTAGAGTTACTGTTAGGGTTAGGGTTAGATTTTGAATTTGGGTTAGTTTAAGGTTATGGTTATGGTTAGTGTTAGGGTTAGTTTTACTTTTAGGTTTAGGGTTTGATTTTGTCTTAAGGTTAGGGTTAGGGTTAAGTTTTGTAATAGGGTTAGGGTTAGGATTATGGTTTGGGTTAAATTTAGTGTTAGGTTTCGGGTGAGTGTTAATTATAGGTTTAGTGTTAGTGTTAGGCTTAGGTTAGGCTTAGGGATAGAGTAGTGTTTAGTTTCTAGGTTAGGTATATGTTTAGTGTTAATGTTAGTGTTAGGGTTACAGTTAGAGTTAGGGTTACAGTTAGAGTTAGGGTTAGTTTTAGTGTTAATATTAGAGTTACGGTTAGGTTTAGGGTTAGGGTTAGTATAGGGTTAAGGTTTGCGTTAGGGTTAGGGTTAGGGTTAGTGTTAGGATTGTTGTTAGGTTTAGACAGGTTTGGGGATAGTGTTAGGGTTCAGGTTAAGGTATGGTAAGCGTTAGGGTTAGGGTTAAAGTTACTGTTAGGGTTAATGTTATGTCTAGGTTTAGGTTTAGGTTTAAAGATATCCTTATGTTTAGGGATAGGGTTAGGGTAAAGGTTAGGCTCAGGGTTAGAGTTAGAGTTTTGTTTAGTCTTAGGGTTAGAGTTAGTGTTAGGGTTAGGGTAAAGTTTAATATTAGGGTGAGTGTTTGGGTTATGTTTAGTGTTACTGTTAGGTTTAGATTTAGAATTATGGTTATGGTTAGTGTGAGGGTTAGGGTTAGTGTTAGGTTTAGGGTTAGGGTTTGGTTTGGTTTAGTGTTATAATTATGTTTATGGTTACTTTTAGGATTAGGGTTAGAAGTAGGATTTGGGTTAGAATTAGTGTTAGGTTTAATATTAGGGTTAGGTTTGAGGGTTAGGGTTAGGATTTCTGTTAGAGTTAGGTTTAGGATAAGGCTTACAGTAAGGTTTAGTGTTAGGTTTAGTGTTATGGTTAGTTTCAGGTTGAGGATTAGGGTTAGGGTTTGTGTAAAAGTTAGTTTTAGGATTCAGGTTATGGTTAGGTTTAGTGTTACTGTTAAGGTTATGGTTAGGTTTAGGGTTATGTTTAGTGTTAAACTAAGGTTTAGGGTTAGGAATTTTGTTAGCTTAGGGTTAAGGTTAGGTTTATGATCAGGGTTAAGTTTATGGTTCTAGATAGAGTTAGGCTTAGGTTTATGGTTAGGTTTATTCTCAGATTTATGTTTAGGTTTAGGGTTAGTTTTAGGTTTAGTTTTAAAGTTAGATAGAGGGTTAAGGTAAGGGTTAGTGTTAGGGTTAGGATTAGGGTTAGTTGTAGGTTTAGCATTGGGGTTAGAGTTACATTTAGGATAAGGGTTTTGGTTAGTGTTAGGGTTAAGTTTAGGGTAAGGTTAGTATTCGGTTAGGTTTAGGGTTTGTTTTAGTTTTAATTTTAAGATTAGGGATAGGTTAGTGTTAGGGTTAGGGTTAGGGTTAGGGTTTGGTTTATGGTTAGGGTAACTTTTAGGTTTAGTGTTGGGTTTAGTGTTAGTGTTAGAGACAGTGTTAGTGTTCGGTTTAGGTTTAATGTTAAGGTTAGGGTTAGGTAGGGTTAGATTTAGGGTTAGGTTAGGGTTATGTTTATATTTAGGGTTAGTTTTAGGATTGAGTTACGGTTAATGTTATGGTTAGGGTTAGGGATAGGGTTAGACTTACTCTTAGGGTTAGGGTTTAAATATGTTTAGTTTTTGTGTTAGGTTTAGCGTTAGGATGAGTGTTGCCGATACGATTACCATTAGGGTTAGGCTTAGATATAGGGTGTGAATTAGTTTTAGGGTTAGGGTCAATGTTAGGGTTAGAATTAGTTTTAGGTTTAGGTTTAGGGTAAGGTTTGAGATTAGAGTTAGTGTTATGGTTAGGGTTATGGTTTTGTTTAGTGTTAGGTTTATGGTTAGGGGACGGTTTGTGTTAGGTTTATGGTTAGTTTTATAATAAGGGTTAGTTTTAGGTTTAGGGTTAGGTTTAGTATTATGGTTAGGGTTAGTTTTACATTTAGGATTAGCATTAGTGTTAGTGTTAATGTTATGGTTATGGAACGGTTAGGTTTAGTATTAAAGTTAGGGTTAGGATCAGGTTTTAAGGTAGTGTTAGGGTTAAGATTATGTTTAGGGTTATTGTTAAGGTTACATTTAGGGATAGGGTTAGAGTTAAGTTTACCTTTAGTTGTATGTTAGGTTTAGTTTTAGAGTTAGTTTTAGGGTTAGGGTTACAATTAGAGTTAGGATTAGGGTTAGGTTAAGTTTTGGGTTAGAATTAGGTATAGTGCTAGGGTTAAATTTAGAATTAAGGTTAGAGTTAGGGTTAGTGTTAGGGTTAGATTTAGGGTTAAAGTTAGTGTTAGGTTATTTTTAAGTGGGGTTAGAGTTAATGTTAGTGTTAAGTTTAGTGTTAGGGTTACAGATAAAATTAAGGTAAGGATTAAGTTAGGTTAGGATTAGAATTAGGTTTACAGTTTGGTTAGTGTTAAGGTTAGTGATAGAGTAGGTCTTGTGTTACAAATAGGTTGGGGTTTTTGTTAGTTTTAGGGTTAGGCTTAATGTTAGGGTTAGGTTTAGTGTTAGGTTTAGGGTTAGGGCTAGGGTTAGGGTTAGGGTTAGTGTGAAAGTTAGGTTTAGGATTAATTTTAGGGTTACGGTTAGAGTTAGGGTTAGCTTTAGGGTTAGTGTTAGGTTCAGGGTTTTGTTAGGGTTAGGATTAGATTAAGGTTAGGGTTTTTATTAGGGCTTGCGTTATGGTTATGGTTAGGGTTTCGGTTAGGATTAGGGTTAGGGTAAAGGTTAGTGTTAGGTTTACATTTAGAATTGGGGTTAGTGTTAGAGTTAGAATTAGGATTAGGCATAGTGTTAGAGTTATTGTTATGGTTAGGGTAAGGGTTAGAGTTAGGGTAAGGGTTAGTTTTTGACTTAGTGTTAGTGTTAGTGTTAGAGTTAGGGTTAGGATTAGGGTTATGTTTAGGTTTACTGTTAGGTTTAGGTTATGGTAGTGTTAGATTTAGTGTTAGTGTTAGGGTTTGGGTTAGGGTTAGGATAAACATAGGTTTTAGGGTTAGGGTTAGGGTTATGGTTAGTGTAAAGATTAAGTTTCTGGTTAGGGTTATGGTTAGGGTTACTGTTAAAATTAGAGTTAGGATTAGGGTAAGGGTTACGGTTAGGATAAGGGTTAGTGTTCGGTTTAGTGTTAGGGTTAGGGTTGGTATTAGTGTTAGGGTTAGTTTTACATTTAGGATTAGTGTTAAAATTAAGGTTATATTTTATAAATGTTAGGATAAGAGTTTAGGGTTAGGTTTATGGTCAGGGTTAGTGTTAGCATTAGAGTTAGGGTTAGGGTTATGGTTAGGATTAGTGTTAAAGTTAGGGTTAGTTTTTGGTTTGGGTTAGTGTTAGGGTTAGGGTTAATGTTAGGGTTATTGTAAAGGTTGCATTAATAGTGTTAGTATTTGAGTAAGTGTTAGACTTAGGTTTAGGGTTATGGTTATATTTATGGTTAGTGTTCGGTGTAGGTTTAATGTTAAGATTATGGTTAGTGTTAGGGTTACGGTTAGGTTTTGGGTTTGAGTTAGTGTAAGTGTTAAAGTTAGGGTTAGTTTTAGGTTTAGTGTTATGATTATGGTTAGTGTTAAATTTTGTGTTAGGTTTAGTGTTAGTTTTAGTGTTTTTGTTAGGTTTAGGTTTAGATTTAGGTTTAGGTTTATGGTTAGGGTTAGGATTAGGGTTAGAGTTAGTGTTAGGTTTAGTGTTAGTCTTGGGGTTAGGGTTAAGGTTTAGAGTTAGGGTAAAATTTAGTTTTAAGTTTAGGGTGAGGGTTATTGTTAGGGTTATGGTTAGAGTTAGTGTTGGGATTTGTGTTATTGTTAAACTTAGTGTTAGGGTTAGGGTTCTGTTTAGTGTTAGGGTTAGGGTTAGGGTAAGGGTTAGTGTTAGGTTTAGGGTTAGGTTAAGGGATATGATTAGGGTTAGGGTTAGGGTTAGTTGTTTTTTAGGATTAGTGTTAGTCTTAGGGTTAGGGTTAGTGTTAGGTTTAGGGTTAGCATTAGGGTTAGCATTAGGGTTAGTTTTACTGTTAAGTGTAGTGTTAGGTTTAGGGTTAGGGTTAAAATTAGTGTTAGAGTTAGTGTTAGGGTTGGGTTTAGGGTTAGGGTTAGAATTAGTGTTAGGTTTAAGGTTACAGTTAGTGTTGGGTTTAAGGTTAGAGTTAGTGTTAGGGTTATTTTTAGTGATAAGTTTAGTGTTAGGGTGAGGATTATGTTTAGGTTTAGAATTTGGTTTAGGATTAAAGTTATGGTTACCTTTAGGGTTAGTTTTAGGTTGAGGTTTATGGTTAGGTTTATGGTTAGTGTTAGGGTAAGGGTTAGTGATAGGGTTAGGGGTAGTATTAGTGTTATGGCTAAGAATAGGGTAAGGGTTACCCTTAGCGTCAAGCTTAGGATTAGTGTTAGTGTTATAGTTAGTTTTAGGGTTAGGGTTTGGTTAGGTTTAAGGTAAGGTTTACTGTTATGGTTATGGTTAGGGTAGGTGTAGGTTTAGGTTTTAGGTTAGGTTTGCTTTACAGTTAGGTTAAGGGTTAGATTTAGTGTTAGGTTTATGGTCAGGATTAGTGTCAGGATTAGAGTTAGGGTTAGGGTTAAGATTAGTGTTAAAGTTAGGGGTAGTTTTTGTTTTGGGTTAGTGTTAGGATTAGGGTTAAATTTAGGGTTATTGTAAAGGTTATATTAAGAGATAGGGTTTCATTTATGTTTATGTTTAGTGTTAGGGTTTGTGTTAAGGTTATGGATAGGCTTAGGGTTGGGGTTAGGATTAGGTTTAGGGTTAGGGTTAGTGTTAGGGTGAGGATTAGTGTTGGGTTGGGTGAGTGTTATGCTTAGCATTATGGTTAGGGTTGTTGTTAGAATTAGGGTTAGGGTTAGGTTTAGTGTGTGGGTTAGGGTTAAGTTTAGGGCTAGTGATCTGGTTTGTGTTAGGGTTAGGGTTATGATAAGTGTTAGGGTTAGTTTTAGTGTTAGGTTTAGGGTTTGGGTTCTTTATACGTTTAGTGTTAGTGTTAGAGTTAGGGTTTGGGTTAGGGTTATGGTAAAGATTAGTTTTGGGGTCGGGTTAGTGTTAATGTTATGTTTATGGTTAGATTTATGGTTAGTGTTAAACTTAGGGTTAGGGTTATGTTTTGGTTTCATGTTATTGTTAGAGTTATGGTAAGGGTTCATGTTAGGCTTAGGGTTAGGGATAGGGTTAGCATTAGAGTTAGGATTAGGATTTAAATTAGTATTAGTTTTAGAGTTATGGTTAGGGTTACGATTAGTGTTAGGTTTAGGGTTAGTGATAGGGTTAGTGTTAGGGGTTGGGTTAGGTTGAGGGTTAGGTTCAAGGATGGGTTAAGTTTAGGATTTGTGTTAGGATAAGTTTTAGGGTTAATGTTAGGGTTGTTTTTAGGTTTAGGTTTAGGGTTATGGTTAGGGTTAGAGTTAAGTTTAGGGTTAGTGTTAGGGTTTGGATTAGAGTTAAGTTTAGGTTTAGGGTTAGGTTTAGGGTTAGAGTTAAGGTTAGGTTTAGTGTTAAAGTTAGGGTTAGAACTATAGTTTAAGGTAGTGTAGGGTTTGGATTAAGGTTATTTTTAAGGTTACAGTTAAGGATAGTGTTGGAATTAAGCTTACGGTTAGGTGTAGTGTTAGGTTTAGGTACAGGTTTAGTGTTAGTGTTAGGTTTAGGGTTAAATTAGAATTAGGGTTAGGGTGAGTGTAAGGTTTGGGTTAGAATTCGGTTTAGTGTTAGGGTTAAGTTTAGGGTTAGGATTAGTGTTATGGTTAGGGTTAATGATAAAATCAGGGTTAGGTTTAGCTTTAGGGTTAGTGTTAGTGTTAGAGTTAAAGTTAGTGTTAAGGTATTGGTTGGGGTAGTGTTAGAATTAAAGTAAAGTTTGGGGTTAGGTTTGGGTTAAAATTAGGTTTAGGGATAGTGTTAATGTTAGGGTTAGTGTTAGAGTTAGGTTTAGTGTTACAGTTAGGGTTAGGGTTTGTGTTAGTGTTAGGATTAGTCTTAGGGTTACAGTTAGGTTTAGTGTTAGGTTTAGGTTTAGGGTTAGGATTAGGGTTAGTTTGAGAGTTAGGTTTAGGTTTAGTGTTAGGGTTAGGTTTATGGGTAGAGTTAGGGTTAGTTTTAGGGTTATTGTTAAGGTTAGGGTTAGGGTTAGGTTTAGTGTTAGAATTCAGATTAGTTGTAGGGTTACATTTAGGGTTATAGTTAGGTTTAGATTTAGGGTTAGTGTTAGGTTTGTGTTAGGGTTAGGCTTAGGTTAGGCTTAGGTTAAGGGTTAGTTCTAGGGTTTGTGTTAGGAAAGGGTTAGTGTTAGGGTTAAGGTTATGTTTAGGTTTAGGGTCATAATTAGTGTTAAACTTAGGGTTAGGAATTATATTATTGTTAGGGTTAGGATTAGGGTTAGTTAAAGGTTACATTTAAAATAGAATTGGGTTTAGGGTTCTAGTTAGTTTTAGTCTTAAATTCAGGTGTATGGTTAGTGTTACGGTTAGTGTTAGGATTAGTGTTATTTATATGGTTAGGGTAAGGTTTAGTGTTAGGTTTAGGTTTGGGATACTGTTAGTATTAGGGTTAGCGTTAGGGTTAGGGTTATGTTTAGGGTTAGGGTTTGGGTTAGAATTAGGGTTAGGTTTAAGGTTAGGGTTGGTGATAGAGTTAGGGTTAGGATTAGTGTTAGGTTTATGATTAAGTTTATGGTTAGTGTTAGGGTTAGAGTTATGATTATTGTTAGATTTGGGATTAGAGTTTATGTTAAATTTAGGCTTAGGGTAATAATTAGGGTTAGTGTTAGGGTTGGATTATGTTTATGTGTAGGGTTAGAGTTAGTGATAGGTTTAGGTTTATTTTTAGCTTAGAGTTATGGTTAGGTTTATGGCTAGAATTAGGGCAATGATTATGATTAGGTTTAGTTTTAGTGTTAGTGTTAGTGTTATAGTTTGGGTTAGGAGTAGGTTTATTGTTAGTTTTAGGGTTTAAGTTAGTGTAACAGTTAGTTTTAGGCTTAGTGTTAAGTTTAGGGTTTTGGTTAATCTTAAGTATAGTGTTATGGTTAGTGTTAGGGTTAGAGTTAGGGTAAGGCTTAGTCTTAGGTTAATGGTTAAATTTATTGTTAGTGTTAGGATTAGGGTTAGGTTTAGTGTTAGGATTATTGTTAGATTTTGAATTAGGGTTAGTGTTACTGTTAAGTTTAGGGTAATAATTACATTAGTGTTAGGGTTAGGGTTAGGTTTAGGGTAATAATTTCATTAGTGTTAGGGTTAGGTTTAGGTTTAGGGTTATTGTTATTATTAGGGTAGAGTTATGGTTAGGCTTAGGGTTAGAATTGTGGTAAAAATTAGGATTAGTGTTAGGGTTAGGATTAGGTTTAGGATTAGTGTTAGTGCTAGATTTAGTGTTAGTGCTAGGGTTAGTGTTAGGGTTAGGGTTATGTTTAGAGTTAGTTTTAGTGTTAGCTTTAGTATTAGGATTACGTTTATGGTTAGGATTAATGTGAGAGTTAAGGTTAAGGTTAGTGTTAGAGTTATGTTTAAGTTTAGGATAAGGGTTTGAGTTAGGGTTAGGTTTAGGTTTATGGTCATGGTTAGGATTAGGTTTAGTGTTAGTTTTAGGTTTAGGGTTAGGTTTAGCGTAGGACTATTTCATGGTTAGGGTTTGTGTTCGAGTTAGGGTTAGGGTTTGTGTTATTAGGGTTTTTGTTATGGTTGCAGATACGTTTACAGTTGGGATTAGGCTTAGGTACAGTTGTAGTTTTAGGGTTAGGATTAGGGTCAGTGTTAGGATTAGGATTATGTTTAGGTTTAGTTTTAGGGTAAGGGTTGCTTAGGGTTAGGTTTATGGTTTGGGTTAAAGTTTAGTCTTAGGGATAGGGTTATGGTTGGGTTGGTGTTAGGGTTGGGGTTAGGATTTGGGTTAGTGTTATGGTTTGGGTTATGGTAATGGTCAGGTTTAGGTATATTGTTAAAGTTAGGGTTAGGATAATGGTTTAAGGTAGTGTTAGGGTTAGGGTTAGGGTTAGGTTTATGGTTAAATTTATGGTAAGTGATAAGTTTAGAGTTAAGTTTATGGTTAGATTTAGTGTTAGGTTTAGGTTTAGGGTTATTTTTAGGGTTAGGGTAAGGTTTGGTTATAATGAATATTAGTGTTAGGATTAGGTTTAGGGTTAGGTTTAGAGTTAGGGGTTGCATTAGGTTTAAGGTTGGAGTAAAATTTATTGTTAAGTTTAGCTTAGTGATAGTTGAAGAGTTAGTGTTAGTGTTAAGGTTAGTGTAAGTGTTAGGATTAGAATTAACGTAAGGATAGGGTTGGGTTAGTGTTAGAATTAGGTTTAGGGTTATGGTTAATGTTAGAATTAGGGTTAGGTTTAACGTTAAGTTTTGTGTTAGGGTTAGGTTTATTGTAGGGTTTAGGGTTAAGATTAGGTTTAGGGTTAGAGTTAGGTTTAGGATTAGGCTTAGGGTTAAGATTAGGTTTAGGGTTAGAGTTAGGTTTAGGGTAGGCTTAGGGTTAGGGTTAATTTTTGCTTATGGTTTGTGTTACAGTTAGGGTTAACGTTAGGATTAGGATTAGTTTTGCGAATTGGATTAGGGTTAGGGTTAGGGTTAGGGTTATTGTTAGTGTTGTAATTAGCATTATGATCGACTTAGCTTTAGTGTTAGGGTTATCTTTAGTATTATGGTTATCGTTAGAATTGGGGTAAAGTTTAGGTTTATGATTAGGGATAGTTTTAGTGTTAGGTTTAGTTTTAGGTTTAGGGTTATATTTAGGATTAGGGTTAGGATAAGGTTAGTTTTAGGTTTAGGGATAGGGATAGAATTAGTGTTAGTGTTAGGATTAGTGTTGTTAGTGTTAGTGTTAGAGTTAGGGACATAATTAAGGATAGTGTTCAGGTTAGGGTGAGGTTTAGGGTTATGATTAGAGTTAAGTTTAGGGTTAGTTGAGGGTTAGGGTTAGGGTAAGGTTTAAATTTAGGGTTAGGTTTAGGGTTTGGTTTAGTGTTATGTTTAGATTTAGGATTTGTGTTAGGGTTAGTGTTAGGCTTAGGATAGGGTTAGGTTTAGGGTTAGTTTTAGGGTTAAGGTTAAAGTTATGGTTAGTTTTAATCTGAGAGTTAGGATTGGGGTTAGTGTTAGGTTTAGGGTTATGTTTCGACTTAGGGTTTGTTTTAGGTTTACTATTAGGGTTAGGGTTAGATATAGGTTTAGGGTTAGCTTAGGGTTAGGGTTTGTGTTAGGCTTACGGTTAGCATTATGGTTAATGTTAGGGTTAGTGTTAGGTTTAGGTTTACGGTTAGTCTTAGTTAGGTTTATGGTTAGAGTAAGGACTAGGTTTAGGGTTAGAGTTAGGTGTAGTCTTTGGTTTCAGGATAGGTTTAGGTTTAGGGTTAGTGTTAGTGTTAGGTTTAGGGTTAGAATTATTATTAGGGTTACTTTTAGGGTTAGGGTTAGTTTTAGAATTAGTGTTAGGTTTTGGTTTATTGTCAGGATTAGTTTATGGCTAGTGTAATGATTAGGTTTAGGGTTGGGTTTAGGATTAGAATTAGTGTTAAGTTATGGTTAGGATTAGGGTTAAGTTTAGGTTAATGGTTCGATTTATTTTAGAAATTGGTTTAGGATTAGGGTTATGGTTAGGCTTAGAGTTACGGTTAGGGTTAGTGTAAGTGTTAGTTTTAGGGTTTGGGTTAGGGTTAAGGTTAGTGTTACGGTTAAGGTTATGGTTAGCTATAGGGTTAGGCTTAGCATTAAACATAGGTTTAGGTTAGGAATTGTGTTAGTGTTAGGGTTAGGGTTAGGGTTATTTTTTGTTTACGGTTTGGGACAGGATTAGAATTAAGGTTAAGGTTAGGTTTAGTGTGAGGTTTTGGTTTAGGGTTAATGTTATGATTTGGGTTCGATTTAGGGTTAGGGTTAGTGTTAGCATGAGTTTTAGGGTTAGAATTAGATTTCATGTTAGTGTTAGCGTTAGGGATAGGTTTAGGGTTAGCCTTATTGTTAGGTTTAGGTTTAAAGTTAGGGTTGGGTTTAGCTTTAGGGTTAGTGTTAAATTTAGAGTTAGTGTTAAGGTTAGTATGAGGGTTAAGTTTAGAATTAAGGTAAGGATTAGAGTTTTATTAGGATTAGAATTATTTTTAAGGTTAGGGTTAGTGTTAGGATTAGGGTTAGGGTTAGGTTTAGTGTTACAGATAGCATTAGAGTTTCTGTTAGGATTAGAGTTACGCTTAGGGTTAGGGTTAGGTTTAGTGTTAGATTTAGGTTTAGGTTTGGGTTTATGTTTAGTGTTAGATTTATGGTTAGGGTTATGTTTAGCATAAGGGTTACATTTTTAATTAGGGTTAGTGTTAGTATTATGTTTAGGTTTAGGGTTAGTGTTAGGGTTACAGTTAGGTTTAGATTTAGGGTTAGGTTTATAAATAGGTTTAGTGTTAGCTATATGGTCAGTTTTAGGATTTGGGTTAGTTTTAGGTTAAGGATAAGCTTTTCATTTAGTTTTAGGTTTACTGTTAGTTTTAGTGTTAGCGTTAGGGTTAGGTTTATGGTTAGTTTTAGTGTTAGGCTTAGGGTTTAATTTAGAATTAGGGTTAGGTTTAGGGTTTAGGTTTGGGTTAGTGTCGGGGTAAGAGATAGGGTTATGATTAGGGTTACGGTTAGGATTAGTTTTACGGTTAGGGTTAGTTTAGTGTTGGGGTTACTGTTATTGTTTGGTTAACAATTACGGTTAAGGTAAAGGTTAATGTTAGTGTTATGGTTAGTTTTAGGTTTAGTGTTAGGGTTATTGTTAGGTTTTCTGTTAGGGTTAAGAATACTGTTAATGATAGAATTCTGATAAGGATTTGGGTTAGTGTTAGTGTTAGGGTTAGGTTTAGGTTAAGGTTTAAGTTTATGGTAAGTGTTAGGTTTAGGGCCAATTTTAGGGTTAGTGATAGGTTTAGGGTTAGGGTTAGAATTAGGTTAAGGATTATGGTTAGGTTTAGGGATAGTATTAGGGTTAAGGTTAGATTTAAGTTTAGGTTTAGTTATAGTGTTTGTGTTAGGGTTAAGTTTAGGGTTAGTTTTAGTTTGAGGTTTAGGGTTAGCGTTAGGGTTAGGGTTAGCATTAGGGTTATTTGAAGGTTAGCGTTTGTGCTATGTTAAGGTTTAGGATTAGGTTTGCAATTAGGGTTAGGGTTCATGTTAGGGTTTGGTTTATTATTAGGGTTAGGATTAGGCTTAGTGTTAGGGTTATATTTAGGGTTAGGGATAGGGTTAGGTTAGGTTTAGGGTTAGTGTTCAAGTTAGGATTATGGTTAGTGTTAGGGTTAGGATAATGGTTAGTTTAGGGTTAGGGTTAGGGTTAAGGTTAGGTTAAGGGTTAGAGTTAGGGTTTGGTTTGTTTGGTGTCATGGTTAGGGTTAGGGTTAGGGTTAAGTTTAGGTTTGTTAGGGCTAGGCTTAGGAATATTGTTAGGTTTAGTGTTAGTTTTAGAGTTAGGGTTAAAGTTAGATTTAGTTTTAATGTGAGAGTTAGGTTCAGTGTTAATGTAATGGTTAGGGTTATGGTTAGAGTTACATTTAGTTTTAGGGTTATTGTTAGGGTTAGGTTTAGTGTTAAGGTTATGGTTACAATTAGGGTTCGGTTTAGGTTTAGGTTTAATGATAGGGTTAGGGTTACGGTTAAGGATAGGGTTAGGGTTAGTGTTAGGTTTAGAGTTAGGAATAGTTTTAGGGATAGGGTTAGGGTTAGTGTTTGTGTTACGGTTAGGGATAATGGAATGGTTAGGATTAGAGTTAAGGTTAGGGTTAAGTTTAGGGTGACTCTTAGTGTTTGAATTAGGGTTAGAATTAGGGTAAGGGATAGGGTTAGGATTAGGTTTAGTGTTACAGTTAGGGTTTGCATTATGGTTAGGTTTAGTGTTAGGGTTAGGGTTAGTGTTAAGTTTAGATTAGGGTTTGGGTTATGTTTGGGTTTGGGTTAGTTTTACAGTTAGGGTTAGGATTATTGATAAAATTAAGTTTAGGGTTAGGGTTAGGGTTAGTGATAAGGTTAGATTTAGGGCCAGGTTTAAGGGTAGGTTTAGTGTAAGCATTGGGTTTACGGTCAGGGTTAGGTTTTGTGGTGGGTTTAGAGTTAGGGTTAGGGTTAGTGTTCATGGTAGGATTAGTGTTATGGTTACAGTAAGGTTTAGTGTTAGCTTTAGGTTTAGGATTAGGGTTACTGTCAGTGTTACGGTTGGGTTAGGGCTAGGGTTAGTGTTACTGTTAGGTTTAGAGTTAGTGTTCTAGTTAAAAATAGCATTAGGGTAGAGGTAGGGTTAGGATTTCGTTTAGAGTTTGTTTTAGGGATAGGGTTGGGTTTAGAGTTAGGGTTAGTGTTAAGGTTGGATTAGTGTTAGGGCTAGGGTTAGGGTTACTGTTAGGTTTAGAGTTAGTATTTTAGTTAAAAATAGGGTTACGGTAGGGTTACAGTTAGGATTAGGTTTAGAGTTAGGTTTAGGGATAAGGTTAGGGTTAATGCTAAGTTTAGTTTTAGGGTTAGGTATTGGGTTATTGTTTCTGTTAGTGGAAGGGTTTGTTAGTAATAGGTTTAGGCTTAGGTATTTTTTTTTTTTAATTTGGGTTAGTGTTAATGTGAGTTTTAGCCTTAGGTTTATTATTATGGTTGTTTATAAAGTTAGTGTTAGGTTAAGGTTTAGGGTTTGGATTAGGGGTAGTGTTAGGTTTGGTTTTAGGATTAGGATTAGGTTTAGGTTAATATTAGGGTTTGTATGGGTTATTTTTAGAGTTATGTTTAGATTTATTGATAGGAATAGTGTTAAGTTTAGGTTTAGGTTTAGGGTTAGATTTAGGGTTATTGTCCGGGTTAGGTTTAGGGTTAGGGTTAGAGTTAGTGGTAGGGATAGGGTTAGGGCTAGATTTAGGATAGAGTTAGATTTAGGGTTAGGGTTCGGGTTAGGGTTAGGTTAAGGGTTAGTGTTCGTGTTAGTGTTAGGGTTAGGGCTAGATTTTGGATAGAGTTAGATTTAGGGTTAGTGTTAGGGTTAGGGTTAGGTTAATGTTTAGGGTTAGTGTTTGGGTAAGATTTAGCATAAGAGTTAATTTTAGGGTTAAGTTTAGGGTTAGGGTTAGAGTTAGGTTTAGTGTTAGGGTGAGGATTAGTGTTAGGTTTAGTGTTATGCATAGGACTAATGTTAGGTTTTGAGTTAAGTTGAGGGTTGTGTTAGTGTTAGGTTTAGTTTTAGTGTTAGGTTTAAGGTTAAGGTTTGTGATAACGTTAATGTTAGGGCTAGGATTAGTGTTAGGGTTAGGTTTAGTATTATGATTAGGGTTGGGTTTAAGGTTATGGTTAGGGGTGGTTTTAGTGGTAGGGTTAATGTTCTAGTTAGAGTGAGGTGTAGGGATAGTTTTAGGGTTAAAGTTATGGTTAAAGTTCATAAATATGATTCAGGTTAGTTTCAGTGGTAAGGTTAGGATTAGGTTTAGTGTTAAATTTAGGCTTAGAGTTATTGTTAGGTTTAGTTTTAGTGTTAAATATACACTTTCTGTTATGTTTAGGGTTACAGTTACTTTTACATTTAGTGTCAGATTTAGGGTTATGGTTAGGGTTAGATTTATGTTTTAGATTAGTATTAGGCTTCATATTATGGTTAGGGTTAGTGTCAGTGTTAGGTTTAGGGTTAATTCTAGTGTTAGGGTTAGGGTTTGGGTTAGGATTATTGTTAGTGTTAGGGTTAGGATCAGTGTTTGGGTTAGGTTTAGGTTAGGATTAGGGTTTGTGTAAGGGTTAGTTTTATAATCATTCATAGTATTAGTGTTAGGGATAGGATTAGGATTAGGTTTGGGTATACGGTTAGTGATAGGGTTAGTTTTAAGGTTAGTGTTAGTGTTAGGGTTAGGGTTTTGGTTAGGTTTATGATTAGGTTAAATGTTAGTGTTAGGGTTAGTCTAAGGGTTAGGGTTAGTGTTATGCTAAGGTTAGGGTTAGTGTTATTGTTAGTTATAGTGTTAGTGTTAGGTTTAGGTTTAGCATTAGGGTTAGTATTAGGGTTAGTGTTAGGTTAAGGTTTAGGTTTAAAATTACTTTTTAGGTTAGAATTAGTGTTAGAGTTAGGTTCAGTATTAAGATTAGTGTTATATTTATGGTTATTTTTAGTGTTAGGTTTAAATATTGGTTAGTTTTAGGGTAGGTTAGGGTTACGGTTTGTGTTAGGTTTCAAGGTAGCATTAGGGTTATGGATAGGTTTAGTTTGGGGGTTAGTATTAGGTATAGGATTAGGGTTAGGATTAGTGTTAGTGTTAGGATTTTGTTTAGTGTTAGTGTTAGGTTTAGTGTTAGGTTTAGGGCTAGGGTTATTGCTAATGTTAGGTTTAGGGATAGTTTTATGGTAAGTGTTAGGGTTTGGTGTATGTTTGGGGTATTATTAGGCTTAGAATTAGGGTTAGGGTAAGGGTTAGGTTAAGTGTGAGGGGTTGTGTTAGGGTTAGGGTTAGGAATTGGTTTAGTGTTAGGGTTAGGTTACAGTTACAGTTAGGGTTACGATTACGGTTAATGTTAGTTAAGGGTTAGGGTTATCGTTAGAATTGGCTTTAAGTTTAATGTTAGGGTTAGGGTTAGTGTTAGGTTTAGGGTTAATCTTAGAATTAGGATTATGGTTAGTGTTAGGTTTAGGGTTAATCTTAGGGTTAGGGTTAGGTTTAGTGTTAGTGTAAGAGATTGGTAAGGGTTAGTTAGTGTTAGGGTTAGAACAAGTGATAGAGTTTTTGTTAGGGTAAGGGTTTGGGTCACAATAAGGGTTAAAGTTATGGTTAGGATTATGGTTAGGATTACGATTAGTGCTAGATTATGGTTATGATTAGTATAGGGGTTTACATTAGGGTTAGGGTTAGGATTAATGTTAGGATTAGGATAAGGGTTAGAACTAGTGTTATGGTTACATTTAGGGTTAGTGTTAGGATGAGGGTGATGTTTAGGGTTAGTGTTAAGGTTACGATAAAGTTTAGTGTTAGGTTTATGGTTAGGGTAGGGTTAGAATTAGAGTTAGGGTTAGGATAAGTGTTAGGGTTCGGGTTAGGGTTAGGATAATTGTTACGTTTAGGTTTACCATTAGAGTTAAAGTTAGTGTCAGTGTTAAGATTAGAGTTAGTATTAGGTTCAGGGTTACAGTTAGGATTAGAGATATTGTTAGGGTTTGGTTTAGAGTTAGTGTTAGGATTACAGTTAGGGTTCAGGATAGGTTTAGGGTTAGGATAAGGGTTAGGGTTATTGTTAGGTTTAGGGTTAGGGTTAGTGTTAGGTTTAGGATTAGGGTTAGGGTTAGTGTTAGGGTTAGGATTAGTGTTAGGGTTAAGGTTAGTTTAAGGTTTGGATTAGTGTTTGGGTTAGTGTTAGGGTTAGAGTTAGGGTTAAGTTTAGGGTTATTGTTAGGTGTACGGTTACACTTAGAGTTAGGAATAAGGTTAGGGTAAGGGTTAAAATTAGTGTTAGGGTTATGGTTAGTTTTAGGGTTAGAGTTAGGTTTAGGATTCGGTTTAGGGTTAGGTTAGTGTTATGTTTAGTGTTAAGTTTTATGCTATGTTTAGGAATAGGAATAGGGTTATGGTTAAGATTAGTGTTAGGTTTATTGTTAATGTTAGTGTTAGGTTTAGGGTTGGTGTATTTTTTAGAGTTAGGATTAGGATTACTATTTGGGTTAGGGTTGTGTTTGGGTAAATGTTAGTGTTAGGGTTTGGGTTAGTGTTAGGTTTCGATTTAAGATTAAGGTTAGTGTTAGTGTTACAGCTAGGGTTAGGATTAGGTTCAGGTTTAGGTTAGGTTTAGGGTTATGTTTAGGGTTAGTGTTATGGTTAATGTTAGGACTAGGTTTAGGATTAGTGTTAGGTTTAAGGTTACTGTTATGGTTAGGATTAGGGTAGATTTAGGGTTAGTGTTAGGTAAGAGTTAGGTTTACTTTTGTGTTAGGGTTTTGGTTAGTGTTAGAGTGAGGGTTATGTTTAGGGTTAGTGTTATGGTTAATGTTAGGACTAGGTTTAGAATTAGTGTTAGGTTTAAGGTTACTGTTAGGATTAGAGTAGAATTAGTGTTAGTGTTAGGGTAAGAGTTGGGTTTACTTTTGCGTTAGGGTTTTGGTTAGTGTTAGAGTGAGGGTTATGTTTAGGGTTAGTGTTATGGTTAATGATAGGACTAGGTTTAGAATTAGTGTTAGGTTTAAAGTTACTGTTAGGATTAGAGTAGAATTAGGGTTAGTGTTAGGGTAAGAGTTAGGTTTACTTTTGCGTTAGGGTTTTGGTTAGTGTTAGAGTGAGGGTTATGTTTAGGGTTAGTGTTAGGGTTAGGATTAGTTTTAGAGTTAGTGATAAGGTTAGGTTTAGGTTTAGTTTTAGTGTTAGGTTTAGAGTTAGGGTTATGTTTATGGTTATGTTTAGGGTTGGGGTTAGTGTTAGGGTTAGGGTAAGGGTTATGGTCAGGCTTAGTGTTAGGTTGAGGGTTAAGTTTATGTTTAGTGTTAAGTTCAGTGTTAGGGTTTGGATTCTGTTAGTATTTGGGTGAGGGTAAGGGTTAGGGTTAGGTTTAGCGATAGTGTTAGGGTTACTGTTAAAATTAGGGTTAGAATCTGCTTGAATCAAATGTATGAAATATGATATGTCAAGAGTTTTGTAATGTTTTGAACAACTAATAATAAATAAAAATTAAAAAAAAAAACATTAGGGTTAGGTTTAGGGTATGGGTTAGGGTTAGGGTAATAGTTAGTTTTAAGTTTAGTGTTAGGGTTAGGATTAGTTTTAGGTTTAGGATTGTGTTAAAGTTGAGGTTATAGTTAGGGTTAGGATAGGGTTTGGGTTAGGGTTAGGGTTTCTGTTATGGTTAATGTAAGGGTTAGTGTTAGTATAAGGGTAAATATTAGACTTAGGTTTAGATTTATGGTTATTGTTACGGTTAGCATTAGGTATAGGTTTAGAGTTAAGGTTATGGTTTGTGTTAGGTTTAGGGTTAGGTTTTGAGTTTGGGTTAGTGTTAGAGTTAAGATTAGGGTTAGGCCTAGGGTTATTGTTATGATTAGGGTTAGTGTTAGATTTAGTGTTAGGTTTAGTGCTAGTTTTAGGGTTTTTGGTAATTTGAGGGTTAGGGTTAGGATTATGGTTATTGTTAGGATTAGGGTTAGAGTTAGTGTTAGGTTTAGTGTTAGTGTTGTGGTTAGGGTTAAGGTTAGAGGTAGGGTAAAAGTTAATTTTAAGGTTGGGGTAAAAGTTACTGTTAGGGTTAAGTTTATGGTTAGGGTTGGGGTTAGGATTATTGTTAAACTTAGGGTTACAGTTAGTGTTAGGTTAAGGGTTAAGGTAAGGGGTAGTTTAGGTTTAGGGTTAGGTTTAGGGTTAGTAATAGGGTTAAGTTTAGGTTTTGACTTAGGATTACTGTTAGGGATAGGGTTAGCATTTTAGTTAGTTTTACTGTTAAGTTTAGTGTTAGGTTTAAGGTTAGGGTTGAGTTTAGTGTGAGAGTTAACATTAGCATTAGGTTTAGGGTTAGGGTTAGAGTTAGTGTTAGGTTTAAGGTTAGAGTTAGTGTTAGGGTAATGATAAGTTTAGTGTTAGGTTTAGGGTTAGAATTAGGTTTAGAGTTTGGTTTAGGATTAGGGTTATGGTTAAGTTTAGGGTTTGTTATAGGTTGAGGTTTAGTGTTAGGTTTAGGGTTAGTGTTAAGGTTAGGTTTAGTGATAGGTAGTATTAGTGTTATGGTTAGGAATAAGTTTAGTGTTATTCTTAGCGTCATGGTTAAGTTTAGAGTTAGGTTTTGGTTAGGTTTAGGGTTTATTTTAGATTTAGGTTTAGGATTAGGTTACGAATAATTTTAGGGTTAGAGTTATTCTTAGGTTTACATTTAGGGTTAGGGTTAGGGTTTGTTTTAAGGTTATGGATCAGATTAGGGTTAGGGTTAGGGTAAGGATTACTGTTATGGTTAGGGTTATGGTAGGTTTAGGGTTAGGTTTTGGGTTAGGTTAGTTTTACGTTTAGGGTAAGGCTTAGTTTTATGATTAGGGTTAGGGTTAGGATTAGGGTTAGGGTTAGTGTTTAGATCAGAGTTAGGATTAGGGTTAGGGTTAGGATTAGTGTTAAAGTTAGTGTTAGTTTTAGTGTTTGGTTTAGTGTTAGGGTTATTGTAAAGGATACATTAAGAGATAGGGTTAGATTTACGTTGAGGGTTAGGGTTTGTTTTAAGGTTATGGATCAGGTTAGGGTTAGGGTTAGATTTAGGATTAGGGTTAGGGTTAGTGTTAGGGTGAGGATTAGTGTTTGGGTTGGGTGAGTGTTAGGCTTAGCATTAGGGTTAGGGTTAGTGTTAGAATTACAGTTAGGTTTAGGTTTAGTGTTAGGTTTAGGGTGTGGGTTAGGGTTAAGGTTAGGGTTGGGGATAGGGTTTGTGTAAGGGTTAGGGTTATGATAAGGGTTATGGTTAGTTTTAGTGTTAGGTTTAGGGTTAGGGTTCTTCATAGGTTTAATATTAGTGTTAGAATTAGGGTTAGGGTTTGGGTTAGGATTATGGTAAAGTTCAGTTTTTGTCTCAGGATAGTGTTAATGTTATGTTTATTGTTATGTTTAGGGTTAGTGATAAACTTAGAATTTGGGTTAGGATTTGGTTTAGTGTTAGTGTTAGGGTTAGGTTAAGGTATAGTGTTAGGCTTGGGGTTAGGGATAAGTTTAGGATTAGGGTTAGGATTAGGTTTAGGATTAAAATTAGTATTAGGGTTAGAGTTAGGTTTAGGAGTAGTGTTATGTTTAGGGTTAGTGATAGGGTTAGTGTTAGGGTCAAGAATAGGTTAAGTTAGGGTTAGTTTTAGTGGTAGGATTATTGTTAGATTTTGGATTAGGGTAAATGTCAGAGTTAAGGTTAGGATTAGGGTAATAATTAGGGTTAGTGTTAGTATTAGGGTTATGTTTAGGTTTAGGTTTAGGGATAGTGTTAGGGTTAGGGTTATTGTTAGCTTAGAGTTATGGTTAGATTTAGGCTTACAAACAGGGTAATGATTATGGTTAGAGCTATGGTTAGGATTAGGTTTAGGGTTACAGATAGTGTTAGGCTTAGGGTAGGGTAAGGTTTAATGTTAGGGTTAGGGTTAAAGTTAGTGTAACAATTAGTTTCAGGCTTAGTGTTTAGGTTTTGGGTTAAGCTTAACTATAGTGTTATGGTTAGTGTTAGTATTAGAGTTTGGTAAGGCTTAGTGTTAGGGTTATGGTTAGGGTTATGGTTAGTGTTAGGTTTAGTGTTAGGTTTAGATTTTGAACTAGGATTAGTGTTAGGGTTAGGTAAAGTTATGGTTAAGTTTAAGGTTAGAATTACAGTAAGGATTAGGGTTAGGGTTAGGATTAGATTTAGGATTAGTGTTAGTGTTAGTGTTAGAGTAAGGGTTAGGTTTAGTGTTAATGCTAGAGTTAGAGTTAGTGTTAGTATTAGGTTGAGGATTAACGTTAGTTTTAGTGTTAGGATTAGGGTTATGGTTACGTTTAGGTATAGGATTAGTGTGAGAGTTAAGTTTACATTTAGTGTTAGATTTAGGGTTAAGGTTAGGATTAAGGTTTGAGTTAGAGTTAGGTTTAGGGTTAGGGTTATGGTTAGTATTATGTTTAGTGTTAGTTTTAGTTTTAGGGTTAGGGTTATTGTAGGGTAAGTTTATGGATAGGGTTTGTGTTAGGGTTAGGTTTATGGTTTGTGTTATTGTTAGGGTTTTGGTTAGGGTTGCGGATACGATTGCAGTTGTGGATATGCTTAGTTATAGTGTTAGGTTTATGGTTAGGTTTAGTGTCAGTGCTAAGATTAAAATTTGGTTTAGTTTTAGGTTTAGGGTAAGGGTTGAATTAGGTTTAGGATTATGGTTTGTGTTAGGTTTAAGTTTCGTGTTAGTATTAGGGTTAAGGTTGGGTTTTTGTTAGGGTTATGGTTAGGATTTGTGTTAGTGTTACAGTTAAAGTAATGGTTATGATTAGGGTTAGGGTTAAGTATAATATTAATTTTAGGTTGGGATTAGGGTATAAGGTAGTGTTACGGTTAGGGTTAGAGTTAAGGTTATTGTTAAATTTACGGTTAGGGATAGGTTTACATTTAAGTTTATGGTTCGGTTTAGGGTTAAGTTTGGGTTTAGGCTTATGTTTATGGTTATATTTAGGGTTAGGGTTAGATTTAGGGTTAGGGTTAGGTTAAGGTTTGGTTATAATGAGGTTTTGTATTAGGATTAGGTTCAGGGTTATGTTTAGAGTTAGTGTTAGCATTAGGCTTAGGTTTAGAGATAAATTTAGGGTTAAGTTTAGTTCTAGAGTTATTGTAGGATTAGGGTTAGTTTTAGTTTGAGATTTAGGTTTAGGTTTAGTGTTATGGTTTGGGTTTACCATTAGGGTTAGTTTTAGGCTTAATATTCGTTTTATGGTTAGTGTTAGTATTAGGTTAGGGTTAGAGTTTGCGTTAGGATTTGGGTTAGAATATGGATATGACTAGAGATAGATTTAGCCTTTTTTTAAGTATTAGTGGTAGATTTAGGGTTAAAGTTAGGGTTAGTGTTAGGGTAAGGTAAGCTTTAGAGTTAGGGTTAGGTTTAAATATAGGGTTACTGTTAGGATTTTGTTGGTGTTAAGTTTAGGGTTAGGGCTTGGGTTATTGTTAAGGTTACAGTTAGGAATAGGTTTAGGTTTAACGTTATGATTAGGTTTAATGTTAGGTTAGTGTTAGGGTTAGGTTTATGTTGAGTGTCAGGTATAGGGTTAGGGTTAGGGTAATGGTTATGGTTATAATTAGTGTTAGTGTTAGGTTTTTGGTTAGGGATAGTTTTAGGATTACAGTTAGGGTTAGAGCTAGGGTTAGGGTTAGGATTAGGGTTAGTGTTTGCTTTAGGGTTAGTGTTAGGATTAGGGTTAGTGTTAGATTTAGGGTTATGTGTAGGGTTAGGTTTAGGGTTAGGTTTTGGGTTATGGTTAGGTTTAGTGAGAGGTTTAGGCTTAGGATTTGTTTTAGGTTTAGGTTTAGTGTTATGTTTAGGGTTAGGGTTAGGGTAATGGTTATGATTAGAATTAATGTCATTGTTAAGTTTACAATTAGGGATAGTATTAGCATTATGGTTAGGTTTAGAGTTAGGGTTAGGTTCAGGATTAGAGTTAGTGTTACATTTAGGGTTAGGTGTAGGGTTAGTTTTAGTGTTAGGTTTAGGTTTAGGGTTAGGTTTAGTGTTAGGGTCATGGTTAGTGTATGTTTAGGGTTAGTGTTAGTGTTAGGTTTAGGGCTAGAATTATGGTTTGGTTTGGTGTTAGGGTTAGGGTTAGTGTTAGTGTTTGTGTTAGGATTAGGGTTAGGGTTTGGTTTATTTTAAGATTAATTTATGGTTAGTGTAAAGATTAGGTTTAGAGTTAGGGTAAGGGTTAGAATTAAGATTAGGGTTACGGTTAGGTTTAGTGTTAGATTTAGGGTAGGGGTTAGTATTAGGGTTGGGATTAGGGTTAGTGCAAGTGTTAGTTTTAGGTTTGGGTTAGGGTTAGGGTTAGTGTTATGTTTAAGATTATGGTTAATCATAGGGTTAGGGTTAGTTTTAACATAGGGTTAGGTTAGGAATTTTGTTAGGGTTAGTTTTAGGGTTAACGTTAAGGTTACGGTTAGAGATAGAATTTGAGTTAGGGTTATGGTTAGGTTTAGTCTTAGGTTTAGTGATATGTTTAGGGTTAGAGTTAGTGTTAGGGTTAATTTTATGGTTAGGTTTTGGGTTAGGGTAAGTGTTAGTTTTAGAGTTAGGGTTAGGATTAGTGGTAGGGTTAGCATTAGGGTGAGATTTAGTGTTACGTTTGGGGATAGGGTTAGGGTTAGAGTTAGGGTTAGTGTGAGAGTTAGCCTTAGGTTTAGTGTTAGGGTTATGGTTACGGTCAGAGTTAATGTTAGTTTTATGGTTAGCGTTAGTGTTAGGGTAAGTGTTAGTGTTAGGATTAGGTTAGGGTTAGGGTTTCTGTTAGGGTTAGGGTTAGGGTTAGGGTTAGGGTTAGGGATAAGGTTAGCATTAGTGTTCGGGTTAGTGTTAGGTTCAGGTTTAGGATTATGTTAGTGTTAGATTTAGGGTTAGGTTAAGGGATAAGGTTAGGGTTAGGTTTAGTATTAGGTTTAGTGTTAGTGTTAGGGTTAGTGTAAGGATTAGTTTTAGATTTAGTTTTAGGCTTAGTGTTTCAGTTAGTGTTTGGTTGAGGGTGAGGATTATGGTTAAGTTTAGACTTAGGTTTAGACTTAGGTTTAGTATTAGGGCTAGTGTTAGGTTTACGGTTACGGTTATGGTTTAGACTTGAGTTAGTGTTAGTGTTAGAGTTAGGTTTAGAGTTAGGATCAGGGTTAGGTTAGGGTCAGGGTTAGGTTTGCTGTTAGGTTTATGTTTAGTGTTAGGTTTAACTTAGGGTAAGAGGTAGGATTTGTGTTAGGGTTGGATTAGGTTTAGATTTAGGTTTACTGTTAGCTTTAGGGTTAAGGTTATTGTTAGGTTTAGTGTTAGTGTTAGGGTTAGGCTTAGGATTATGCTAAGGTTAAGGGTTAGTTTTAGGGTTTGGTTTAGGTAAGGGTTAGTGTTAGGGTGTAGCTTATGGTTAAGTTTAAGTTTAGGAGTAGTGTTAAACTTAAAGTTAGGGTTAGGGATTGTGTTAGTGTAATGGTTACTGTTACGGTTAGCATTGATGTTAACTTTACGGTGAGAGATAGAATTGAGGTTAGGGTTACGGTTATTTTTAGTCTTAGGTTTAGGGTTACAGTTAGCATTAAGGTTAGGGTTAGTGTTATGGTTTGGGTTAGGGTTAGGGTAAAGGTTAGTGTTAGGGTTTGTTTAGGATAGAGTTAACTGTAGGGTTAGCATTAGGGATCATGTGAAGTTTAGGGATAGAGTTACGTTTAGGGTTAGGGTTAGTGTTAGGGTTAGGTTTAGTGTTAGTTATAGGGGTAGGTTTAGGGTTAGGATTAGTGTTAGGGTTAGGTTTAGATTTAGGTTTAAGGTTAGGTTAATTTTAGTTTGTGTTAGGGTAAGAGTTAGGATTATATTTAGGGTTAAATTTCATAATAGTATTAAGTTGAGTGTTAGTTTTAGGTTTATTGTCAATGTTAGGGTAAAGTTTAGTATTAGGGTGTAGTATACGGTTAGGTTATGTTTAGTGTTAGCTTTAGGGTTTGGTTACGTTTAGAATTAGGTTATGGATTAATTTTAGGGTTAGGTTTAGGTTTTAGGTTATGGTTATTGTTAGGGTTATGGTTAGTGTTATTGTTAGAGTTATGGTTAAAGTTAGGGATAAGTGTTAGTGTTAGGGTTAGGCTTAGAGTTAGAGTTATGTTTAGTGTTAGCTTTAGGGTTTGGTTACGTTTAGAACCAGGTTATGGATTATTTTTAGGGTTAGGTTTAGGTTTAGGGTTAGGGTTATTGTTTTTATTAGTGTTGGGGATTAATTTTAAGGTTATGTTTAGGTTTAGGGTTAGGGTTATTGTTAGGGTTATGGTTAAAGTTAGGGTTGGGTTAATGTTAAATTTAGGTTTAGGTTTAGGGTTTGGGTAATGGTTAGGGTTAGGGTTAGGGTTAGGTTTAGTTTAGTTTAGGGTTAGGGTTAGGGTAACTATTAGGTTTAGGGTAAGGTTTAGAATTATGGTTAGTGTTAGGGTTAAGGTTATTTTTAGGGGTAAGGTTAGGGGTAGGGTAGTGTTAAATTTAAGGTTAAGGATAGGGTTTGGTTTAGTGTTAAGGTTATGTTTAGGGTTAGTGTAGTATTAACATTACCTTTAGGTATAAGTTTAGGATTAGGGTTATGGTTATGTTTAGTGTTAGGTTTAGGGTTAGGATTAAGGATAAGTTTAAGGTTAGAGTTAGGATGATGGTTAGGGTTAAGTTTAGGGTTAGTGTTAGTGTTAGGGTTAGGTTTAAGTTTATGTTTATAGTTAGTATTCAGGATATAATTAGAGTTAGGTTTAGGGATTTTGTTAGTGTTAGGGTTAGGTATAGATTGGGGATAAGATTAGACTTTGTTAGGGATAATTTTAGGATTAGGATTAGCGGTAAGTTTATTTATAATGTTGTGTTAGGTTTGTGGTTAGGTTTAAGGTTAGAGTAAGGCTTAGGGTTAGGTTTATGGTTATAATTATGGTTAGGATAAAGGTTATGGTTAGGGTTAGAGTTAGGCTTATTGTTAAATTTATGTTTAGGTTAGGGTAAGTGGATGGGTTAGTGTTAGGGTTATTGTTAAAATTAGAGTTAGGATTAGGGTTAGGATTATTGTTAGGGTTTATGGTTAGGTTTAGGGTTACTGTTAGTTTTAAGATTAGTTTTAGGGTTATTGTTAGGGTTAGAGTTAGGGTTAGGTTTACGATTTGTTAGTGTTAGGTTTAGAGTTTGGTTTAGGGTTACTGTTATGGTTATGTTTAGGTTTATTGTTACGTTTAGAGTAACAGATGAGGTTAAGATTAGGTTAAGGTTAGTGTTAAGGTTAGAGTTAGGGTTCATGATATAGTTAGTGTTAGGGTAATGCTTAGGGTTAGAGTTAGAGTATGGTATAGGTTTAGTGTTATTTTTAGTGTAAAATTAGAGTTAGGGTTAGTGTTAGGGTTAGGGTTATGTTTAGGTTTAGGGGTAGAGATAGGTTTAGTGTTAGTGTTAGGGTTATGGTTAGGTTTAGGATTAGAGTAATTGTTAGGTTTAGGTTTAGGATTAGAGTTCAGTTTAGGATAAGTGTTAGCATTATTGTTAGGGTTGGGGTTAACATTAAAATTAGTGTTAAGGTTAGGTTTAGGGTTAGATTTTTGTTAAAGGAAGGGTTAGTGTCAGAATTAGTTTTAGTGTTATGAATAGAATTAGGTTTAGGGTTAGGGTTAGGGTTAGTGTTAGTGTTAAAGTTAAGGTTACGGTTAGTGTTAGGGATAGTGTAAGGCTTAGGGTTATGGTTAGTGTTAATGTTAGGTTTAGGGTTATGTCAGGGTTAAGGTTTGTCTTAGGGTTAGGGTTAAATTTGGGGTTGCGGATAAGATTAGGTTTAGAATTATGGTTAGGTTTAGGGTTAGGTTTAGTGTTAGTGTTAAGGTCAGGGTTATGTTAATTTTTAGCGTTAGGATTAGGGTTATTATTAGGAATAGGTTAAGGTATAGCATTAGTATTAGGGTAGGGGTTAGGGTAAGGGTTAGTTAGGGTAAGGGTTAGTGTTAGGGTTGGGGTTGCAGTTATAATTAGAGTTAGTATTTGACATAGGTTTAGGTTTAGTGTTAGGGTTAGGGTTAGGGCATGGGTTAGTTTTAGAGTTATAGTTAAGATTAAGTTTATTGTTAGGTTTAGAGATAGTGTTAGTTTTATGGTTGGGGTTAGTGTTATGTTTAGTGTTAGGGTAAGGTTTAGGCTTAGGGTTAGAATTAGGATAATGTTTAGGATTATTTTACGGTTAGAATAAATTTAGATTTAGGTTCAGGGTTAGTATTCATATTATGTATAGGATTATGTTACGGTTAGTGTTAGGGTTAATGTTAGATTTAGGATTAGGTTTATGGTAAGGGTTATGTCGAGGGTTATGTTGAGGGTTATGGTTAGGTTTAGTGTTAGGGTTAGGCTTAGGGTTAGGATAAGAGTTAGTTTTAGTTTTAGTGTTAGGGATAGTTTTAAGTTTTGGGTTAGTGTTAGGATTAGGGTTAGGGTTAGTGTTAGGATTAGGTTTACGGTTAGGGATAGGGTTAGGTAAGAGTACAGTTCAGTTTAGTGTTACTTTTAGGATAAGGATTAGGATTAGCCTTAGTGTTAGGGTTATTGTTAGGGTTAGGTTTAGGGTTAAGATTAGAAATAGTGTTAGGTTTAGGGTGAGGGTTAAGGTGTCGGTTAGTATTAGGGTAAGAGTTAGGGTTACAGTTAGTGTTAGGATTAGGTTTGAGGTTAGGTTAAGGTTTAGTATTAGTGTTAGGTTTATAATTATGGTTATGTGTAGGGTTAGGGTTTGGGTTAGTGTTAGGGAAAGGTTTTGGGTTTGGGTTAGGGTTAGAACTATGGTTATGGTTAGGATTAGGGTTAGGGTTAGGGTTAAGTTTATGGTTAGTTTTAGAGTTAGGGATATGGTTAGATTTAGGTTTAGTGTTAGATTTATTGTTATGATTAGATTTGGGTTAGTGTCAGGTTTACATTTACGGTTATGGTTAGGTTTAAGTTAGTATTAGGGTTAACATTAGGGTAAGAGTTAGGGTTAGTGTTAAGGTTCGAGATAGGTTTAGAGTTAGGTTTAGTTTTAGGGTTACGTTAGGCTTAAGGTTCGGATTAGTGTTAAGCTCAGGTTTATTGTTAGAGTTAGGGTTTCTTTTAGGGTTAGGGTTATGGTTTGGTTAATTTTAGGGATTGTGTTAGGGTTAGGGGTAGGGGTAGGATTAACATTAGGGTTATGTATAGGAATAGGGTTACAGTTAGGTTTAGGATTAGGGTTATGTTTACTTTTAGTGTTAGAGTTAGGGTTAGGTTTATGGTTAGAGTTAGTGTTAGGTTTATGGTTATTTTTAGGGTTGGGGTTAGGGTTAGTTTTTAGTGTTAGGGTTATTTTAGTGTTAGGTTAGGGTTAGGATTATGGTTAGAGTCAAGCTTAACGTTAGTGAGAGTGTTAGTTTACGGTTAGGGTTAAGTTTTTTGTTAGACTTAGGGTTATGGATAGGTTTAGATTTAGTGTTAGGTTTAGGGTTAGGGTTAGATTTAGGTTTGTGTTTGGGTTTCTGTTAGGTTTAGGTTAAGGGTTAGGGTTATAGATATTTTTTGGGTTAGGTTTAGGGTTAGGTTTAGAATTAGTTTTAGGGTTAAAACTTGTGTTTGGGTTAGGCTTAAGGTTACTGTTAGTTATATGTTAGTGTTAGGGTTAGTGTTAGGGATAGGGACAGGGTTATTTTTAGGGTTAAAGTAAGGGTTAGGTTTAGGGTTAGGGTTAGGTTTAGTGTTAGGGTTAGTGTTACTGTTAGGGTTAGGGTTATGTTTAGTGTTAGTGTTGGGGTAAGGGTTAGGGTTGTGTTAAGGATTAGTTTTAGGTTTAGCGGTAAGTTTAGGGTTAGTGTTAGGGTAAGGGTTAGTGTTAGGGTTAGGGTTATGGTTTATGTTTGAGTTAGTGAAAGAATTATGGTATTTTTTAAGGTTAGATTTACAGTTAGGATTAGGGTTAGGGATATGGTTTTGTTAAGGATTAGTGTTAGGGTTAGGGTTTGGGTTAGGGTGTGGTTGAGGGTTAGTGTTAGTATTAGTTTTAGGGTTAGTGTTAGGGTTACGGTTAGGGTCAGGGTTTGGCTTACAGTTAGGTTTAGTGTTAGGGTTAGTGTTATTGTTAGATTTAGAGTTAGGGTTGGGTAAGTTTTGTGTTAGGTTCAGTTTTATCATTAGGGTTAGAATAAGGTTTATGGGTTAATGTTAGGGTTAGGTTTAGTGTTAATGTTAGGTTTAGGTTTAGGGAACGAGTTAGGATTAGGCTTATATTTAGGGTTCATGTAAGAGTTAGAGTTGGTAATACGGTTTCAGTTAGGTTTAGATGTAAGTTTAGTGTAAACATTAGAGTTGGTGTTAGGGTTAGGCATAGGATTAGTGTTATGGTTAGTTTAGGGTTAGGGTTAGGGTTTGTGTAACAGTTAGGTTTAAGGTTAGTGTTAGCGTTAGAGGTAGGTTTAGGGTTAGGGTTAGAATAGGGTTAGAGATTGTGTTTGGGTTAGGGTTAGGGTTAGGTTTGTCAATGGGATTAATGTTAGGCTTAGGTTTAAAATTAGGGCTAGTGTTAGTGTTTGGGTTAAGGTTAGGTTAAGGACTAGTGTTAGGGTTAGGTTTATAATTAGGGTTAGGGTGAGATATAATTTTAATGTTAGGGTTAGTGTTAGGTTAAGGGTAAATTTTAGGGTTATAGTTAGGGTTTGTTTAGTGATAGAATTAGGGTTAGGGTTAGGGTTATATTTAAAATTAGGTTTGTGTTAGGATTAGTGTTAAGATTAGTTTTAGTGTTAGTGTTAGTGTTAAAAATAGGGATAGCGTTATTGTTCGGGTTACGTTAGGGTTAGAGTAAAATTTAGTTTTACGGTTAGAGTTAGGTTTAGGGTTAGGGTTATATTTGTGTTAGGTTTATGGTTAGGGTTATATTAAGGGTTAATGTTAGGGTTAGGGTTAGTGTTAGTGTTATTGTTAGGGTTAGGGTTGGAGTTAGGTTAAGGGTAAGTGTTACGATATGTGTTAATGTTTGGGTTAAGGTTAGGGTTAGTTTTAAGATTTGGTTTAGGGTTAGGGTTAGGGTTAGGTTGATTTTTAGGTTTAAAGATAGGATTAGGGTTAGTGTTGGAATTACAATTAGGATTAAGTTTAGGGTTAAAGTTAAATTTAGGGTTAGTGTTAGTTCTATGGTTAGGGTTAGGTTTATGGTTAGTGTTAGGTTTAAATTTACTGTTAGATTTAATGTTAGTGTCATGGTTAGTTTAGGGTTAGGGTTACGGTACGGTTAGTGTTTGGGTTAGTGTTAGGGTTTGTGTTAGGGTTAGGGTTAGAGTTATGTTTAGTGTTAGGATTAGGGTTGGGGTTAGGTTTAGTAGTAGGTTTATAATTAGCGTTAGGCTTAGGGTTAGTTTTAGTGTTAGAATTGGGTTTAGGGTTAGGGTTAGTTTAGGGTTCGGGTTAGGTTTAGGGTTTGGTTTAGGTTAGTGTTAGGTTTAGGGTTAGGGTTAGTGTTACGGTTAGTGTTAGGATTAGGATTAGGGTTAGTTTTAGAGCTAGGGTTATCATTAGGTTTAGGTTTATGGTAATGTTTAGGATTAGGGATAGGGTTAGTTTTAGGTTTAGGTTTACTGTTAAGATTAGGGTTATGTTTCAGAATTGGGTTAGAATACAGTTTAGGGTTACAGTTTTGTTAAGGGTTAGTCTTATCATTAGTGTAAGTGTTTGGTTTTGGGTTAGTGTTAGGGTTATAGTTAGGGTTAGGGTTCGGATTATTTTTAGGGTTAGTGTTAAGGTTAGATTTTGTATTAGGTTCATGGTTACCTTTGGGGTTAGTGTTAGGGTTAGGTTTAGGGTTACTGTTAAGTTTAGGTTTACAGTTAGAGTTTTCATTGGTGTTTTACAGTTAGAGTTTTCATTGGTGTTAGGGTTAGGGTTAGTGTTAGGGTTATGTTTACATTTAGAATTAGTATTAGGCTTAGTTTTACTATTAGGGTTAGTGTTTTGGTTAGGTTAGGGTTAATGTTAACGTAAGGGTTAGGGTTAGAGTTAGGTTAGGGTTAGAGTTAGGTTAGGGTACGGGTTAGAGTTAAGTTTGGGTTACGGTTTTTAGGTTATGTTTAGGGTTATTGTTAGAGTTATGAAATGGTCTAAGATTATGTTTATGGTTAGGTACATGTTTAGGGTTAGTGTTAGGGTTAGTACTTGGGTTCAGTTTATGGTTAGGTTTAGGCAGAGTTATGGTTAGTTTTAGGATTAATAGTAGGAATAATGTTAGTGTTAAGGTTAGGCTTAGGGTTAGGATTAGGATTAGTTTTAGAGAAAGCATAAAGTTTAGGGTTATTTATACTGTTGGGGTTAGGTTAGTGTTCGGCTAGGTTTAGTTTTAGCGTTAGTATTAGAGATAGGGTTAGGGGTTGGGTTAATGTTAGGATTAGCATTAGGGTTAAATTTATGTTTAGTGTTAGTGTTAGGATTATGGTTATGGTTAGGTATAGTCATAGGGTTAGTGTTAAGGTTACAGTTAGTTTTAGGTTAGGGTTAGGATTTGTGTAAGGGTTAGGGTTATGGTTATGTTTAGGGTTATGGATAGGTTTAAGTTTAGGGTTAGGGTTAGTTTTAGGATTAGTTTTACGGTTAGGGTTAGATTTAGGTTTATTTTTAAAGTTAGTTTTAGTGTGTGTATTAGAGTTAGGGTTAAGTTTAGTGTTAGGATTAGGGTTAGGGTAGGGTAAAGTTTATGTGAGGGTTACTTTTATATTTAGGGTTAGGGTTAGGATAGGGTTAGGGTTAGGGTAAGGTTACGTTTAGGTTTTGTTTAGTGTTAGCTTTAGTTTTAAGGTTAAAGTTATGAATAGGATTAGTGTTAGGGTTAGGTTTGTGTTAAAATTAGCATTATGGTTACTGTTAGTGTTAGGTTTATGGTTAGTGTTATGGTTAGTGTTAGTTTTAGGGTTAGATTTAGGATTAGGTTTAGTGTTATGGTTAGGGTTGAGGTTAGGGTTAGTATTAGTTTTAGGGAAAAAGTTAGGTTTATGATTATTGTTAGGGTTATGGTTAGGTTATATTTCAGGATAGGTTTAGTATTAGTGATAGTATTAGGTTAAGAGTTAGGGTTTTGTCTAGGGTTGCTGTTAGGGTTAGGGATAGTGTTAGGTTTAGGTTTAGTATGAGGGTTAGGGTTATGTGTAGTGTTGCGTTTAGTGTTAGGGTTACTCTAAGGGTTAGGGTTAGAGATAGGTTAGGATTCGGGTTTATGTTAGGGTTAGGGTTATGGATAGGTTAAAGGTTAGGGTTAGGGTTTGGGTTGAATTTGGGATTAGGATTAGGGTTACAGTTAGGGTTAGTGTTATTGTTAAATTTAAAGTTAGTGTTAGGGTTAGGATTTAGTTTATTTATAAGATTAAGTTTAGTGTAGTGTTCGGGTTTGGACAGGGTTTATGTTAAAGTTAGGTTTAGGGTTCGGTTTTGGGCTAGTGTTTCATTTAGAATTAGGGTTAGGGGGCTCGGGATGTGGCTCAATTTGTAGTGTGCTCACCTGGCATGCGGGAGGCACGGGTTCGATCCTACACCATATGCAAACAAAGATGTTGTTTGATTTGAAAACTAAAATATCAACATTTAAAAATTCCCTCTCTCTCTCTCTCTCTCTCTCTCTCTCTCTCTCTCTCTCTCACTTTTAAAAACAATTTGGGTTATAGTTAGTGTTAGTGTTACGGTTGGTGTTAGGACTAGGGTTAGAGTTTGCTTTAGTGTGAGGTTTAGGATTAGGGTTAGTGTTAGGTTCAGGGTTAGATATAGGTTTAGGGTCATTGTTAGGGTTACGGTTAGGATTAGGCTTAGTGTTATGGTTAGGTTTAGTTTTAATTTTAGGGTTAAGTTCAATGTTAGATTAAGTGTTACATTTAGCTTTAGGGTTAAGTTAGGGTTAGGGTTAGGGATAGGGTTAGCCTTAGTGTTAAGGTTACTGTTAGGTTTAGGGTTAGGGTTTGGTTAGGGTTAGTGTTTGTGTTAGGGATAGGGTTATGGTAAGGATTGTGGATACTTTAGAATTAGTGTTAGGGTTAGGATTAGGTTTAGTGTTAGTGTTAGGGTTAGAATTAAGGTTAGGGTTAGGATTAGTGTTAGTGTTAGGTTTAGGCTTAGGCTTAGGTTTAGGGAAAGAGTTTTTTTAGGGTTAGGCTTAGGAAGAGGGTTAGATGCTAGTTTTAATGTTATTGTTAGGGTTATTGTTTGGGTATGTTTTATGGTCAAGTTTATTGTTAGGTTTAGGATTAGGGTGAGTGTTAAACTTAAATTTAAGGTTACGGTTTGGTTTAAAGTTAGGCTTAGGTTAGGCTTAGAGTTAATGTTAAGGTTACATTTTAGATAGGGTTAGGGGAAGTGTTAGGGTAAAAGTTAGTGTTAGGGATAGGGTTAGAGTTATAATTAGGGTTAGGTTTAGGGTTAGGGTTAGTTTCATGTTTTGAGATAGGGTTAGTGTTTGGTAAGGTTTAGGGATTTAGTTAGTGTTAAGGTTAGGGTTAATTTTAGTCTTATGGTTTTCTTAGGGTTATGGTTATGTTTAGGTTTAGTATAAAGTTTAGTTTCAAGGTTATGGTTATGGTTAGACTTAGTGTTATGGTTAGGGTTATGGTTAGGGTTAGGTTTACATTTTGTGTTAAAGTTAGGTTTAGGGTTATGGTATAAGTTAGTGTTAGGGTTAGGCTTAAAGTTAGGGTACACCTTGCAGTTAGGATTATTTTTAGGGATAGGTTCAGGTTTAGGGGTAGGGTTACGTTTAAGATTAGTTTTAGGGTTAGTGTTAGGGTTATGTTTAGAGTTCATTTTAGGCGTATATTGAGTGTTAGGTTTAAAGTTAGGTTTAGGGTTAGGGATAGGGTCATGTTTAGGTTTAGAGTTAGGTTTAGGATAAGTGTTAGCATTAGGATTAGGTTAAGGTTAATGTTAGGGTTAAGGTTAGTTTTAATGATAGGGTAAGGGTTTTGGTTAGAATTTGGTTTAGTATTAGAGATAGAGTAAGGGATACCTTTAGAGTTATAGTTAGTGTTAGATTTAGAGTTAGGGTTAGTTTTAGGGTTAGGTTTATGTAAAAGTTAAGAGTTAGTGTTAGGATTAGTGTTAAGGATATGGTTAGGTTTAGGTTTATTGGTAGGATTAGGTTTATTATTTGAGTTATGGTTAGGGTTAGGGTTAAGTTTAGGAATAGGTTTAGGTTTAGGATTAGTGTTAGGGTTAGGTTTTGGGTTAAGATTAGGATTAGTGTTAGGGTTAGGTTTAGGATTAACATTTGTGTTAGGGGCAGGGGTAGGTGCAGGGTTTGTTTCAGCATTATGAATAGGATTAAGCTTAGTTTTAGAGTTGGGTTTAGCATTCAGGTTAGTTTTAGGGTTAGTATTAGCATTAGGGTTAGTGTCAAGTATAGTGTTAGGCTTATAGTTAGGGTTAGTGATATGGTTAGGTTTGGGGTTAGGTTTGTGTTAGGATTAGGTTTAGGTTAAGGGTTAGGTATACTAATATTGTTAGGGTTAGGGTAAGGTATAGTGTTAGTGTTAGGGTTAGGGTTAGGTTACAATTACTTTTAGATTTAGTGTTAGGGTTTGTGTTATTTTTAGTATTAGGACTAGGGTTAGGTTTATACTTAAGTTTATGGTTAGGAATATGGTTAGTGTAAGGGTTACAGTTCGGTTTATTGTTAGGTTCAGGGTTAGGATTAAGATTATAGTTAGTGTTAGGGTTAGGTTTAGGGTAAGGGTTAGTGTTAGGGTTAGAGTTAGAGTTAGGTTTAGTGTTAGGATTAGGGTTAGGGTAAGGTTTCTCTTAGTTTTAGCATTAGAATTAGGGTTAGGTATAGTGTGAGGGTTAGGGTTAGAGTTAGGTTTAGCGTTAGGTTTATGATTACGGGTAGGTTTAGTGTTAGGTTATGGTTATGTTTACATTTAGGGTTAGGGTTAGGGTTAGCTTTAGGGTTAGGGTTAGTTTTAGTGTTGGGGTTAGTTTTAGGGTTAGCATTAGTGTTAGGTTTATGGATAGGGTTAGCATTAGGGTTGTGGTTAGGTTTAGTGTTAGATTTAAGGATAGCATTAGGTTTAGTGTTAGTTTTATGATTACGCTTAGGGTTAGGGTTAGCTTTGGTAGTAGGTCTAGGGTTAGGGTTAGGTTTAGATTTAGGGTTAGGATTAGAGTTAGGTTTAATTTAGGATTAGGGTTAGTATTGTGATACACTTCAGGTTGGGTTACAGTTAGGGTTTGTGTTAGTGTGAGGGTTAGTGTTAAATTAAGTTTAGGGTTATGGTTAGTGTTTTGGTCATGGTTATGTTTAGGGTTGGTTTATGGTTAGGGTTAGGATTGTGTTTAGGTACAGGGTTATATTTATTGTTAGGGTTTATATTAGGGTAGGGTTAGTTTTAGGGTAAGGATTAGTTTTAATGTTAGGGTTAGAGTTAGTTTTTGGTTAGGGTTAACTTTAGGGTTATTGTTAAAGTTAGGGTTAGTGTTAGGTTTTGTGTTAGTGTAAATTTTAGGGTTAGGTTAGTGTTAAAGTTACGGTTAGCCTTACAGTTAGGTTTATTGCTAGGTTTAGGTTTAGGGTTAAGCTTACCGTTATGTTTAGAGTTAGAGTTAGGGTTACATTTAGGGTTAGAGTTAGGGTTTGGTTTAGGGTTAGGGTTTGGGTTATTGTCAGGTTTAGGTTTAGGGTTAGTGTTAGTATTAGGTTTAGGTTTACGTTTAGTGTTAGGTATAGAATTATTGTTAGGGTTAGGGTTAGTGTTAGGATTAGGGTTAGGGATAGGGTTTGGGTTAGTTTTAGGTTTAGGGTTAGGGTTAGTGTTAGTGTAAAGATTACGGTTAGGTTTAGGGTTACTGTTAGGTTTAGGGTTAGCTTTAGGGTTACTGTTAGGGTTAGGGTTAAGGTTAGTTTAGGGTTAGGGTTTGTGTTAGGGTTATGGTTAGCATTAGTGTTAGGGTTAGTATTAGGTTTAGGGTTAGGTTTAGGGTTAGTGTTAGGGTTAGGGTTAAGTTTAGGCTAAGGGTTAGGATTAGCTTTAGGGTTCGTGTTAGGGTCAAAGTGAGGTTTAGCTTTAGGTTTAGGTTTAGAGATACTTTTAGGGTTAGTTTTATGGTTAGAGTTAGGGTTAGGGTTAGAATTAGAGTTAGAGTTTAGTTTATTCGTAGAGTTAGAATTAGAGTTATGGTTAGGGTAAATTTTGTATTAGGGTGAGTGTTAGCTTTAGAATTATGGTTATGGTTACTGTGAGCGTTTGGTTTACTTTTAGGTTTAGTGTTAGGTTTAGGGTTAGGTTTTTGGTTTGGTTTATTGTTAGGATTATGGTTATGGTTAGTTTTAGGATTAGGGTTATGATTAGTGTTAGGATTAAAATTGGTGATAGGTTTAGTGTTAGGGTTAGGGCTAATTTGAGGTTTAGGCTTAGGATTTCTGTTAAGGTTAGATTTAGGATAAGGCTTACAATTAGGTTTATTTTTAGGTTTAGGGTTATGGTTATTGTTAGGTTTAGAATTAGGCTTAGGGTTTGTGTAAAGGTTAGTTTTAGTGTTCAGATTATGTTTAGGGTTAGTTTTACTGTTAAGGTTATGGTAAGGTTTAGGATTAGGTTTAGTGTTAAACTAATGTTTAGGGTTAACAATTGTGTTAGTGTTAGTGTTAGGGTTAGGGTTATGATTTGGGTTAAGTTTCTGGTATAGATAGAATTAGTTTTATGTTACGGTTAGGTTTATTCTCAGGTTTAGGGTTAGGGTTATTTTTAGATAGTGTTTTAAAGTTAGGTATACAGTTAATGTAAGGGTTACTGTTAGGGTTTGGATTAGGGTTAGTTGTAGTGTTAGCATTAGGGTTAGGATTAGTCTTTTGGTTAGTGTTAGGGTTAAGGTTTGACTTAGGGTTAGTGTTTGGTTTAAGTTTAGGGTTAGATTTAGTTTTAATTTTAGGAGTAGGATATGGTTAGGGTTAGCGTTTGGGTTAGGGTTAGGGTTTGGTTTATGGTTAGGGTTAGTTTTACGTTTAGTGTTTATGGTTAGGGATAGTGTTAGTGTAGGTTTAGGTTTAGTGTTAAGGTTAGGGTTAGGGTAGGGTTAGTTTTATTGTTAGGGTAGGGTTATGTTTATATTTAGGGTTAGTTTTAGGATTAGGGTTAGGGTTAATGTTATGATTAGTGTTAGGAATAGGGTTAGGGTTACTCTTAGGGTTAGGGTTAAAATTAATTTATGTTTTGTGTTAGGTTTATGGTTAGGATGAGTGTTGCAGACACGATTAATATTAGGGTTAGGCTTAGGTATAGAGTTTGAATTAGTTTTAGGGTTAGGGTCAGTGTTAGGGTTAGGGTCAGGTTTAGGTTTAGGTTTGGGTTAAGGGTTGGGGTTAGGATTAGGGTTATTGTTAGGGTTAGCGTTTGGTTTAGTGTTGAGGTTAAGATTAGGGTAGGGTTTGTGTTAGTGTTAGGGTTAGTTTTAGGGTAAGGGTTAATTTTATGTTGAGGGTAAGGGTTAGGTTTAGTATTGGGTTAGTTTTAGTTTTATGTTTAAAATTAGCATTAGTGTTAGGGTTATGGTTATGGTTAGGTTTATGTTTAGTATTAAAGTTGGGATTAGGATCAGGGTTTAACGTAGTGTTAGGGTTAAGGTTATGGTTAGGGTTATTGTTTAGGTTAAGTTTAGGGATAAGTTAGAGTTAAGTTTATGGTTAGTTATAGTGTTCTGTTTAGTTTTAGGGTTAGTTTTAGGGTTAGGGTTACAATTAGGGTTAGGGTTAGGTTAAAATTTAGGGTTAGAATAAGGTTTAGTGTTAGGGTTAAATTTAGAGTTAGGGTTAGAGTTAGGGTTAGCATTAGGGTTAGGTTTAGGGTACAGTTAGTGTTAGGTTAGCTTTAGGATTAGTGTTAGGGTTAGAGTTAGTGTTAGAGTCAGTGTTAGCATTAGGGTTAGAATTAAGGTAAGGATTAGTGTTAGTTTAGGGTTAGAATTAGGTTTAAGATTTGGTTAGTGTTAGGGTTAGGGATAGAGTTAGGTATAGTGTTACAGATAGCGTTATTGTTTATGTTAGTTTTAGGGTTAGGCTTAAAGTTAGGGTTAGTTTTAGTGTTAGATTTAAGGTTAGGGTTAAGATTATGGTTAGTGCGAGTGTTAGGTTTAGGTTTAGTGTTATGGTTACGGTTACAGTTAGAGTTAGGGTTAGTTTTAGGGATACTGTTAGAGTTAGGGTTAGTGTTATGTTTAGGATTAATTTAGTGTTAGGGTTTGTATTAGGTCTTGGGTTATGGTTACATTTAGGGTTTTGGTAAGGATTAGGGTTAGGGTTAGGGTTAGTGTTAGGTTTAGAATAAGGGTTAGGGTTAGGATGAAGGTAAGGGTTAGAGTTAGGGAAAGGGTTTGTTTTAGTTGTAGTGTTAGACTTAGTATTATTGTTATTGTTAGGTTTAGGGTTAGGATTAGGGTTATGTTTAGGTTTAGTGTTATATTTAGGTAATGGATAGTGTTAGGTTTAGTGTTACTGTTAGGCTTAGGGTTAGGGTTTAGTTAAGGTTTAGTTTTACGGTCCTGGTTAGGTAAGGGTCAGTGTTACATTAAGAGTTCAGGGTTAGGATTAGTGTTAATATTAGGTTTAGCGTTAAGTATTGTTAGTGGTAGGTCTAGTGGTAGGGTTAGGGTTGAAGTTAAAAGTACCGTTAGAGATAGATTTAGGGTTAAGTTTATGGTTAGGTTTAATATTAGGTTTAGGTCTAGGGTTAGGGTTAGTGTTAGTGTTAAGGTTAATTTTGGGTTAAGAATAGGTTAAGGGTTAGTGTTAGGGTTAGGTTTGGGATAGGGTTAGTGGTAGGGTTAGCGTTAGGTTTAGGGTTATGTTTAAAGTTACAGTTTGGTTTAGTGTAATGGTTAGTGTTAGGTTTAGGGATAGTGTTAGGTTTAGGGTTAGGATTAGGTTTAGTGTTAGGCTTAGGATTATGGTTAGGGTTAGGTTTACTCTTAAGTTAAGGGTTGGGGTTAGGTTTAGGGTTAGGGTTAGTGTTAGGGTTAGGCTTAGTATCAGCATTATGGTTAGCATTAGATTCAGGTTTAGGGTTAAGTTTAGGTACAGTTTAAGGTATGTGTTAGGGTAATGTTTCAGGTTAAAATTTCGGATAGGATTAGGGTTAGAATTAGGCTTAAGTTTAGTCTTAGGGTTGTGTTAGGGTTAGTGTTAATGTTAGGGTTAGTGTTAGTGTTATGGTTAATGTTAGGGTTAATGTTAGGATACGTTTTGTGTTAGGGTTAGGGTTAGGATTAGGTTAGGTGATGGGGTTAATTTTAGGGTTATGTTTAGGAAGGGTTAGTGTTTTTGTTATGGTTAGGTTTAGTGTTAAGGTAAAGGTTATGGATAGGATTAGGTTTAATGTTAGTGTTAGCATTATGGTTAGGTTTAGTGTTAGTGTTAGGGTTAGGGTTAATTCCAGTGTTAAAGTTAGTGTTAGGTTTAGGGTTAGGCTTAGGGTTCGGTTTAGTGTTAACCTTAGTGTTGGTGTTAGGTTAGTGTTAGGTATAGGGTTAGGGTTAGTGTTATTGTTGGGGTTAGAGTTAGGGTTAGGATTAGGATTAAGGTTATGGTTAGCTTTAGTTTTAGGGTTAGTGTTATTGTTAGGGTTAGTTTTAGTGTTATGGTTAGGCTTAGTGGTAAGTTTAGTGTTTGGTTTCATGATAGGTTTAGGTTTAGGGTTAGGTTTTGGAGTATGGTTAGTGTTAGAGTTAGGCTTAGGGTTAGTATTAGGTTTTTGTTTAGGGTTAAGGTTAGTGTTATTCTTAGTACTACTGTTAGGGTTAGATTAGTGTTAAGCATAGCATTAGGGTTACTGTTAGAATTAGTATTAGTGTTAGGATTAGGTTTACTCTTAGGGTTAGGGTTAGGTATAGTGTTAGGGTTAGGTGTAGGTGTAGGGTTAAAGTTAGGTTTACGGTTATTGTTAGGGTTATATTTAGAGTTTGTGTTAGATTAATTGTTAAATTTGGGTTAAGGTGAGAGTTAGGGATAGGGTTTGAGTTAGGTTTAGGTTTAAGGTTAGTGTACGCATTAGTGTTAGTGTTAGGGTTAGGAATAGGTTCAGAGTTAGGGTTAGGTTAGGGTTAAGGTTAGGGTTAATGTTAGTGTTAGGGTTAGGGTTAGTGTTAGAATTACAGTTAGGGTTAAGTTTAGGGTTATAATTAGGTTTTGTGTTAGGGTTAGTGTTAGGGTTAGGGTTAGTGTTAGAATTAAGTTTAGTGTTAGGATTAGGGTAAATTTTATGGTTACAGTGTAGGGTTAGGGTTAGGTTAAGATTACTGATAGAATTAGGATTAGCTTTCAGGTTAGTGTTAGGGTTAGGTTTAGAGGTAGGGTTTGATTTAGGTTTAGGGTTAATGTTATGGTACAGGTAAATATTTGTGATAGGTTTAGCAATAGGTTTTGTGTTAGGTTTAATTTAGGTTTATGGTTAAGGTTCGTGTTAGGGTTAGGGTTAGTTTTAGAGTTAGGGTTAGCTTTAATGTTTGTTTTATGTTTAGCATTAGAGTTAGGGTTATGGTTAGAGTTAGGTTTAGAATTAGTGTTAGTGTTTGGGTTAAGGTTAGTTGTAAGTTAAGGGTTACAGTTAGAATTGGATTTAGGGTTAGTGATAGGGTTAGGTTAAGTTTTAGTGTTAGGATTAGAGTTAAGTATTAGTGTTAGTGTTAGGGTTAGGTTTAGGATTATGGTCAGGATTAGGGTTAGAATTAGCTTGAGGGTTAAGTTTAGGTTTAGTGTTAAGTTCAGGTTTCGAGTTTGGATTTGGTTAGTGTTTGTGTTAGGGTTAAGGTTAGGATTACGGTTAATGATAGTGTTAGTTTTAATATTAGTGTTAGGGGTAAGGTTAGGGTTATGATAAGGGTTGTTTTTAGGGTTAGGTTTAGCATTAGGTTTAGTGTTAAGTTTAAGTTTCTTTTTAGTGTTAGGGTTAGGGTTCCTGTTAAAATTAGGTTTAGAATTAGGGTAAGGGTTAGGTTTAGGGTAATACTTAGTGTTAGATTTAGTGTTAGGATTAGGGTTAGTATTAGGTTTATGGTTAGTTTTGGGTTTACGATTAGTGTTAAATTTAAGGTATAGTTAGATAGGGTAGGGTTTGAGTTATGGTTAGTGTTTGAGTTAAGGTTAGGGTTAGTGAAAGTGTTAGTGTTAGTATTAGGGTAAATGTTAAACTTAGGCTTAGGGTTATGGTTATTGTTAGGGTTAGTATTAGGTGCATGTTTAGGGTTAAGCTTATGTTGTGTTAGGGTTAGAGTTAGGTTTTGGGTTTGGCTTAGTGTTAGGTTTAAGGTTTGTGTTATGGTAGGGTTAGTGTTACCATTAGTGTTAGTGTTAGGTTTAGTGTTGGTTTTAGGGTTTTTGTTAGGTTTAGGGTTAGGGTTAGAGTTACGGATAGGATTAGATTTAGTTTTAGAGTTAGTGATAGGTTTAGAGTTACTGTTGGGATTAGGGTTAAGTTTAGAATTAGGGTAAAAGTTAGTTTTAAGGTTAGGGTGATGGCTATTGTTAGGGTTAAGTTTTTAGTTAGGGTTGGGGTGAGGGTTTGTGTTAAACTTAAGGTTAGGTTTAGGTATTGGGTTACTGTTAGGGTAAGGGTTAGGGTAAGGATTAGCATTAGGTTTAGGGTAGGTTTAGGGTTAGTATTAGAGTTAGGGTTAGGTTTAGTTTCAGGTTTTGGTTAGGTTTAGCATTGGTTTTAGGGTTAGATTTAGGATTAGGTTACAAATAAGTTTACGGTTAGTTAGGCTTAGGTTTATTTTTAGGGTTAGGATTATAGTTTGGGTCAGTGTTAGGGTTCAGAATAGGGTTAGGGTTAGGTATAGGATAATGGTTACTGTTATCCTTATGGTTAGTGTAGGTTTATTCTTAGGTTTCGGGTTAGGTTGGTTTTACCATTAGGGTAAGGGTTAGAATTAGGTTTAGGGTTAGGGTTAGGGTTAGTGTTAGGATTAGGGTTAAATTTAGGGTTTTTGTAAACTTTACATTAAGAAATATGATTAGGTTTAAGTTTAGGTTTAGGGTTAGGGTATGTGTTAAGGTTATGGATAGGGTTACGGTTAGGGTTAGGTTTAGAGTTAGGGTAAGGGTTAGTGTTAGGCTTAGTGTTAGGGATAGGGTTAGAATTAGAGTTATGGTTAGTTTTAGGATTAAAATTAGTGTTTGTGTTAGTGTTAGGGTTAGGTTTAGGATTAATTTTAGGTTTAGTGTTAGTGATAGGGTTAGTGTTAGGAGTTGGGTTAGGTTGAGGGTTAGGGTCAAGGATATGTTAAGTTTAGGGTTTGTGTTAGGGTATGTTTAAGGGTTAATGTTAGGGTTATTTTCAGTTTTAGGTTTACAGTTATGGTTAGGGTTAGAGTTAAGTTTAGGTATAGTTTTAGGGTTAGGGTTAGAGTTAGGGTTAGTTTTAGTTTTAAAGCTGAGTTTAGAACTATGGTATAAGGTATTGTTAGGGTTAGGGTTAGGGATATTGGTAAGGTTATGGTTAGGGATAGGGTTAGAGTTACATTTATGGTTAGGTGTAGTGTTAGGTTTAGGTTTGTGGTTAGGATTAGGGTTAGTGTTAGGGTTAGGGTTCGATTTATGATTAGGTTTAGCCTTAGTGTAAGGTTTGGGTTAGAATAAGATTTAGTGTTAGGGCTAGGTTGAGGGTTAGATTTAGCATTAGGCTTATGGTTAGGGTTAAAGTTAGGGTTAGGTTTAGCTTTAGGGTTAGTGTTAGTGTTAACGTGGGTGGTAGGGTTAGGGTTAGAATTAAGGTAAAGTTTAGGGTTTGGTTAGGATTAAATTTGGTTTAGGGTTAAGGTTTTTTTAGGGTTAGGTTAGGGGTTAGGTTTAGTGTTACAGTTAGGGTTTGTGTTAGTGTTAGGATTAGTCTTAGAGTTAGGATTAGGTTTAGTGTTTGGTTTAGGTTTAGGGTTAGGGTTAGGTTTAGTGTGGTTAGGTTTAGTGTGAGACTTAGGTTTAGGTTTACTGTTAAGGTTAGGTTTAGTGTGAGACTTAGGTTTAGGTTTACATTTAGGTTTAGAGTTAAGATTAGTGTTAAACTTAGTGTTAGGGATTATGTTAGTATTAGTGTTAGGGTAAGGGTTAGTGTTAAGGTTACAATTAGAGATAGAATTTGGATTAGGGTTATGGTTTAGTCTTAGGTTTAGGGGTATGGTTAGGTTTAGGATTAGTGTTAGGGTTCGTGTTATGGATAGGGTTAGGTAAGGATTAGCGTTAGGTTTAGGTTTGGAATAGTGTTAATAGTAGGATAATCTTTAGGATTAGGGTTATGTTTAGGGTTAGAGTTTGGGTTAGAATTAGGTTTAGGTTTGGGGTTATGGTTTGCGTTGGTGATAGGGTTAGACTTAGGTATAGTTTTAGGTTTAGTATTAGGGTTAGGGTTAGTGTTAGGGGTAGTCTTCAGGTTAGGGTTAGGGATAGGTTTAGGTTTAGGGTTAGTGTTAGGGTTAGGGTTTGGTTTAGGGTAAGTGTTAGGGTTCGGATTCGAATTAAGGTTTTTGTTAGGGTTAATTTTATGTTTACTTTAGGGTCAATGTCAGGTTAAGTTTAGGGAATGTGTTAAGATATGGTTTATTGTTAAGGTTGCAGATAGAATTAGGGTTAGAATTAGGCTTAGGTTTAGGGATAGGGTAAGGGTGACGTTTACGGTCAGGTTTAGGGTTCGGGTTTGGTTAGGCTTAGTGTTAGGGTTAGGGTTAGTTTTATGATTAGGGTTAGGATTACAGTTACTGTTAGGTTTGGAGTTTGGGTTATGTTTAGGGTTAGGGTTAGTTATAAATATAACATTAGGGTTAGAATTTTGATTAGTGTTAGGGTTAGTGGTATGGTTATGGTGAGGGTTATTGTTAAGGTTAAGGTAAGAGACAGGTTTACTTTTAAGGTTATGGTTAGGTTTGGTGTTAGGTTTAGGGTTAAGTTTAAGTTTATGTTTAGTGTTAGTTTTACATATATGGTTAGGGTTAGGTTAAGGGTAAGGGTTAGGGTTAGGATTAGGGTTAGTGTTAGCTTTAGTGTTAGTGTAAGGATTAAGGTTAGGGTTAGGTTGAGGGTTAGGTTTAGGGTAAGGTTCAGGTATAGATTTAGGGTTAGGGTTAGGTTTAGTGTTAGGATTAGGTATAGGGTAAGAGTAAGGTTTAGTTTTAGGTTTAGTGTTAGGTTTATGGTTAGTTTTAGTGTTCTGGTTATGGTTAGATTTATGACTAGTTTTAGTATTAGGGTTAGCGTTAGTTTTAGGGTTAAGGTTACAGTTAGAGATAGAGTGAGGGTTAGGGTTAGGTTTAGTCTTAGGTTTATGGTTAACCTAAGGGTTAGGTTTAGTGTTAGGGTTAGGGTTAGTTTAGGGTTAGGATTAGGGTAAGATTTCGTGTTAGGATTAGTTTTAGGACAGGGTTAGTGGTGGGGCTAGCATAAGGGCTATGGTTAGGTTTAGGGGTAGGGTTAATGTTAGGGTTAGGTTTAGGGTTAGTGTTAGGATTAGGTTTAGGGTTAGGTTTAATGTTAAAATGAGGATTTGTTGTAGGGTTAGGGTTAGTGTTATGGTTAGGGTTGGGGTAAGTGTTAAGATTAGGGTTAGGGTTAGGTTTAGTGTTAGGTTTAAGTTTAGTGTTAGTGTTAGGGTTAGGGTTAGGAGTAGGGTTAGGGAAACGTTAAGTTAAGTTTAGGGTCTGTGTTAGGGTTAAGTTTGCAGATTGAATTCGGTTTAGAGTTAGGCTTAGGTTTCGGGGTAGGGTTAGGTTTAACGTTAGGTTTAGTATTAGGGTTATGGCAGGCTTAGTGTTTGGGTAAGGGTTAGTTTTAGGGTTAGGGTTAGGGTTACGGTTACTGATAGTTTTGGCATTAACTTTATGGTTAGAGTTAGGGTTCATTTTAAATAAGGTTAGGGTTATAATTTTGGTTAGTGTTAGGATTCAGGTTAGAGTTAGGGTTATTGTTAATGTTTTGGTTAGGTATAGGTTTAGGGTTAGGTTTATGGTTAGGTTAAATTTTAGGTTTAGTGTTCAGATTAGGGTTAGGGTTAGTGTTAGGTTTAGGGTTAAAGTTAGGGTAAGGGTAAAGTTTAGATTTAGCATTAGTGTTAGTGTTAGGTTTGGGGTTAGGGTTTGTGTTAGGATTATGGTTAGATTTAGAGTTAGGATTAGGGTTAGTGTTAGCTTTTGTTTTAGTTTTAGGATTAGGCTTAGGGTTAGGGTAAGGTTTATGTTTAGTTTTAGGGTAAGGGTTAGATTTAGTGTTAGGGTTAGAATTAAAATTAGGGTAATGGTTAGTTTCAGGCTTAGTGCTCTTTTTAGGGTTTGGGTACAGATTACGTTTAGTTTTTGTGTTAGCGTTAAAGTAAAGTAAAGCTTAGTGTTAGGGTTATGGTTAGGGTAAGGGTTAGTATTAGGGTTAGGGTTAGGTTTACTGTTAGGATTATTTTTATATTTTGGATTAGGGTTACTGCTATAATAAGGGTTAGGGTTAAAGTAATAATTAGGATTAGTGTTAAGGTTAGGGTTATTGTTAGCATAGAGTTATGGTTAGGCTTAGGGTTAGAATTAGGGTAAAGATTAGGGTTAGGTTTAGGTTTAGGATTAGGTTTTGTGTTAGTGTTAATGTTAGGATTAGGGGTAGCTGTAGGTTTAGTGTTAGGGTTAGTGTTAAAGTTAGGTTAACATATTTAGGGTTAGTTTTAGTTTTAGGGTTTGTGATAAGCTTAAGGTTAGTTTTAAATTTAGTGTTAGTGTTAGAGTTAGGGTAAGGCTTATTCTTAGGGTTATGGTTAGGGTAAGAGTTAGTTTTAGGGTTAGGGTTAGGATTAGGGTAAGAATGAGTTTAGGGTTAGGGTTAGGGTTGGGGTTAGGCTTAAGATTAGGTTTAGTTTTAGGGTTAGGGTTATTTTTAGGGTAGAGTTATGGTTAGGTTTAGGGTTAGAATTACAGTAAGGATTAGGGTTAGGTTTAGGGATAGGATTAGGATTAGGATTAGTGTTAGTGTTAGTGTTAGGGTTAGGGTTAGGTTTATTGTTAGTGCTGGGGTTATATTTAGTGTCATAGTTAGGTTTAGGCATATATTTTGTGTTAATTTCAGGGTTAGGGTTATTTTTAGGGTTAGGATTAGTGTGAGCGATAAGGTTACAGATAGTGTTAGAGTTAGGGTTAAGTTTAGGATAAGGTTTTGGGTTAGGGTTAGGTTTAGGGTTAGGGTTATGGTTAGAATTAGGTTAGTGTGAATGTTAGGGTTAGGGTTAGGCTTAGGGTAGGGTTAGTTTATTGTTAGGGTTTGTATTAGGGTTAGGGTTTGTGTTATTGTTTGGGTTTTGGTTAGGGTTGCAGATACGATTACAGTTGGGGTTAGAATTAGGTATAGTGTAAGTTTTACGGTTAAGTTTTGGGTCAGTGTTAGGTTTAGGATTAGTCTTAGGTTTAGGTTTAGGGTAAGGTTTATTTTAGGGTTAGGGTTATGGTTTGGGTTAAGGTTACGTTTTAGTCTTAGGGTTAGTGTTAGTGTTGGTTTTGTATTAGGGTTAGGGTTAGGATTTGGGTTAGTGTTACAGTTAGGTTTATGGTTATAATTAGGATTAGGTATAGTGTTAAAGTTAGTGTTAGAATTAGGTTTTAAGGTAGTGTTAGGGTTAGGATTAGGGTTAGGGTTATTTTTAAAGTTACCCTTAGGGATTGGTTTAGAGTTAAGTTTATGGTTAGGTTTAGTGTTAAGTTTATGTTTAAGGTTATGTTTATGGTTAATGTTATGGTTAGGGTTTGATTTAGGTTTAGAGTTAGGGTTAGGATAAGTTTTGGTTATAATGCGGTTTAATATTAGGATTAGGTTTATGGTTATGTTAGAGTTTGGGTTAGCATTAGGCTTAGGGTTAAAGTTAACTTTAGAGTTATGTTTAGCTTTAGTGTTATTATTAGGATTAGTGTTATTGTTAATGTTAGTGTTAGGGTTAGGTTTAGAATTATGGTAAGGAAAGGGTTTGGTTAGTGTTACAATTAGGTTTAGGGTTAGGTTAGTGTTAGGGTTACTTTTAGGTTTAGTTTTAGAATTACAGTTAGCTTTATGGTTTGTGTTAGGGTTAGGGTAAATTTTAGTTTAGGGTAAGGTTTAGTGTTAGGTTTAGTATTAAGATTAGAGTTAGGGTTAGGTTCAGTGTTATGGTTAGGGTTTATGGTTAGAGTTAAGATTACTTTTAGGGTTAATGTTAGTTTTAGGGTTAGTGTCAGGGTTAAGATTAAGCTAGGGTTATCTTTTGTTTTAGGGATTGGTTTAGGGTTAGGACACAGATAAGATTAAGGATAGATTTAGCATTAGTGTTAGTGTTAGGTTTTTGGTTAAGATTAGGGTTATTTTAATGCTAGGGTAAGGTTTAGGGTTAGGTTTAAATATAGTGTTACTGTTAGGATTTTGGTAGTGTTAAGTTTAGGGATAGGGTTTTGGTTATTGTTAATATTACATTTAGGAATACTTTTAGGGTTAAGTATATGGTTAGGTTTAGTGTTAGTTTTAGGGTTAGGATTAGGCTTAGGTTTAGTGTTAGGTTTAGTGTCAGGGTTAGGGTAATGATTATGGTTAGAATTAGTGTGAATGTTAGGTTTAGGGTTAGGAATAGTGTTAGGATTACGCTTAGGGTTAGAGTTAGGGTTAGGGTTAGGATTACGTTTAGTGTTAGGATTAGGGTTAGTTAGATTTAGGGTTAGGTGTAGGGTTAGGTTTTGGGTTAGGTTTAGGTTTAGGATTAGGTTTAGTGTTAGGGTTAGGATTAGAGTTACGTTAAGGGTTAGTGTTATGGTTAGAGTTAGTGTTAGTGTTAGTGTTAGGGATAGGGTTAAGTTTAGGGTTAGGTTTATTGTAAGGAGATTTGTTAGGGCTAGTGTTAGTGTTATGGTTAGTGTTAGGGTAAGGATTACTTTTAGTGTAATGGTTATGGTTAGGTTTAGGGTAATAATTAGGTTTAGTTTTATTGTTAGGGTTAGGGTCATTTTTAGAGTTAGGGTTAGGTTTCGTGTTATAATTACGGTAATGAATTATGATAGGGTTAGGATTAAAATTAGGTTTAGGTTTAGAGTTAGTTTAGGGTTAGGTTTAGTGTGAGAGTTAGGTTTATGGTTAGTGTTAGGATTATGTTTAGGTTTAGGGTTAGGTTTAGGGTTAGTTTTAAGGTTAAGATTAAGTTTAGGGTTAGTGTTAGGTTTAGGGTTAGGCTTAAGGTTAGAGTTATTGTTATGGCTTGTGTTAGGATTAGGTTTAGGTTTAGTATTAGGTTGCAATTAGGATTAAGTTAGGGTAAGGTTTAGGGTTAGTGTTAGGGTTATAATTAGGGTTAGGAATAGGCTTAGCTTTAGTGTTAGGGTTATGTTTACTATTATGGTTAGCATTAGGTTTGGGGTAAAGTTTAGGGTTATGATTAGAGTTAGGGATAGTTTTAGGTTTATTTTTTGGTTTAAGGTTATGATTAGGATTAGGGTTAGGATAAGGTTAGTTTTAGGTTTAGGGTTAGAGATAGAATTAGTGTTAGTGTAAGGGTTAGGGTTAGGTTTAGGCTTAGTGTTAGTGTGAAAGTTAGGGACATGTTTAGGGGTAGTGTTCAGATTAGGGTTAGGTTTAGGGTTATAGTTAGGGTCACATTTAGGTTTAGTTGAGTGTTAAGATTAAAGCTAGCATGAGGGTTAGATTTTGGGTTAGGCTTAGGGTTTGATTTAGTGTTATGGTTAGGTTTAGGTTTTGAGTTAGGGTTAGTGTTAGTCATAGGATACGGTTACGTTTAGTGTTAGTATTAGGGTTACAGTTAAAGCTATCTTTAGTTTTAATGTGAGAGTTAGGAATAGGGTTAATGTTAAGTTTAGGGTTATGGGTGAACTTAGATTGTGTATTAGGTTTATTGTTAGGGTTAGGGTTAGCTGTAAGGTTAGAGTTAGATTAGGGTTAGGGTTTGTGTTAGGCTTAGGTTTAGCAATATGTTTAGTGTTCGTGTTAGTGTTAGGTTTAGGTTTAGGTTTACGGTTAGAGTTATGGCTAGCTTTATGGTTAGGGTAAGTTTTAGGTTTAGGTTTAGGGTTAGGGTTAGTTTTAGGATTACAGTCAGAGTTTGGTTTATTATTAGGATTAGTTTATTGTTAGTGTGAGGATTAGGTTTAGTTTTAGAATTAGTGTTAGGTTTCAGTTTAGGTTTAGGGTTAGGTTAAGGTTTATGGTTCAGATTTGTGTTATGGATAAGTTTAGGATTAGAATTACAGTTAGGTTTAGTGTTAGGTTTAGGGGTAGGGTTAGTGTTAGGGTTAGGGTTAGGGTTAGGTTTAGGGATTAGGTTAAGTTTAGGGTGTGTGTTACAGTAAGGATTAGGGTTAAGTTTTCAGATAGGATTAGGGATAGAGTTAGGCTTACGTTATGGGGTAGGGATAGGTTTAGGGTTAGATTTAGTATTAGGCTTAGGGTTATGGTAGGCTTAGTGTTTGTGTAAGGGTTAGTTTTAGGGTTAGGGTTAGGGTTAGGTTTATGATTACTGATAGTTTCAGCGTAACGTTTATGGTTAGAGTTCGGGTTCATTTTAAATAAGGTTAGGGTTTTAATTTTTTTTAGTGTTACGGTTAGGTTTAGGGTTAGGGTTATTGTTAAGGTTATGGTTAGGTATAGGTTTAGGATTAGTGCTATGGTTAGGTTAAGTGTTGGGTTTAGGGTTATGGTTAGGTTTAGGTTTAGTGTTAGGTTTAGAGTTAAAGTTCGAGTAAGGGTAAAGTTTATATTTAGCACTAGTGTTAGTGTTAGGTTTATGGTTAGTGTTAGTTTTGGGATTACAGTTAGGGTTAGAGTTAGGATTAGGGTAAGGATTTGGGTTAGTGTTAGCTTTAGATTTAGTTTTAGTGTTAGGATTTGGGTTAAAGTAAGATTTGTGCTTAGTTTTATGGTAAGGGTTAGATTTATTGTTAGGGTTAGAATTAAAGTTAGGGTAACAGTTATTTTTAGGCTTAGGGTTATGTTTAAGGTTTAGGTTAAGATTAAGTTTAGAGTTATGGTTAGGGTTAGGGTTAGAGTTAGGGTAAAGCTTATTGTTAGATTTATGGATAGGGTTAGGGTTAGTGTTAGGGTTAGGGCTAGATTTAGGGTAAAGATTATAGTTAGAATTTGGATTAGGGTTAGTGTTAGAGTCAGATTTATGGTAAGGGTAATAATTAGGTTTAGTGTTAGGGTTAGGGTTAGGTTTAGGGTTAGGGTTACTGTTATGATTATGGTTATTGTTATTTAGAATTATAGTTAGGTATGGGGTTAGAATTAGGGTAATGACTAGGGTTTGGGCTAGGTTCAGGATTAGGTTTAGGGTTTGTGTTAGTGTTAGGGTTAAGGTTAGGGGTTGGTTTAGTGTTAGGGTTAGGGTTAAAGTTAGGTTAACAGTTAGTTTTATGCTTTGTGTTAGGTTCAGATTTTGGCTTAAGCTTAAGTTTAGTGTTATGTTTACTGTTAGGGTTAGAGTTAGGGTAAGGCTTAGTATTAGTGTTATGGTTAGGGTTAGGTTTAGTGTTAGAATTAGGATTAGGTTAATGGTTAGGATTATTGTTAGATTTTAAATTAGAATTAGTGTTATAGTTAGGGTTAGGTTTAGGATAAGAATTAGGTTAGTTTTAGGGTTAGGGTTAGGTTTAAAATTAGGGTTAGTGTTAGGGTTATTTTCAGGGTAGAATTATGGTTAGTTTTAGGGTTAGAATTACAGTAAGTATTAGGGTTAGGGTTAGGTTTAGTATTAGTGCTGGGGTTAGAGTTAGTATTAGGGTTAGGTTTAAGGTTAATTTTAGTATTAGGTTTAGGGTTACATTTATGGTTAGGATTAGTGTGAGAGATAAGGTTACAGTTAGTGTTAGAGTTAGGGTTAAGGTTAGGATTAGGGTATGAGTTAGGGTTAGGTTTAGTGTTAGAGTTATGGTTAGGATTATGTTTAGTGTTAGTGTTACATTTAAGTTTGGGGTTAGGGTAGGGTTAGTTTATGGTTACGGTTTGTGTTAGAGTTAGGATTATGTTTTGTGTTATTGTTAGGGTTTTGGTTAGGGTTGTGGATACGATTACAATTGGGGTAAGGCTTATATATAGTCTTAGGGTTAGGGTTAGGTTTAGGGTCAGTGTTAGAGTTAGGGTTAGGTTTAGGTTTAGGTTTAGGTTTAGTATAAGTGTTGGTTTAGGTTAATGTTATTAGGGTTGCGTTTTAGTGTTAGGGTTAGGGTTAATGTTGGGTTTGTGTTAGGGTTTGTCTTAAGTTTTGGGTTAGTGTTATGGCTAGGGTTATGGTGATTATTAGGGTTAGGTATAGTGTAAAAGTTAGGGTTAGGGTTACCTTTAAGGTAGTGTTAGAGTTAGGATTAGGTTTAGAGTTATTGTTAATGTTACAGGTAGAGATAAGTTTAGAGTTAAGGTAATGGTTAGGTTTAGTGTTAGGTTTAGGTTTAGGGTTATGTTTAGGGTTAGTGTTAGGGTTAGGGTTAGATTTAGGGTTAAGGTTAGTGTTAGGGTAATGTTTGGTTATAATGAGGTTTATTGTTAGAATTAATTTTAGTGTTAGATGTAGAGTTAGGTTTAGCATTATGCCTAGGGTTAGAGTTAAATTTAGGGTAAAGTTTAGTTTTAGTGTTACTGTTAGTTTTAGTGTTAAGTTTAGTGTTAGGTTTAGGGTTAGAATTAAGGTAAAGACAGGGTTAGGTTAGTGTTAGAATTAGGTTTAGGGTTATGGTTCGTGTCAGGGTTAGGGTTAGGTTTATTTTTTTTTTATTGGTTGTTCAAAACATTACAAAGCTCTTGACATATCATATTTCATACATTTGATTCAAGTGGGTTTTGAACTCCCAATTTTACCCCAAATACAGATTGCAGAATCACATCGGTTACCCATCCACATTTTAACATAATGCCCTATTAGTAACTGTTGTATTCTGCTACCTTTCCTATCCTCTACAATCTCCCCTCCCCTCCCTTCCCATCTTCTCTCTCTACCCCATCTACTGTAATTCATTTCTCTCCTTGTTTATTTTCCCATTCCCCTCACAACCTCTTATATGTAATTTTATATAACCATGCGGGTCTCCCTCCATTACCATGCAATTTCCCTTTTCTCTCCCTTTCCCTCTCACCTCATGTATCTGTTTAATGTTAATCTTTTCTTCCTGCTCTTCCTCCCTGCTTTGTTCTTAGTTGCTCTCATTATATCAAAGAAGACATTTGGTATTTGTTTTTTAGGGATTGGCTAGCTTCACTAAACATAATCTGCTCTAGTGCCATCCATTTCCCTGCAAATTCCATGATTTTGTCATTTTTAGTGCTGTATAATTCTCCATTGTGTATAAATGCCACATTTTTTATCCATTCATTGATTGAAGGGCATCTGGGTTGGTTCCACAGTCTAGCAATTGTGAATTGTGCTGCTATGAACATTGATGTAGCAGTATCCCTGTAGTACGCTCTTTTAAGGTCTTCAGGGAATAGTCCAAGAAGGGCAATAGCTGGGTCAAATGGTGGTTCTATTCCGAGCTTTCCCAGGAAACTCCATACTGCTTTCCAAATTGGCCGCACCAGTTTGCAGTCCCACCAGCAATGTACAAGAGTACCCTTTTCCCCACATCCTCTCCAGCACTTGTTGTTGTTTGACATCATAATGGCTGCCAATCTTACTGGAGTGAGATGGTATCTTAGGGTGGTTTTGATTTGTATTTCTCTGACTGCTAGTGATGGTGAGCATTTTTTCATGTACTTGTTGATTGATTGTATGTCCTCCTCTGAGAAGTATCTGTTCAGGTCTTTGGCCCATTTGTTGATTGGGTTATTTGTTTTCATATTGTTTAATTTTTTGAGTTCTTTGTATAATCTGGATATTAGGGCTCTATCTGAAGTGTGAGGAGTAAAAATTTGTTCCCATGATGTAGGATCCATATTTACCTCTCTTATTGTTTCTCTTGCTGAGAAAAAACTTTTCAGTTTAAGTAAGTCCCATTTGTTGATTCTTGTTATTAACTTTTGTGCTACGGGTGTCCTATTAAGGAATTTGGAGCCTGACCCCACAATATGTAGATCGGAGCCAACTTTTTCTTCTATCAGACACAGAGTCTCTGATTTGATATCTAGCTCCTTGATCCACTTTGAGTTCACTTTTGTGCATGGCAAGAGGAGGGAATTGAGTTTCATTTTGTTGCATATGGATTTCCAGTTTTCCCAACACCATTTGTTGAAGATGTTCTCCTTCCTCCATTGCAGGCTTTTAGCTCCTTTATCAAATATAAGATAGTTGTAGCTTTGTGGATTAGTCTCTGTGTCCTCTATTCTATACCGTTGGTCCACCCGCCTGTTTTGGTACCAGTACCATGCTGTTTTTGTTACTATTGCTCTGTTATATAGTTTTAAATCCGGTATCACTATACCACCTGATTCACACTTCCTGCTTAGAATTGCTTTTGCTATTCTGGGTCTTTTATTTTTCCATATGAATTTCATGATTGCTTTATCTATTTCTACAAGAAATTCCATTGGGGTTTTGATTGGCATTGCATTAAACCTATAGAGAACTTTTGGTAATATTGCCATTTTGATGATGTTAGTTCTGCCTATCCATGAACAGGGAATATTTTTTCCATCTTCTAAGATCTTCTTCTACATCTCTTTTTAGGGCTTTGTAGTTTTCATTGTATAAATCCTTCACCTCTTTTGTTAGGTTGATTCCCAAGTATTTTAATTTTTTGAGGATATTGTGAATGGGGTGTTTTTCCTCATTTCCGTTTCAGAAGATTTGTCGCTGATATACAGAAATGCCTTTGATTTATGCGTATTGATTTCATATCCGGCCACTTTGCTGAATTCATTTATTAGTTCTAGTAGTTTTTTTGTAGACCCTTTTGGGTCTTCTAGGTATAGAATCATGTCACCCGCAAATAGTGATAATTTAAGTTCTTCCTTTCCTATTTTTATGCCTTTAATTTCTTTCGTCTGTCTAATTGCTCTGGCCAGTGTTTCGAGAACTATATTGAATAGAAGTGGTGATAGAGGGCATCCCTGTCTTGTTCAAGATTTTAGGGGGAATGCCTTCAATTTTTCTCAATTGAGAATGATGATATCCTGAGGCTTAGCATAGATAGCTTTTACCATGTCGAGGTAAGTTCCTGTTATCCCTAGTTTTTCTAATGTTTTGAACATAAAGGGATGCTGTACTTTGTCGAATGCTTTTTCTGCGTGTATTGAGATGATTATATGGTTCTTATCTTTAAGTCTATTGATGTGGTGAATAACATTTATTGATTTTCGTATATTGAACCATCCTTGCATCCCAGGGATAAATCCTACCTGATCACGTTGCACAATTTTTTTGTTTTGCCTTTGTATCCGATTCACCAGAATTTTATTGAGGATTTTTGCATCTAGGTTCATTAGAGATATTGGTCTGTAGTTTTCTTTCTTTGACTTGTCTTTTTCTGGTTTCGGAATCATGGTGATGTTGGCCTCATAGAATGAATTTGGCAGAGCTCCCTCTTTTTCTATTTCCTGAAATAGCTTGAAAAGTAATGGTATTAATTCTTCCTTAAAGGTTTTGTAAAACTCCGCTGTATACCCATCCGGTCCTGGGCTTTTCTTGGTTGGAAGTCTTTTGATTGCTTCTTCTATTTCATCTATTGATATTGGTCTGTTTAAGTAGTGAGTATCCTCCTGACTCAGTCTGGGCAAATCATATGACTTAAGGAATTTATCAATGTCATCACTATCTTCTATTTTATTGGAATATAGTTTTTCAAAATAATTTCTAATTGTCTTCTGTATTTCTGTAGCGTCTGTTGTGATATTGCCTTTTTCATCCCGTATGTTAGTAATTTGAGTTGTCTCTCTTCTTCTCTTCATTAGCATGGCTAAGGGTCTGTGGATCTTATTTAATTTTTCAAAGAACCAACTTTTAGTTTTGTTAATTTTTTCAATAGTTTCTTTTGTTTCAATTTTGTTGGTTTCCGCTCTGATTTTAATTATTTCTTGCCTTCTGCTACACTTGCTGTTGTTTTGCTCTTCCTTTTCTAGGGCTTTGAGATGAAGTGTGAGCTCATTTATTTGTTGTTTTTTTTCCTTTTTTTGAGGAATGACCTCTAGGCAATGAATTTCCCTCTTAAAACTGCTTTCATTGTGTCCCTTAGATTCTGATATGTTGTGTCTGTATTTTCATTTATCTCTAAGAATTTTTTTTTATTTCCTCCTTTATGTCTTCTGTAACCCATTGATCACTCAGTAACATATTGTTCATTTTCCATGTGATGTAGGATTTTTCCTTCCTTCTTTTATCATTGATTTCCAGTTTCATTCCATTATGATCAGATGAAATGCATGGGATTATCTCCACCCCTTTATATTTACTGAGGGTTGCCCTATGGCATAATATACGGTCTATTTTTGAGAAGGATCCATGTGCTGCTGAGAAAAAAGTATATCCACTTGATGATGGTTGATATATTCTATATATGTCAGTTAAGTCTAGGTTGTTGTTTGTGATATTGAGTTCTATCGTTTTTTTATTCAACTTTTGTTTGGAGGATCTGTCCAATGGTGAGAGAGGTGTGTTGAAGTCACCAATAATTCTTGTGTTGTGGTCTATTTTATTCTGGAACTTGAGGAGAATTTGTTTTACGAACATCGCAGCACCATTATTTGGTGCATACATATTGATAATTTTTATGTCTTGTTGGTGAATGGTTCCTTTTAACAGTATATAATGTCCTTCCTTATCCCTTTTGATTAACTTAGTCTTGAAGTCGATTTTATTCAATATGAGGATGGCCATCCCTGCTTTCTTACGAGGACCGTGTGCGTGTTATATTTTCTCCCAACCTTTCACCTTCAGCCTGTGTATGTCTTTTGCAATCAGATGTGTCTCCTGGAGGCAGCATATTGTTGGATTTGTTTTTTAATCCATGTTACCATCCTATGTCGCTTTATTGGAGAGTTTAAGCCATTAACATTTAGAGTTACTATTGATATATGGTTTGTACTTCCAGCCATGTTTGATTATTTATCTTCTTTTTTATTTAATTTAGTTTGTTTCTCCATGGTTAGTTTTCCCCTGCCCTCTGTTTTTATAGAGGCACTTCCCACTGATGGTTTTGGTTATTGTTTTTCATTTCTTCCTCGTGTAGTGTTTTGCTCAAGATGCTTTGCAATGCTGGTTTTCTGGCTGCAAATTCTTTTAGCTTTTGTTTATCATGAAAGATTTTTATTTCGTTGTCATACCTGAAGCTTAATTTTGCTGGATACAGAATTCTTGTTGGCATCCATTGTCTTTCAGTGTTTGAAATACGTTGTTCTAGGATCTTCTCACTTTCAGCATCTGTGATGAAAAATCTGTTGTTAACCTTATTGGTTTACCCCTGAATGTAATCTGCCTCCTTTCTCTTGTAGCTTTTAATATTTTCTCTTTGTTCTGTATATTGGATATCTTCATAGCAATTGCCTTTGCATTGGTCTACTGTGATTTTGTGTGCTCGGTGTCCTGTATGCATCTAAAATTTGTATATCTGTTTCCTTTTTTATTTCTGGAAATTTTTCTGTAATTATTTCATTCAGTAGGCTACTCATTCCCTTGGTTTGAATCTCTGTACCTTCGTCTATCCTGATGACTCGTAGGTTTGGTTTTTTTATGTTATCCCATATCTCTTGGATGTTTCTCTCGTGATTTTTAACCAGCCTTTCTGAGTTGGCTAGGCTCTTTTCAAGATGATATATTTTGTCTTCATTATCTGACATTCTGGCTTCCACTTGTTCCACTCTGTTAGTGATACTCTCAATTCAGTTTTTAATTTGGTTTATCATTTCCTTCATTTCTAGTATTATTGTTTGATTTTTTTTTTTATAATCTCTATCTCCTGATAAAGATGCTTAACTTCTTCTTTTATCTGTTTATGTAATTCATTTTCAAAGTGTTCTTTCACTGTTTGGATTTGCTCTCTCGTATCCTCTATAAGGTTCCATTCCACCTGTCTAAAGTATTCCTTGAGTTCTTTATATGACCATTTTTCTGATGACTCTAGGTCCTCCTGAATATTTAGGCTGTCCTTATTGTTTGTACCCCTTTTCTTCCTTGCTTTTTTATGCTGCTCATGTTACTTCTTGTTCTGTTTGACTGCTGAGTTACTGTTTACTCTTATAAATTTATTTGATGCTTGGGAGGAAAGATATTAGAAGGGAAGGGAAGAAGTCACTAAAAAGAGAATGAGAGTAGGCAGGTAGAATTCAATGAAGGGGAATAAGAAAATTGAAAAGAAATGAAAAGACAAAAGAAACAAAAACAAACCACACACAAAAAAAGTTAGAAAATAAAAAAAGAAAAGAAAAAAAAAATTACAAAAATAATAATGATAGTATAAATAATGAAAATTAAAATTAAAATAATAATAATAATAATAATAATAATAAAATAAAAAAATTAAAAACATTAAAAAAGTTAAAGAATAACAACAAAAAAATTGAAAATTAAAGAAATAAAAAGAAAAAGAAAAAAAAATGATGATAATAATAATAATAATAATTGCAGTCATAGAGTTCAATTAATTTCTCTTCCAGAAGTTGGAGCTGTGCCCACTGGGTCAAGCTTCTCCTCTCACTAGGTTGGAACCAATCACTGTGCAGCAGCTCTTCCTAACAGAATGGGCGCGTCTCCAATCCTGAGTGTCTAGGGCATTCTCTTGTGTTTCCTCAAGCCAGGCCGCACTCACCTGTGACGCTCACCACAATACTGGCTACACACCATGTCCGCTGCTCCTGGGAGCCCTGTCGCACTGGTTTCAATGCAGTTATCTCCTCCGCCCGTGACGTCAGTTCTCTGCCAAGGAGGTATCCCATGCAAATGGTGAGCATTCCTTCCCTTTGCCGGGTGACCAATGCAAGGGGTGGGTCCTGACTGTCTCTCCCAATCCCTGTTTCAATCCTGTGGCCACTGCCTATGAAGGCTCAGTTGGTTTTTACCTCTAAAAGTTCATAAGGGCCAACCAGTTATTTCAGCAGGATCGTTAGTGCTGAGTCACGAGAAGCAGGTGAACCGGAGCTTGAATGCAGCCGATCCGGGCTCGGTGTGTGAGTTCTGAGGGGTCCAGACTTTACACCCCAGATCCACGTCAGCTCAGCATTGCCTATTGATCCTGAGCAAACAGCATTTATACAATTTACAGCTCCCTATGCCCGCACAGTTGAAGAGGTCAGAGACTTGATCTCTCCCCGCCCGCTGCCATGTTAGATCTCCTCAATGATATTCATGTTGGCCTTACAGCTTCCTGGCATAAGCAAGTTCTTGGGATTATACAAACTGCTGCTTCTGTTTTCAGTCCAGATTTCTAGAAATTAAACCGTGCCGCTGTCGCCTCTTCCCCAGGGCCACACTCAGGGGCGCCGCGCTTGTCTGCGACCGTAGCTGCGCCACTGCCCGGTGCCCGGCCCCCGGGGCCCAAGTGGCTGCCACCGCGGCTGTGCAGCCCCTTCCTCTGGAGCATGGGTCCCCTCACATGGGGATGCAGAACGACCCCAGAGCAGGCTCTGCCCGAGGGTGCAGCGGCAAACAGGTGACCCAGGCGCTCAAGGCTGCGGTCCAGCCTTCGGAGGACAGGGCTCGGCACACAGCCCAGCTCCAACCTCTATGTGTGGCTGCCGGACAATGTAGACATAGCCATCAAGACAGCAAGCAGAGAGCAAATGGCGGCTCCCACGGAGTGGATTTTTGGCACAGAAACCGCAGCCCAGCCAACAATCCCAATCCACAAACTCTCCCTGTATAAAAAACATTCAAAAAAAAAATGCGGGGCGCACTGAGCTTTCTTTGCCTAGGGTACTTACAATCCACTGCTGATTACACATTCACATTCTCTGCCTGGAGGGAAGTGAAAGAGGAAGCAGATGGGAGCAAAGCGCCCGTGGCTCTGGGCGGCAAAGCGTCCGGGAGCCAAGCGTCTCTTTTTCGATCTCTTTGTTCTTCCTTCTGCTTGGCAAAGTGGTCCGCTACAGATTAATGGTGAAAGGAGCTCTTACATGCTGTGCGAAATCTCGATTGGGGTTAGGTTTAGGTTTAGAGTTACAGTTAGGGTTACGGTTTGTGTTAACGTTAGGGTAAAGTTTAGAGTTAGGGTAAATTTTAGGGTTAGGGTTAGCGTTAGTGTTAGTTTAGTAATAAGTTTATGGTTAGGGTTAGTTTTAGTGAGAGAGTTAGGTTTAGGTACCATGATAGGTTTAGGGTTTGGTTAAAATTAGTGTTAGTTTTAGGGTTAATGTTACATTTAGGGTTAGTGTTAGTGTTAGGATTAGGTTATGGTTAGGGTTTGTGTTAGGAATTGAGTTAGGGTTAGGGTTAGGATACAGATAAGATTAAGGATAGATTTAGTGTTAATGTTAGGGTTAGTGTTAGGGTTAGGGTTAGTGTTAAGGTTAGGGTTAGGTTAACGATTAGGTTTAGCATTAGGTTTAAATATAGGGTTACTGATAGGATTTTGGTAGTGTTAGTTTTAGCGTTTTGGTTTGGGTTATTGTTAAGGTTACAATTTAAAATAGGTTTAGGTTTAAGGTTATGGTTAGATTTTGTGTTAGCTTTAGGGTTAGGGTTAGGGTAATGGTTATGGTTAAAATTAGTGTTAGTGTTACGTTTAGGGTTAGGGATAGTGTTAGGACTATGGTTAGGGATAGAGTTAGTGTTAGGGTTAGGATTAGGGTTAGTATTAGATTTAGGGTTAGTGTTAGGATTAGGGTTAGTGTTAGATTTAGGGTTAGGTGTAGGTTTAGGTTTAAGTTTAGGTTTAGGGTTAGGGTTAGGTTTAGAGTTAGGTTAGTGTTAGGGTTAGGGTACGGGTTAGGGTTAGAGTTACGATAAGGTTTTGTGTTAGTGTTAGGGTTAGTGTTAGGGTTAGGGTTAGTTTTAGGGGTAGGTTCATTGTTAAGATATTGGTTAGGGGTAGTATTAGTGTTAGGTTTAGTGTTAGGATAAGAATTAGGTTTAGTGTTAGGGTTAGAATAAGAATTAGGTTTTGGGTTAGTGTTAGCTTTGGGGTTATAATTAGGGTTAATTTTAGGGTTATAATTAGGGTAATGATTAGTGATAGGGTCAGGATTAGCATTAGGTTTAGGTTCATGGTTAGGTTTAGTGTTAGGGTAAGTGTGAGAGTTAGGGTTATGGTTAGTGTTAGGATTAGGGTTAGGTTTAGTGTTAGGGTTTGAGTTAGGGTTAGGTTTAGGGTAAGATTAGGTTTAGGTTTAGTGCTAGGTTTAGGGTTAGGCTTAGGGTTAGATTAATTTATGGTTATGGTTTGTGTTAGGGTTAGGGATAAGGTTAGAATTAGGATTGCGATTAGGATTAGGGTTAGAGTTAGGGTTAGGTTTAGTGTTAGGGTTATAAATAGGTTTAGGATTGGGCTTAGCTTTAGTGTTAGGGTCAGGTTTAGTATTATGGTTAGCGTTAGGGTTGGGGTAAAGTTTAGGTTTATGATTAGAGGTAGGGTTAGTGTTAGGTTTAGTTTTTGGTTTAGGAATAGGGTTAGGATTAACATTAGGATAAGGTTAGTTTTAGGGTTTAGGGTTATTGATAGAGTTAATTTTAGTGTTAGGGTGAGTGTTAGGTTTAGGTTTAGTGTTAGTGTTAAGGTTAGGGACATGGTTAGGGGTAGTGTTCAGTTTAGGTTTCAGTTTAGGGTTATGGTTAGGGATAAGTTTATGGTTACTTGAGGGTTAGGGTTAGGGTTAGCATGATGGTTATATTTAGGATTAGGATTAGGGTTTGGTTTAGTATTATGATTAGGTATAGGATTTGTCTTAGGATTAGTGTTAGGCTTAGGATAGGGTTAGGTTTAGTGTTAGTATTAGGGTTAAAGTTATGGTTAGTTTTAATGTGAGAGTTAGGATTAGGGTTATGGGTAAACATAGGTTTTCTATTAGGCTTACTGTTAGGGTTAGGGTAAGCTTAGGGTTAGGGTTAGCTTTTAGGGTTAGGTTTTGTGTTAGTTTATGGTTAGTATTATGTTTAGTGATAGAGATAGTGTTACGTTTAGGTTTTTGTTTACGGTTAGTGTTAGGGTTAAGTTTATTGTTAGAGTTAGTGTTAGGGTTCGGGTTAGTTTTATGGTTAGTGTTAAACTTAGGGTTAGGGTTTTGTTTATTGTTAGTATTAGTTAATGTTTAGTGGAAGGATTAGTTTTAGGTTCAGGTTTAGGGTTAGAATTAGTGTTAGATTTAGGGTTAGGATTAGGGTTAAGGTTAGGTTTAGGGTTCGGATTTGTGTTAGGGATAGGTTAAAAATTAGGGTTATGGTTAATTTTAGTGTTAGCTTTAGGGTTAGTGTTAGTGTTAGGCTTAGGGTTAGGGTTAGGGTGAGTGTAAGTGTTAGTTTTAGGGTTTGGGTTTGGGTTAGGCTTAGTGTTAGATTAAATTTATGATTACATATACAGTGAGGGTTAGTGTTAATCAGGGTTACATTAGGAATTGTGTTAGTGTTAGGGTTAGAGTTATGGTTAAGGTTATGGTTAGAGATAGAGTTAGGGTTAGCGTTATGGTTAAGTTTAGTCTTAGGTTTAGTGTTAGGTTTAGGTTTAGATTTAGTGTTAGTTTTAAGGTTAGGAATAGGCTTAGGAAAGTATTAGTGTTAGGGTTAGGGTTAGGAATAGTGATAGGTTTAGCTTTAGAGTTAGGGTTAGGTTTAGGCTTAGGGTTTGGGTTAATGTTAGGGTTAGGTTTAGGTTTAGTGGTAGGGCTAGGGTTTGTGTTAGGTTTAGGATTTGGGATAGGATTAGGTTTAATGTTAGGGTTAGGGTTAGGGTTTGGTTTATGGTTAGGTTTAGTTTTAGGTTGAAATTTAGAGTTAATGTTAGGGTAATGGATAGTGTTAGGATTAGGGTTAGGGCAAGGTTCAGTGTTAGGATTAGGGTTAGGTTAGGTTTATATTTAGATTGGTTGTTAGGGTTAGTGTTATGGTTAATGTAAAGTTAGGGTTAGGGATAGGGTTAGGGTAACTCTTAGGATTAGTTTTAGTGTTTGTGTTAGGTTTTTTGTTAGGGTTTAGTGTTGCAGATACAATTACAGTTAGGGTTAGTCTTAGGTATAATGTTAGGGTTTGGGTGAGTGTTAGGGTTAGGTTAGGGTTAAGTTTAGGTTTAGGGTAAGGGTTGGCGTTAGGGATAGTGTTGTGGATAGGGTTAGGGTTTGGTTCAGTGTTAGGTTTATGGTTATGGTAGGGTTTGTCTTAGTGTTAGGGTACTAATTAGGGTTAGTGTTAGGATTAGGGTTATGGTTAGGTTTAGGATTAGGTTTATTACTAAACTTTTTTTAGGTTTAGGGTTTAAGGTAGTGTTAGGGTTATGGTTAGGGTTAGGGTTATTGTTAAGATTATGGTTAGGGACAGCGTTAGAATTAAAGTTACAGTTAGGTTTAGTGTTAGATTTAGGTTTAGAGTTATTGTTAGGATTTGGGTTAGATTTAGGGTTAGGGTTAGGGTTAGCATAAGGTTTAGGGTTAAAATTAATTTTAGGGTTAGAGTTAGGTTTAGGGATAGGTTTAGAGTTAGCATTAGCATTAGGTTTAGGTTTAGGGTTAAAGTTAGGGTTAGGTTTAGCTTTAGGGTTAGTTTTAGGTTCAGCGTTAGTGTTAGTGTTCAGGTTAGTATTAGGGTTAAGGTAAGAATTGAGGTAAGGATTAGGGTTATATTAGGGTTAGTATTAGTTTTAAGGTTAGGGTTAGTGTTAGAATTAGGGTTAGGGTTTAGTGTTACATTTAGCATTAGAGCTTCTGTTAGGGTTAGAGTTAGGATTAGGTTTAGGGTTAGTTTAGTGTTAATTTTAGGGTTAGGGTTAGGGTTAGAGTTAGGGTGAATGTGAGAGTTAGGTTTAGGTTTAATATTAGGGTTAGGGTTATGTTTAGAGTTAGGGTTAATTTTAGGGTTAGTGTTTGGCTTAGGGTTAGTGTTAAGATTAGGTTAGGGTTAGGGTTTGTTTTAGGGATTGGGTTAGGGTTAGGTTTAGGGTTTCGGTTAGGATTAGGGTTAAGATTAGGACAGGGTTAGCATTAGTGTTAGGGTTAGGGTTAGGGTAAGGAATACGTTAGTGTTAGAGCTATGGTTAGGAAAAGGATACGGTTATGGTTAGGTTTAGGATAGAGTTTAGTGTTAGGGTTAGGGTTCGGGTAAGGGTTAGTTTTAGGTTTAGATTTTGGGTTAGTGTTTGATTTAGTGTTAGGTTAAGGGGGAGGGTTATGGTTAGGTTTAGTCTTAGGGTTAGATTTAGGTTTAGAATTAGGGCTAGTGTTAGGTTTAGGGTTACAGTTATGGTTTAGGTTTGGGTTGTGTTATGGTTAGGGTTAGGTTTTTAGTTAGGATCAGCATTAGGGTTAGGGTGAGGGTTAAGTTTGCCGTTAGGTTTAAGTTTAGGGTTAGGTTTAAGTTAATGTAAGTTTTAGGATTTGTGTTAGTCTTAGTTTTAGGTTTAGGATTAGGTTTACTTTTAAGTCTAGGGTTAGGGTTAGTGTTAGGTTTAGTGTTACTGTTAGGCTTAGGATTAGGTTAAGGTTAAGGGTTAATTTTAGAGTTGTGGTTAGGTAAGGATTAGTGTTACGGTAAAGGTTATGTTTAGTTTTAAGTTTAGGATTAGTGTTAAAATTAGGGTTAGGGTTAGGTATTGTACCTGTGTTAGGGTTATTGTTAGGTTTAGCATTAATATTATCTTTAGAGTTAGAAATAGAATTAGGGTTAGGGTTACGGTTATTTTTAGTCTTAGGTTTAGGGTTACAGTTATGGTTATGTTTAGGGTTAGGGTTAGTGTTATGGTTAGGGTTAGGGATAGGGTAAATATTAGTGTTAGGGTTGGTTTAAAATAGGGTTACAGGTAGGGTTAGCATTAGGGTTCGTGTTAAGTTCAGGATTAGGGTTAGAGTTAGTGTTAGGGTTACAGTTTGGGTTAGTGTTATGTTTAATGTTAGGTTAGGTTTACTGTTAGGTTTAGGATTAGGGTTAAGGTTAGGTTTAGTGATTTAAGTTTAGGGTTAGGGTTAAGTTTAGGGTTAGGTTTAGTGTTAGGATTTGTTTTAGGTTTAGTGTTAGTGATAGAGGTAGGTTTAGGGTTAGGTTTAGTGTTAGGATTACTGTTAGGGTTAGGTTTAGAGGTAAGGTTATGGTTAGGTTAAATTTAGGGTGTTTGTTAGGGTAAAGTTTAAGGTTAAGTATGCAGATAGGATTAGGGTTAGAGTTAGGCTTAGGTTTAGGGTTAGAGTTATGATTTGGGTTAGGTTTAGGGTTAGGTTTAGTGTTAGGTTTAGGGTAAGGATAGACTTAGTGTTAACGTAAATGTTAGTTTGTAGTTAGGGTTAGGATTAGGATTACCTTTACTGTTAGTGTTATGGTTATGGTTATGGTTAGGGTTATGGTTAGGTTTAATTTTAAATATAGGTTAGTGTTAGTCTTAAGGTTAGGATTAGGGTTATTGTTAAGGTTATGGTTAGGGATATGTTTAGGTTTAATTTTATGGTTAGGTTCAGTGTTAGATTTAGGCTTAGGGTTGGGTTTAGGTTTAGTGTTAGATTATGGTTAGGGTTATGTTTAGGTTTAGGATAAGGGTTATTTTTAGTGTTAGAGATTGGGTTAGGATTAGGGTTAGTGTTAAATTACGGTTAGGGTAGGTTTTGGTTTGTGTTAGGGTTAGGATTACGGTTAGGTTTAGTGTTAAGTTTACACTTAAGTATAGTGTAAGGTTTAGGATTACATTTAGGTTTAGTATTAGGTTTAGGGTTATGGTTAGGTTTAGGGTTAATGTTATGTTTATTGTTAGTGTTAGGTTAGGGTAAGTTTTATGGTTAGGGTTAGTGTTAGTGTTAGGATTATGGTTTGTGTTAGGGTTAGGGTTAGGGTTAGTTTTAGTGTGGCAGTTAAAGATTAGTGTTAGCTTTAGAATTAGGTTTAGTGTTAGGGTTAGGATTAGGTTTAGTGCTACGATTAGGGTTAGGGTTAGGGTAACGGTTACTTTCAGGATTAAGGTTAGCGTTAGTTTTAGTGTAAGTTTTAATTTTAGGGTTTGGGTAATGGTTAGTTTTAAGTTTAGTATTGGGATGATGTTTAGTGTTCGTGTTAGGGTAAGGGTTAGGGTTAGGGAGAGGACTGGTGTTATTGTTAGCTTTAGGTTTATGGTTAAGTTTTAGGGTTAAGGTTTGTGTTTGTTTAGGTTTAGGGTTAGTGTTAGGTTTAGGGTTAGTGTTAGTTTAGGGCTAGTGTTAGGGTTAGGTTTATGAAAAGAGTTAATGTTAGTGTTAAAGTTAGGGTTAGGGTGAGGTGTAGGGTTAGGATAAATGTCAGTGTTGGTTTTGTTAGGGTTTCTCCTATGGTTACAGTTAGCGTTCACTTTAGAGTTATGGTCACAGTTAATATTTGGGTAAAGGTTATGGTTAGGGTTAGAATTAGGTTATATTTGGGGTTAGGGTTAGGGTTTGGTTTGGGTTAGGTTTATAATTAAGTTAAGGTTTCTGGTTAGGGTGAGGGTTCATGTTAGTGTTATGGTTAGGATTAGTGCAAGGTTTAGGTTTATGATTTGGATTAGGGTTAGTGTTAGAGTTAAAGTTAGGGTTAGGGTTTGGGTAATGGTTAGGTTTACAGTTATGATTGGGTTTATTTTTAGTTTTAGGGTTATTATTAGTCTTTATATTAGAGTTATTTTTACTGTTTGTGTTAGGGATAGGGTTAGGGTTAGGTTTTAGTTTAAGGTTAGGTTTAGTTTTAGAATTAGCTTTATGGTTAGGTTTACTGTTAGGGTTAGGGTAGGGTTAGGGTTAGGTTAAATGTTAGTTTGAAGGTTAGGGTTAGGGATAGAGTTAGGGTTAGTGTTAGGGTAAGTGTTATGGTTAGGGTTAGGTTTGGTGTTAGTGTTAAGAATAAGGTCAGGATTAGGATTACTGTTAATGTTATGGTTAGGGTAAGAGTTAGGGTTAGTGTTTGGGTTTGAGTTAGGATTAGGGTTATATTAGGGTTCGGTTTTATGTTAGGATTTTGGTTATAGTTAGGGTCGCAGATTCAATTAGGGTTAGGGTTAGGCTTAGGTTTAGGGTTAGGTTTAGGGTTAGTGTTAGGGTTAGGGTTAGAGTTACTGTTAGGTTTTTTATTAGTGTTAGAGTTAGGTAAGGTTTGTTTTTAGTAATAGAGATAGGGTTAAGATTAGGGTTAGTGTTAAACATATGGCTAGGTTTAGGTTTTTGGTTAGTGTTAGTGTTAGGGTTAGTTTTATGGTAGGATTAGTGTTAAGGTTACGGTTAGACAAAGTGTAAGGGTTAGGATTATGATTAGGTTTAATGTTATGTTTAGGCTTATAATTAGGGTGAGGGGTAGTGTTACAATTCTTGTTAGGGTTAGGGTTAGATTTAGGGTAAAGGTTAGGTTTAGAGTTAGATTTAGGGATAGGGTTAGGTTTAAATTTAGGGTTAGGTTTATGGTTAGTGTTAAGGTTAGAGTGAGGTTTAGGTTTAGGGTTATTGTTAAGGTTAGAGTTAGTTTAAGGGTTAGGGTTAGTGTTAGGTATAGGGTTATGGTTAGGGTAAGTGTTATGGTTAGAGTTAGGATTATGTTTAGATTTAGGATTAAAGTTAGGGTTAGGGTAAGTGTTTGGTTTAGTGTTATGGTTAAGGTTAGTGTTAGGGTTAGGCTTAGTGTTAGGGTTACCGTTAGGGTTAGGATTATGGTTAGGGTTAGTGTTATGATTAGGGTTAGTGTTTGTCTTAGCGTTAGTTTAAAGGTCAGGGTTACGTTTAGGTTTAGCGTTAGGGTCAAGTTTATGGTTAGGTTTAGTATTAGGTTAATTTTAGGGTTGAGGTTAGTGTTAGATTTGGGGTTAGGTTTAGTGTTAGGTTTATATTTATGGTAAGCTGTAGGTTTAGATTTAGTGTTAGTCTTAGGATTAGGTTTAGGGTTAGGTTTGGTGTTAGGGTGAGGTTTAGGGTTAAGGTTAGGGTTAGGTTTAGTTTTAGGGTTAGGGTTAGTGTTCTGGTGACTGTTAGGGTTAGGGTTTTCATTAGGGTGAGTTATAAGGTTAGGATTAAGTTTAGTGTTAGAATTAGGCTTATGGTTAGTGTAGGGGTTAGGGTTTGGCTTAGGGTTATGTTAGGGATAGGGTTAGGTTTAGGTTTAGTGTTAGAGATAGGATAGGGTTTGGTTTATGGCAAAGGTTAGTTTCAGAATTATGTTTAGGTTTAGTTTTAGTGTTAGGGTAAGGTTATGATTAGGGTTAAGGTTAGGTTTGATGTTAAATTTAGGGTTAACTTTATGGTTTGGGTTAGTGTTATTGTTAGGGTTAGTCTTAGGTTTAGGGTTAAGATTAGGTTTAGTGTTAGGTTTAGGGTTTGGGTTAGGGTTAGTTTTAGGGTTAGTGTGAGAGTTAGAGTTAGGTTTAGTGTAGGGTTATGGTTAGAGTTAGGTTTAGATGTAGGGTTTGGTTTAGTGTTAGGATTAGCATTATTGTTACGTTTAGTTTTAGGATTAGTGTTAGGGTTAAGATTAGGGTTTGGTTTAGTATTAGGTTTAGGATTAGGGTTAGGGTTAGGTTTAGGGTTAGTGTTAGGATTAGGGTTAGGTTTAGGTTAAGGTTTAGGGTTAGGGTAAGGTTTAGGGTTAGATTAAGGATTAGATTTAGGTTTAGGTTTAGGGTTAGGGCAAGGGTTAGGTTTAGTGTTAGTGTTAGTGTTAGGATTAGGGTTTGGGTTAGGGTTAGTTTGAGGTTTAGGGTTATGGTAGGCTTAGGGTTATTGTAAGTTTGAGGGTTAGGTTTAGGGTTAGGGTTATGGTTAAAGATAGATTGAGGGTTAAGATTTGGGTTAGTGTTTGGTTTAGGGTTAGGGTTAGGGTCATTGTTAAGGTTACCAATAGGGATCAGGTTTAGGATTAAGCTTATGGTTAGGTTAAGTGTTTTAGTTTTTGTTAGGTTTAGGTCTAGTGTTATGTTTTTGGGTAGGGTTATTTTTATGGTAAGGGTTAGTTTTAGAATTAGTGTTAGTGTTAGGTTTAGGTATATGGTTATAGTTAGTGTGAGCATTAGTTTTAGTGTTAGGTTTAGGGTTAGAATTAGAGTAAGGGTTAGGGTTGGGGTAGGTTTGCATTAGGGTTAGGGTTAGTTTTTGTGTTAGGGTTAGGGTTAGTTTTAGTGTTAGTTTTAAGATTATGGTTGGTGTTAGGAATAGTGTTAGTGTTAGGGATAGTGTTAGATTTAATTTTAGGTTTATTCTTATCTTTACTGTTGGGGTTAGATTTAAATTTAGGTTTAGGGTTAGTGTTTATGTTAGGGTTCGTGTTAGGATTAGGGTTGTGGTTTGGTTTAGTGGTAGGATTAGTTTTAGGTTTAGTGTTAGGTTTATAGTCAGGGTTATGGTTATGGTTAGAGTTAGGGTTGGGGTATAGTTTAGTTTTAGAAGTATGTTTAGGATTAGTTATAGGGTTAAGATGATGGTGATGGTTAGGGGTAGGGTTATTGTTACACTTAGGGTTAGGGTTAGGTTTGTTGTTTGTGTTAGCGTTAGGCTAAGGTTTAGTTTTAAAGATATGGTTGAGATTAGGGTTAGTGTTAGGTTTAGTATAAGGTTTAGGGTTAGGGTTAATGTTAGGTTTACTGTTAGAGTTAGTGTTAGTGTTACGGTTAGGGTTATTTCAAGTTTAGTTTTAAGATTAGGTTTAGTGATAGTGTTAGGGTTAATGTTATGGTTTTAATTAGGATTAGGGTTGAGTGTAAAATTTATGGTTAGGGATAGGTTTGGGGTTGGTGTTAGGTTTATTGTTAGGTTAAGGTTTATGGTTAAGGTTAGGGTTAGGTTTATAGTTAGGGTTAAATTTAGGGTTAATTTGGGTGTCAGGTTTAGTGTTAGGATTAGGGTTAGGTTTAGGGTTACTGTGAAAGTTAGGCTTAGGGATAGTTTTAGGCTTAGAGGTAGGGTTAAATTTAGAGTTAGTGTTAGGTTTAGGTTTAGAATTCTGTTAGGTTTTGGGTTTGTTTTAGTGTTATGGTTTGTGTTAGGGTTATGGTTAGGGTTAAGGTTTCAGATGGTATTAGGGTTAGTGTTAGGCTTAGGTTTAGGTTTAGGGCTAGGGTTAGGTTTAGGTTTAGTTTTATTGTTAGGATTAGGGTTAATGTAGGATTAGGGTTATGGTAAGGGTTAGTTTTAGGGTTAGGGTTAGGGTTACTGTTAGAATTAATTAGGTTTAGAGTTTTGGTCAGGGTTAGTTTTAGGGTTATGGCTAGGGTTAGGGTTAGGCATAGCTTTATCTTAGGTTTAGGGTAAGGGTTTGCATAACTGTTAGTGTTAGGGATAGGATTACGTCTACTTTTAGTGTTAGTGTATGGTTAGGTAAGAGTTAGGTTTAGTGTTAGGATTAAAGATAATGATAGTGTTAAGGTTAAGATTATGGTTAGGATTTGTGTTAGGGTTAGGTTAGGATTAGTGTAAGGGTTAGGTTTAGTGTTAGGCTTCAGTTTAGGGTTAGGGTTAGTGTTAGCGTTAAGGTTAGGGTTAGTGTAAGGGTTAGATTTATGGTTCCAGATAGGGTTAGGGTTAGTGTTAGGTTTAAGGTTATGGTTAACTTTAGGGTTAGTGTTAGTGTTAAAATTAGGGCTATAGTTAAGGATTGGCTTAGTGTTTGTTGTAGGGTTGTGTTTAGGATAAGGTTTAGGGTTAGGTTTAGGGTTATGGTTTGGGTTAGGGTTAGGGTTATGGTTAGGGTTAGGATAAGTTTTATGGTTATGGTTAGTGTTAGGTTTAGTGTTAGGTTTAGGATTAGGTTTAAGTTTAAGGTTAGGGTTATTTTTAGGTGTAGGTTTATGGATAGGTTTAGGGTTTGGGTTAGTGTTAGTGTTAGGTTTTGTGTTAGTGTTAGGGTAAGGGTTAGGGTTAGATTTAGGGTTAGGGTTAGGGTTAGGTTTAGGTTAGATTAGGATTTCTGTTTGTGTTTGTGTTAGGGTTAGGTTTGCAGATAAGTTTAGAATAGAGCTAGGCTAATATTTAGGGTTAGGAAAGGGTTAGGGTTAGCTTTAGGGTTTAGTTTTAGTTTTAAGGTTAGGGTTATGGTTAGGTTTTGAGTTAAATTTAGCATTACATTTAGTTTAAGGCTTAGGGGTAGTGTTAGGGTGAATGTTATGGTTAGGTTTAGTGTTAGGCTTAGGGTTACAGTAGGGTTATTTTAGAATTGGCATTAGGTTATGTTTAGGCTTACTGGTAGGGTTGTGTTAAAGTTAAAATTAGTGTTAGAATAAGTGTAGGGTTAGGGTTTGGGTAAGGTTTATGTTAGGTTTAGGGTTTGGGTTAGGGTTAAAATTAGGGTTAGTTTTGCAGATACAATTAGAATTAGGGTTATACTTAGATTTAGGTTTAAAGTTAGGGTTAGGATTAAGGTTAGTGTTAGGGTTAGGATTAAGGATAGGATTAGGTTTACGGATAAGTGTTAGGGTTAGGGTAATTGTTATGGTTAGGGTTAGAGTTATGTTTAGTCTTAGTTTTAGGGTTTGGTTATGGTTAGTGTAGTTTATGGGTTAATTTTATGGTTAGGTTTAGGGTTAGGGCTAGTGTGATTGTTATGGTTATGGTTAAGGTTATTTTTAGGGTTATGGTTAGAGTTAGGGTTTGGGTTTGTGTTAAAGTTAGGGTTAGGGTTAGGGTTTGGGTAAGTGTGAGGGTTAGGTTTAGAGTTAGGGTTAGTGTTAGTTTACGGTTAGGTTTAGGGTAGGGATTAGTTTTAGGGTTAGGTTTAAAATTAGGGTTATTGTTAGGGTTAAGGTTATTGTTATGAGTAGAGTTAGGGTTAGGGTTAGTGTTAAAATTAAGGTTAAGTTTAGGGTTTGTTTTAATGTTAAGGTTGGGTTAGGGTTAGGGTTAGGTTTATTGTTAAAGGTAGGTTTAGAGTTAGAGCAAATTGATGGGTTAGTGTTAGGGTTAGTGTTAAAATTAGGGTTAGGTTTATGGTAAAGGTTAAGGTTAGGATTTGGTTAAGGTTAGGGTTAGGTTTAGAGTTAGGTTTCATGATATAGTTTGGTTTAGGATTAAGCTTAGGTTTAGAGTTAGTATAAGGGATAGGTTTAGGTTTATTGTTAGTGTAGGTTTAGATTTAGGGTTAGTGTTAGGGTTAGGGTTATGTTTAGTTTTAGATTTAGAGATAGGTTTAGGGTTAATGTTAGGGTTATGATTAGGTTTATGATTAGGGTTATAGTTAGGTTATGGTTTAGGATTAGGTTCAGTTTAGGGTAATTTTTAGGGTTAGTGTTAGTGTTTGGGTTAACATTAAGATTAGTGTTAAGTTTAGGGTTAGGATTAGATTTTTGGTTAAAGAAAGGGTTAGGGTCAGGATTAGTTTTAGTGTTATGAATAGAATTAGGTTTAGGTTTAGGTTTAGGGTTAGGGTTTGGGTTAGGGTTAAGGTTAGTGTTACAGTTAGTGTTAGGGATAGTGTTAGGCTTTGGGTTAGGGTTAGTGTTAGGGTTAGGTTTAGAATTACATCAGGGTTAAGATTTGTGTTAGGGTTAGGGTTAAATTTGGGATTGTGGATAGGATTAGGTTTAGAATTATAGTTAGGCTTAGGGTTAGGTTTAGTGTTAGGTTTAGGGTTAGCGTTATGTTACTTGTTAGTGTTAGGATTAGGGTTATTATTAAAATTAGGGTAAGGTATAGCATCAGTGTTAGGGTAAGGATTAGTTTTAGGGTTAGATTAGGGTTTGGGTTAGTGTTAGGATTAGGGTTTGGGTTAGGTTTAGACTTAAGTTTATGGTTAGGGATAGGGTTAGGTTAAAAGTTACATTTGGTTTAGTGTTATTTTTAGGGTTAAGATTAGGTTTAGCCTTTGTGTTAGGGTTAGGTTTAGGGTAACGGTTAGGTTAGGGTTAGCAATAGAGTTAGGTTTAGTGTTAGGTTAAGGTTAGGGTAAGGGTAAGTGTTAGAATTCGAGTTAGAGTAGGGTTTGGGTTAGTGTTAGCATTAGGGTTAGGGTTAGGTTTAGTGTTAGTGTTAGGGTTAAAGTTAGGTATAGTGTTAGTTTTAGGAATAGGGTTAAGGTTAGTGTTAGGTTACCGTTATGTTTAGTGTTAGTGCTAGGGTTAGGGTTAGGTTATTTTTAGGTTTAGGGTTAGGTTTAGTGTTAGGGTTAGTGTTAGGATTAGGGTTAGTGTTAGAATAATTTTTAGGGCTATGGTTAGGGTTAGGTTAGGTTTAGGGTTTGTTTTAGGTTAGTGTTAGATTTAGGGTTGCAGATATATTAATGGTTATTATATGACTAGGTTTAGGTTTGGGGTTAGGTTTAGGGTTAGGGCATGGGTTAGTTTTAGGTTAATAGTTAAGATTAAGTTTATTGTTAGGGTTAGGGTTAGTTTTATGGTTGGGGTTAGTGTTATGTTTAGTGTTGTGGTAAGGATTAGGTTCAGGTTAGGATTATGGTTAAGATTAGTGTTAAGTTTAGGGGTAGAATAAACGTTAAGTTTAGGTTTAGGGTTAGTATCTGTGTTAGGTTAAGGATTAGGGTTAAGTTTAGTGTTAGGGTTAGGTTTAGGTTTAGGGTAAGTGTTAGGTTGAGAGTTAGGTTGAGGGTTAGGGTTAGGTTTAGTGTTAGTGTTAGGGTTAGGGTTAGGGTTAGGATAAGAGTTAATTTTAAGATTAGTGTTAGGGTTAGGTTTATGGTTAGTGTTAGTGTTAAGTTTAGGGTTAAGATTCGAAATAGTGTTAGGGTGAGGTTTAGGGTTAATGCATTGGTTAGTATTAGGGTAAGGGTTAGAATTACAGTTATTTTTAGGATTAGGGTTACAAGTAGGGTTAGATTTAATATTAGTGTTAGGTTTATGGTTAGGGATGTGTTTAGGGTTAGGCTTAGGGTTAGTGTTAGGCTTTGCTTAGTGTTAGGGATAGGTTTTGGATTGGGTTAGGGTAAGTTTTAGGGTTGTGGTTTGGATTAGAATTAGGGTTAGGTTTAGGTTTAAGGATAATATTAGTGTTAACATTTGGGTTAGAGTTATGGTTAGTGTTAGGGTTCTAGTTAGGTTTAAGTTTAGGTTTAATTTTAGGGTTAGGGGTTCAGTTTGGTCTTAAGCTCAGGGTTGTTGTTAGAGTTAGGGTTAGTGTTAGGTTTAGGGTTCAGGATTTGTTAGGTTTATGGATTGTTTTAGGGTTAGGGTTAGGTTTAGGTTTAAGATTAGTGTTATGTATAGGAATAGGGTTACAATTAGGTTTAGGTTTAGGATTAGGGTTAAGGTTAGTTTAGTGTTAGATTTAGGGTTAAGTTTAGGTTAGGTTTAAGGTTAGTGTTAGGGTTAGGTTTAAGGTTATTTTTCAAGTTAGGGTTAGGGTTAGTTTTACTGTTAGGGCTATTTTAGTGTTAGGTTAGGGTTAGGGTTATGGTTAGAGTCAGGTTTAAAGTTAGTGTGAGTGTTAGGGTTAGGGTTAGTGTTACGTTTTGTTATAGACTTAGGGTTATGGATAGGTTTAGATTTAGTGTTAGGTTTAGGGTTAGGGTTAGGTTTAGATTAGTGTTTGAGTTTCTGTTTGTTTTAGATTAAAGGTTAGGTTTATAGATAGTTTTGGGGTTAGTTTTAGGGTTAGGGTTAGAATTAGTTTTAGGGTTAGAACTTGAGTTATGGTTAGAGTTAAGGTTATTGTTAGTTTTACGGTTAGTGTTAAGGTTAGTGTTAGGGATAGGGACAGAGTTATTTTTAGGGTTAAGTTAAGGGTTAAGGTTAGGATTAGGTTTAGTGTTAGGCTTACTGTTACTGTTAGGGTTAGGGTTATGTTTAGTGTTAGCGTTAGGGATTGGTTTGGTTAAGGATTAGTTTTAGTTTTAGTGTTAGAGTTAGTGTTAGGGTAAGCGTTAGTGTTTAGCATTAGGCTTATGGTTAGGGTTTGTGTTAGTGGAAGAATTATGTTCCTGTTTAAGGTTATGTTTAGAGTTAGGATTGGGGTTAGGGTTAGTTTTATGTTAAAGATTAGTGTTAGGGTTAGGGTTAGGTTTTGGTTAAGGGTTAGTGTTAGTATTAGGTTTAGGGTTAGTGTTAGTGTTACTGTTAGGTTCAGGGTTAGACTTACGGTTAGGTTTAGTGTTAGGATTAATGTTATTTTTATATTTAGAGTTAGGGTTGGATAGGTTTTGTGTTAGGTTCAGTTTTATCATTAGGGTTAATATAAGGTTTAGGGTTAGTGTTAGTGTTAGTTTTAGGGTTAGGGTACAAGTTATGGTTAGGCTTATATTTAGGGTTCATGTAAAATTTAGGGTTAGTGATATGATTTCAGTTAGATTTAGGTGTAAGGTTAGTGTAAGCGTTAGAGTTGTTGTTAGGGTTAGCAATAGGTTTAGTGTTAGGGTTAGGTTAGGGTTAGAGTTAGGGTTAGTGTAAGAGTTAGGATTAAGGTTGGTGTTAGGGTTAGGATTAGTGTAAGAGTTAGGGTTAAGGTTAGTGTTAGAGTTAGGTTTAGGTTTATGGTTAGGGTTAGATATAATGTTAATGTTAGGGTTAGGGTTAGGGTAACTGTTAGTTTTAGGGTTATAGTTAGGTTTAGGATTAGTAATAGAATTAGTGTTATTGTTAGGGTTCATCTTATATTTAAGGTTAAAGATAGGGTAAGGATTAGGTATAAGGTTAGCTTTACTGTTAAGTTTAGGTTTAGGATTAGGATTAGTCTTAGTATTTGTGTTATGGTTAGGGTAAGTGTTAGCCTTAGGGTTAAGGTTAAGTTTAGGTTTAGTGTTAGGTCTAGGGTTAGTGTTAAGATTAGGGTTAGAATAGGGTTTGGGTTAATATTAGTGTTAGGTTTAGGGTTAGGTTTTGTGCGAGGGTTAGGTTTAAATTTAGGTTTAGTGTTAGGTTGATGATTAGTGTTAGGGTTAGTGTTAGGTTTAGGGTGTGGTTTGGTGTTAGGGTTATGATTAATTTTAGGGTTAGTTTAGGGTTAGGGTTAAGTTTAGTAATAGGGTTAGGGTTAGTGTTAGGTTTACAGTTAGAGTTATTGTTATGTTAGGGTTAGGGTTTGTTTAGGGTTAGGGTTAGGTTTAGGGTTAGTTCTAGGGTTACTATTAAGAATGGGGTTCATGTTAGGGTTCGAGTTATAGTTAGAGGTGAGTTTAGGGTTAGTGTTAATGTTAGGGTTAGTGTTAGGTTTAGTGTTAGGTTTACATTTAGGATTATCGTAAGGATTAGAATTAGGGTCAGGGTTATGGTTAAGTTTAGTGTTAGTTTTAGGATCAGGGTTAGGATTAGTGTGAGAGTTATGGTTAGGGTTAGTGTTAGAGTTAGGGTTAGAATTAGAATTAGGGGTACATTTAGGGTTATGTTTAGGTTTAGGTTTAGGGATAGTATTAGTTTTAGTGTTAGGGTTAGTATTAGGGTTTGGGATAGGTTTAAAGTTAGGGTTAGGGTAAGGCTTAGGTTTAGGTTTAGTGTTAGGGTTAAAGTTAGGTTTAATTTTAGGATTAGGTTTAGGGTTAGGTTTAGGTTAGGATTAGGAAAGTGTTAGGATTAGTGTTAGGGTTAAGTTTTCAGTTAGTGTTAGGTTATTGGTTAGGGTTACAGTTAGTGTTACAATTAGTGATAGTATTAGGTTTATGGTTAGGTTTAGTGTTTTGTTTATGGTTAGAGTCAGTGTTAGGCTTAGGGTTAGTGTTAGGGTTAGAGTTAGAGTTAAAGTTAGTGTTAGGGTAAGAGACAGTGCTAAATTTAGGATTAGGTTTAGGGTTAGATTTAGGGTTTTGGTTAGGATTAAGTTTAGGTTTTTGGTTAGGTTTAGGGTTAGATTTAGAGTTAGGGTAAGGGTTAGGTTTAATTTTAGTGTTAATTTTAGGGGTATAATTAGAGTTATGGTTAGTTTCAAGATTAGGGTTAGAGTTATGGTTAATATTAGTGTTAACTTTAGGATTAGGGTTAGGGTTAGTGTTAGGATTATGGTTAGTTCTAGGGTTAGGTTTAGTGTTATAGTTACGGTGAGGTTTAGTGTTAGGTTTAGGGTTAGGGTTAGGATTAGGTTTCAGTTTGGGTTTCTGTTATGGTTAGGGTTAACTTTATTGTTAGGGTTATGGATAGGATTAGGGTTAGGTTTAGGCTTATGTTTAAAATAAAGTTTGTGTTAGGGTTAGTGTAAAGATTAGTGTTAGTGTTAGGATTAGTGTTAAAATAGGGATAAGGTTATTGTTAGGATTAAATTTAAGGTTAGGTTTAGGGTAATGTTTAGAGTTAGGGTTAGAATTAGGTTTAGGCTTAGAGTTATATAGTGTTAGGTTTACAGTTAGGGTTAGGTAAAGGGTTAATGTTAGGGGTAGGATTTCATTTAGTGTTATTGTTAGGGTTAGGGTTAGAGTTGGAGTTAGGTTTAGGGTGAATTTTACAGTTTGTTTTAATGTTAGGGTTAGGGTTAGGGTTAGTTTTAGAATTAGGATTAGGGTTATGTTTACGGTTATGTTTAGTGTTAGGTTTAAGGATAGGGTTATGGTTAGTCTTTGAATTATATTTAGGATAAAGTTTAGGGTTAAAGTTAAATTTTGGATTAGTGTTAGTGTTAGTTTTAGGGTTAGTGTTAGTTTTACTCTTAGGTTTAAAGTTACTGTTAGAGTGAAGGTTAGTGGCATGGTTAGTTTAGGGTTAGCATTAGGGTTACAATTAGGGTTAGTGTTAGGGATTGTGTGAGGGTTAGCGTTATGAATATGATTAGGATTATGTTTAGGTTTAGGGTTAGGATTAGGGTTAGTATTAGGGTTAGGTTTAAGGTTAGGTTTGGGGTTAGTGTTAGGGTAAGTGTTAGGATTAATATTAGCATTAAGGTTTGTGGTAAGGTTAGGCTTAGGGTTAGGTTTAGGATTAGTTTTAGGGAAAGCTTTAAGTTTAGGGTTATTTATACTGTTAGGGTTAGGTTAGGGTTTGGGTTAGGATTAGTTTTAGGGTTATTATTAGAGATAAGGTAAGGGATAGGGTTAATGTTAGGATTACCATTAGGGTTAAGTTTAGTTTTAATGTTATTGTTAGGAATATGGCTAGTGTTAGGTATAGTCGTAGGGTAAGTGTTAAGGTTGCAGTTAGGTTTAGGTTATGGTTATGGTTTGTGTAAGGGTTAGGGTTATGGTTATGGTTAGAGTTGTTGATAGGTTTAATTTTAGGGTTAGGGTTAGATTTAGGATTAGTTTTAGGGTTAGGGTTAGAGTTAGGGTTAGGTTTAAATTTAGTTTTAGAGTTTGTGTTAGAATTATTGTTAAGTTTAGTGTTAGTGTTAGGGTTGTTGATATGTTTAATTTTAGGTTTAGGGTTAGATTTAGGATTATTTTAGGGTTAGGGTTAGAGTTAGGGTTAGGTTTAAAGTTAGTTTTAGTGTGTGTGTTAGAGTTATTGTTAAGTTTTGTGTTAGGATCAGGTTTATGATAGAGTAAGATTTAGGTAAGGTTAACTTTTAGATTTAGGGTTAGGTTTAGGGTTAGGTTGGGGTTAGAGGTAGGGTTAGGTTAGGTTTAGGTTTTGTTTAGTGTTAACTTTAGTGTTAAGGTTAAAGTTATGAATAGGATTTGTGTTAGGGTTAGTTTTAGTGTTAAAATTAGCATTATGGTTACTGTTAGCGTTAGGTTTATGGTTAGTGTTATGGTTAGTGTTAGTTTTAGGGTTAGGGTTAGAATTAGGTTTAGTGTTCAGGTTAGGGTTAATTTTAGGGTTAGTATTAGTTTTAGGGAAAAAGTTAGGTTTAGGATTTTTGTTAGGGTTATGGTTATGGTTAGGGTTAGGGCTAGGGATAGAGTTAGTATTATTGTTAATATTAGGTTAAGATTTAGGGTTTAGGTTAGGGTTGCTGTTAGGTTTATGGGTAGGTTTAGGGTTAGGTTTAGTATGAGGTTTAGGGTTATGTATAGTGTGAGGTTTAGTGTAAGGGTTACTCTTAGGGTTAGGGTTATGTATAGTGTTAGTTTTAGTGTTATGGTTACTCTTAGGGATAGGTTAGGATTCGGGTTTATGTTAGGGTTAGGGTTATGGATAGGTTACAGTTTAGTGTTAGGGTTCGGGTTAAATTTAGGATTAGGATTAGGGTTAGGGTTAGTGTTATTGTTAAGTTTAAATTTAGTGTTAGGTTAGTGTTAGGGTTATGATTTAGTTTATTTATAGAATTATGTTTAGGGTAGGGTTCGTGTTTGGATAGGGTGTATGTTAAAGTTAGGTCTAGGGTTAGGCTTTGGGTTAGTGTTACATTTAGAATTAGGGTTAGGGGGCTTGGGATGTGGCTCAAGCGGTATCGCACTCGCCTGGCATGCGTGCGGCCCAGGTTTGACCCTACACCACATACAAACAAATATGTTGTGTTTGCCGAAAACTAAAAAATCAGTATTAAAAACTCAATAATAAAACGTTTAGGTTTAGGCTTAGGCTTAGGATGTGGATAGGATTAGAATACGAATTAGGCTTCTGTTTAGGGTTAGGGTTAGCAGTAGAGTTTCAGTTAGGTTTAATATTGGGGTTAGGGTTAGGGTAGGCTTAGGATTAGTGTAAGGATTAATTATAGGTTTATGGTTAGGGTTAGGGATAGGGTTAGGTTTATTGTTGTGGTTATGAATCGGGGTAGGGTTGTTGTTAGGTTTAGGATTCAGTTATTGTTCTGGTTAGGTTTACGTTTAGGGTTAGTGTTTGGTGATGATGATGTATTAGCTATATGTTTAGTGTCAGGGTTAAGTTTATTGTTAGGTTTAGGGTTAGGGTTAGAATTATTGTAAGGATTATGTTTAGGTTTAGGGTGAGTATTAGGGTTAGGTTTAGGGTTATTGTTAAGGTTAGGTTTAGTCTTAAGTTTATTGTTCAGGTTATGGTTATGGAGAGGATTAGGGTATGGTTAAGGTTGTGTTTAGGATTAGGTTTAAGGTGTTAGGGTTAGTGTTAGGGTTAGTGATAGAGTTTAGGTTGGGTTTAGGAATAAATTTATTGTTAGGGTTAGGGTTAGTGATAGGGTTAGTATTAGTGTTAGGTTTAAGTTTAGGGTTAATGTTGGTTTAGTGTTAGGTTTAGGTTAGGGATAGTGTAGGTTTAATGTTAGAGTTAAGGTTAGGGTTGGGGTTAGGTTTAGAGTTACAGTTAGAATTAAGTTTAGTGTCAGAGTTAGGTTTAGGGTTATGGTTAGTGTTAGTGTTACCATTAGAATTAGGATTAGTGTTAGTCATAGCATTAGTGTTAAGTTTAAATTTAGGGTTTGTGTTAGGGTTAGGGTTAGGCTTAGGCTCAGTTTTGTTTAGTTTACCTGTTAGAGCTATGGTTAGAGTTAGGGTTAGTGTTAGACTTAGGGTTACGGTTAGGGTTAGGTTAGGGTTAAGATTTGTGTTATGGTTATGGTTAGGGTCAGGGTTACGATTAGGGTTTCTTTCAGAATTAGGGTTAGGGTTAAGGTTAGTGTTACTGTTAGAGTTATGGTTAGTTTTAGGATTAGTGTTAGATTTAGGGTTAGGTTTAAGATTAGGTTTAGTGTTAGGTTTGGTGTTAGGGTTAGTGTTAGGTTTTGGGTTAGGGTTAGGATTATTGTTATGTTTAAGTTTAGGTTTAGGGTTAGGTTTAGTGTTCGGGTTAGTATTAGTTTCACGGTTAGTTTACCATTAGGGATAGTGTTAGGGTTAGTGTTAGGGTTAAGGTTAGGTTAAGGGTAAGGATTAGTGTTCCTGTTAGGGTTAGGTTTAGTGTCAGGGATAGATTAAGAATTTGGTAGGGGTTAGTGTTAGTGTTAGGGTTAGGGTAAGGTTAGGTTTAGTGTTAGTTTTAGGATTAGAGTTAGTGTTTGTGTTTGGGTTATGGTTAGGTTTAGATGTAGGATTAATGATAGGGTTAGATTTAGTGTTAGGTTTAAAGTTAGGGATAGTGTTAAGTTTAGTGTTTAGGGTTAGGTTTAGTGTTAGGAATAGGGTTAAACTTAGGGTTAGGATTTCGTTTAGAGTTAGTGTTAGTTTTAGAGTTAGTGTTATGGATAAGATTAGGGTAACAGTTAGGATTATGTTTAGTATTAGGTTTATGGTTAGGTTATTGTTAGTGTTAGGTTTAGTGTTAGGATTACTGTTAGATTTAGGGTTATGGTTAGGAATTGTGTTAGTTTTGTGGTTAGTGTTAGGGTTAGTGTTAGGGTTTTGGGTAAGTTTAGGGTTAGTGTTGGTGTTAGGGTTAGCATTAGTGTTACTTTATGTGTTAGGGTTAAGGTTATGGTTAGTGTTAGGTTTACTTTTAGTGTTAGGGGTATGTTTAGGTTTAGGATAGTGTTAGGTTTTCTTTAGGGTTAGTGTTAGGGTTTAAGTTAGGGTTAGTCTGAAGGTTATTTTGAGGGTTAGGGTTAGGTTTACATTTAGTGTTAATGTAAAGGTTATGGTTAGGTGTGGGGTTAGGTTTAGTGCTAGTATTATGGTTAAATTTAGAATTAGGGTTACTGTTAGTGTTAGGGTTGGTTTTATGTTTATTGTTAGGGTTAGGGTTAAGTATGGGTTAGGTTATGAGTTAGGGTAAGGTTTAGGGTTAAACTTGTGGATAGAATAAGGTTTAGAGTTACACTTTGGATTAGGGTTATGGTTAGGGTTAGGGTTAGTGTTAGGGTTAGTGTTACATTTGAATAAGATTAGGGTTAGAGTTAGGTTTATGGTTAGGTTTAGAGTTAAGTTTAGTGTTAGGGTTAGGGATATGGTATGGTTAGGTTTAGTGTAAAGTTTAGTTTTAGGGCTAGATTTAGTGTTAGTGACAAAAGTAGAGTTATGGTTAGGGTTAGTGTTAAGGTTAGTGTGAAAGTTAGGGTTAGGGTTAAAATTTGCATTCGTGTTAGCATTAGGATGAGGGTTAAGGTTATTGCTAAGGTTACAATTAGGGATAGGATTAGGGTTAATGTTACAGATAGATTTAGTGTTAGATTTAGCGTTAGTATTAGTGTTAGCCTACTTAGGGGTAGTGTTAGTTTTAGGGTTAGCGTTAGGGTTAGGTTTAGGGTTGGTGCTAGGTTTTATGTTTAGGTTTAGGGTAAGGTTTAGATTATGTGTTAGGGTTAGGGTTATGGTTAGTGTTAGGTTTAGTTTTAGGATTAGATTTAGGTTAGGTTTAAAATAGGGTTAGGTTTTTTGTTAGGGTTAGTGTTAGGGTTCAGGTTAGGGTTATGCTTATGTTAGGGTTATGGTTAGGGTTAGGACGATTAGGGTTTGGGTTAGCATTAGGGTTAGTGCTAGGGTTAGGGTTAGGTTTATGGTAAAGATTAGGGTTAGTTTTGGGGTTATGGATAGAATTAGGATTAGGTTTAGTGTTAGGTTATGGTTAGTGTAGGGTTAGTGTTAGGATACGGGAGTGCTTTAGGGTTAGAATTAGGGTTAGGATTTGTATTAGAGTTAGGATTATGAATAGAATTAGGTTTAGTGTTAATGTTAAATTTAGGGTTAGGTTTAGGATTTGTGTTAGTGTTAGGCTTAGGTTGAGTGTTAGGGTTAGTGTTATTTTTAAGATTAAGTTTAGGGATAGTGTTAGGTTTACAGTAACAATAAGTTTTAGTGTTAGGTTAGGTTTAGGGTTAGTTTTATGGTTAATGTTAGGATTAGGCTTATAGTTAGAGTAAGGGTTAGGGTTAGAATTAGGTTTAGTTTAGGGTTAGGTTTAGGGTTAGATCTAGTGTTAGAGTAAGGTTTAGGGTTTGGATTAAAGTTAGGTTTAGGTTTAGCTTTAGGGTTAGTATTAGGGTTAGTATTAGTTTTAGGGTTATTTTTAGTGTTAAGTTTAGGTTTATTTTTAGGGTTAGAGTTAGAATTAGAATAAGGATTGGAGTTTGGATTAGGGTCAGATAAATTTTAGGTTTACTGTTAACGTTAACGTCAGGGTTAGGTTTAGTGTTATGCTTAGGATTATGTTTAGTCTTTGGTTTAGGTTTAGGTTTAGGGATAGGGTTAGTGTTAAGGTTAGGGTTAGGGTTAGGGTTAGAGTTAGAGTTAGGGTTAAGTTCATGGTTAGTGTTGGGGATACGATTAGGGTTAGGGTTAATTTTAGGGTTAGGGTTAATATTAGTGTTAGCATTATGTTTAAGTTTAGGGTTAGGTTTAGTGTTAGTCTTAGGGTTAGGATTAGGGTTAGGGATTGAGTTAGTGTTAGGGTTAGGTTTAGTGTTAGGATAAAAATTAGGGTTAGGGTTAAGGATATGGTTAGGTTTAGGGAAAGGTAAGTTTTAGGGTTAGGGTTAGGCTTAGGGTTAATATTAGTGTTAGGTTAGGGTTAGAGTTTGTGTTAGGATTAGGTTTAGTGTTAGGGATACGGGGAGGTTTAAGTTTAGGGATAGGGTTAATTTTAAGCTTAGGGTTAGGCTTAGGGTTAGGTTTAGAGGTAGGGTTAGTTTTAGTGTTAGGGATACAGGTAGGGTTAAGTTTAGGTATAGGGTTAGTTTTAGGTTTAGGGTTAGGCTTAGGGTTAGGTTTAGAGGTATGTATAGTTTTAGGGTTAGCGTTAGGGTTATAAATAAGATTAGGGTTATGTTTAGGATTATGTTTAGGATTAGGTTTATGATTAGGTTTAGTGTTCGGTTTAGGTTTAGGGTTAGTGTTATGCTTAGTGTTAGATTTAAGGTGAAGGATAGGATTAGGGTCAGTTTTAGGGTTAGGATTAGTGTTATGGTTAGTCTTTGGGTGAGGGTTAGGGTTAGGGTCAGTGTTAGGGTTAGAGATATCGTTACGGTTAGGGTTAGGTTACGTATTAGGGATAGCATTATGGTTAGTGTTAGGTTTAGTTTTAGGGTTAGGGTTAGGTTTAGAGTTAGAATTAGAGTTAGGGTATGGATAGGTTAAGGTAAGGTTAAGTTTTAGGTTTGGGGTTAGGGTAAGGGTTAAGTTGATTGACAGGTTTAGGTTTAGGTTTAGGGTTAGGGTTATGATTAATGTTAAAGTTAGGGTTAGGGTTAGGTTTTGTGTTAGATTTTGAGTTAGGATTAGTTTTGGGGGTTAGGGTTAGTTTAAGGATTGATTTAGTTTTAGATTTCGGGTTAGGGTTCAAGTTAGGATTAGTATGAGAATTAGGTTGAGGGTTAATGTTAGGTTTAAAGGTAACATTTGGTTTATGGTTACTTTTAGGGTTAAGGTTAGGTTTAGGGTTAGGGTTAGTGTTATGGTTAGGGTTACCATTAGGTTTATTGTAAGGTTTAGGATTAGAATTAGGGATAGGGTTAGGATTAGTGTTAGGGTTATGGTTAGGGTTAGCATTAGTTTAAGAGTTAGGGTTAGGTTTAGGTTTGAGGTTAGGGTTAGGCTAAGGTTTAGTGCTAGGGTTATTGTTAGGGTTATGGTTAGGGTTAAGATTTTGGATTATATTAGGGTTAGGTTTAGGATTAGGTTTAGGTTTAGGGTAATGGTTACGGTTAGTGTTAGGGTTATGGTTAGGATAGTTTAAGGTTTTGTGTTAGTGTTAGAAATGAGGTAGTGTTATTGTTAGTGTTACTGTTAGTGTTACTGTTACAGTTACGGTTATAATTAGGGTTAGGTTAGGGTTAGTGTTAGTTTTAGGATTATGTGTTGTGTTAGATTTAGTGTTAGTGTTAGGGTTAGGGTTAGGTTTTGGTTGAGGTTTAGGGTTAGTATTAGTTTTAAATGGTGGTTAGGTTTAGATTTAGTGTTAGGTTATATATTAGACTTATGGTTAAATTTAGGGTTATTGTTAGGATTAGGGTTAGTGATAGATTTAGGGTTAGGGTTAAGGTTAGTGTTAGGGTTAGAGTTAGGTTTAGGTTTAGGGTTAGGATTAGTGTTATCTTTAGTTTTCGGGTCAGTGTCAGTGTTAGGGATGAGATTAATGTTAGTTTCGGTTAAGTTTATGTTAGGGTTAGGGTTTGTGTTATGGGTAGGGTTACAGTTAGTGTTAGTGTGGCAGTTAGATAAAGGTTAGGGTTAGGTTTATCATTAGGGTTAGTGTTAGGGTTATGATTAGGTTTAGGGTTAGGGTTAGGTTAAGTGTTAGGAATAGAGTTAGGGATAGGTTAAGGGTAAGTTTTAGGGTTAGGTTAAGGTTACGTTTAGTGTTAGGTTTAGGTTCAGGGTTAGTATAAAGTTAGTTTTAGGATTAGTGTTAGGTTGAGGTTTAGTGTTAGCGCGAGGGATAGGGTTAAGGCTATGTTTGTGGTTAGGGTTAGGGTTAGGCTTAGGGTTACAGTTAGTGTTAGGGTCAGGGTTTTTGATTTAAGTTATTATTTTGTTAGGGTTAGATTTAGGTTTATTGTTAAGAATATGGTTTAGGTTTAGAGTTACAGTTAGTGTTAGGATTAGGGTTAGGTTTAGGTTAGCTTTAGAGGTTTGGTTAGGGTTTGGTTATGGTAACAGTTGTGAATATGATTAGTGTTAGTGTTAGTGTTGCGTTTTGGTTAAGGTTATGGTTAGGGTTAGGTTTATTATTCGGATTAAGGTTAGGTTTACTCTTAGGGTTAGTGTTAGGGTAGGGTTAGGGTTATGATAAAGGTTAGTTTTTGGAGTAGGGTTAGGGATAGTGTTAGGGTTAGTGTTAGTGTTAGTGTTAGGGTTAGGATTAGTATTAGGGTTGGTGTTAGTGTTAAGGTTAAGGTTAGAATTAGGTTTATTGTTAATGTTATGGTTAGTGTAAGGATTAGGGTTAGTGTTAGCATAGGGTTAGGGTTAGGATAAAGTTTAGTTTTAATGTTAGGGTTAGGGATAGTGTGAGGGTTGGTGTTAGGGTTAGGATTAATGGTTTGTGTTGTGATTGGTGTTAGTGTTAAGGTTATGGTTAGAATTAGGGTTAGTGTTAATGTTATGGTTAGGGTAAGTTTTAGGGTTAGTGTTAGGGAAAGGGTTAGGGTTAGGTCTATTGTTAGTGTTTGGTTTTGATTTAGGGTTACATTTTGGGTTAGGTTTAGGGTTAGGATTATTGTTAGGTTTAGGGTTATTGTTAGGTTTAGGTTTAGTGTTAGATTTAGGGTTGTGGTTATGGTTAGTTTTAGGGGTAGGGTTAGTGTTAGTGTTAGGGTTAGGGTTAAGGTTAGGGTTAAAGTTAGTGTTAGTTTTAAGATTAGCCTTAGGGTTAGGTTTGGTTTAAACTTTGTGTTAGGTTTTAGTTTATGGATAGTAAGTAAATAGGATTAGGGTTAGGTTTAGGCTTTGGATTAGGTTTAGTGTTAGGTTGAGGGTTAGTGTAAGTTTTAGGGTTACAGTTAGGATAGGGTTAGTTTTAGTGTTATGGTTTGGAATATGTTTAGATTTAGTTTTGGGGTTAAATTTAGTGAAGGGTTAGGTTTAGTATAAAGGTTAGGTTTAGATTTAGGAATAGGGTTAAATTTAGGGTTAGTGTAAGGTTTAGGGTTATAGGTTAGGTTTAAGGATAGAGTTAGTATTAATGTTAGGGTTATGGTAAGTTTTGGCTTTGTGTTAGTGTTAGAGATAGTGTTAGTGATTATTTTAGGGTTAGAGTAAGAGTTACGTTTAGTCTTATTTTTAAGGTTAGGTTTAGGATTAGTGTTAGGGTTAAGGTTATGGTTAGTTTTTGGTTTAGTGCTTTTGTAAGTGTTAGCATTAGTTTTAGAGTTATGGTCAGAATTAGGGTAAGTGTTAGTGTTAAGTTTAGGGTGAGGGTTAGTGTTATTGTTAGGTTTAGAGTTAGGGTTAGTGTTAGTGTTAGGGTTAGGTTTAGTGTTAGGTTTATTATTAGGGTTAGTTTTAGTGTTAAAATTAGTGATAGGGTTAGTTTTATTGATAGGGTTAAGTTTAGGGATAGGTTTAGTGTTCGTGTTACGTTTAGTTTATGGTTAGGGTTGCGGATTGGATTAGGGTTAAATTTAGGCTTAGGGATAGGTTTAGTAATAGGTTTAGTGTTAGTGTTAAGTTTATGGTTTGGTTAAGGGTTTGTTTTAGGGTTATGGTTAGAGATATAATTAGATTTAGTTTTAGGGTTAAATTTACGGTAGGGTTAGGTTTAGTTTAAGGGTTAGGTTTAGATTTTGTGTTAGGGTTAGAGTTAGGGTTACTGTAAGTGTTAGGGTTATGGTTAGAGTTAAGTATATTTTTAGTGTTAATGTTAGGGGTAGTTTTCAGGTTTGGCTTAGTGTTAGTGTTAGGGTTAGGGTTTTTTAGTGTTATGGTTATGGTTAGGGTTAGTTTTAGTGTTATTTTTAGGTTTAAGTTTAGGGTTAGTGTTAAGTTTAGGTTTAGGGTCAGATTTAGTGTTAGGGATGGGGTTTTTGATAGGGTTGGTTAAGTTTAGGTTAGGGTTAGGTTTTGTGTTTGGCGTAGGGTTAGGATTAATGTTAGAGGGGGAGTTAGATAAGGGTTAGTGTTAGGTTTAGCAATAGGGTTAGTTTTATGGTTAGGGTTATAGTTAGGTTTAGTGTTAGGTTTAGTATTCAGGTTAGGGTAATGGTTAGTTTTAGGGTTATTGTTAGGGTAAGGGTTTAGTCTTCATGTTAGGGTAAGGTTTATTGTTAGTGTTAGGATTAGTTTTAATGTTAGCTTTAGGTTTAGGGTTAAGTTTTAGGGTTAAGGTTTATGTTTGTTTAGGTTTAGGGTTTGTGTTAGGATTAGGGTTAGTGTTAGGGTTAGGCCTAGTGTTAGGGTTAGGGTTATGAAAAGAATTAGTATTATTGTTAGAGTTAGGGTTAGGGTGAGGTTTAGGGTTAGGGTTAGGGTTAGTGTTAGGGTTGTGTAAGAGTTTGTGTTAGGTTTACATTTAGGGTTGAGTTTAGAGTTAAAGTTACAGTTAGGATTTGGTTTAAAGTTATGATTAAGGTTAGAATTAGGTTATTGTTAGGGTTAGAGTTTGGCTTAGGCTTAGTGTTAGGCTTAGGTTTAGGTTTAAAGCTAATTTTTGGTTTAGGTTTATAATAAGGTTTAGATTTAGGGTTAGGGTAGGTTTAGGGTTATGGTTAGTGTTAGGTTTAGGATTAGGGTTAGGGTTAGTGTTAGAGTTAAAATTAGGGTTAGGGTTTGGGTAAGGTTAGTGTTACAGTTAAGATTAGGTTTAGTGTTATGTTTAGGGTTATTTTTAGGTTTCGTGTTTGAGTTATTTTTAGTGTTTGTGGTACGGATAGTGTTAGGGTTATGTTTCAATTTAAGGTTAGGGTTAGGTTTAGAATTAGAATTATGATTAGTTTTACTGTTAGGGTTAGTGTTAGCGTAGGGTTAGGTTTAGGGTAAATGTTAGTTTGGGGGTTAGGGTTAGGGATAGTGCTAGGGTTTGTGTTAGGGTTATGATTATATTTTGTGTTAGGTTTGATGTTAGTGTTAAGGATGAGGTTAGAGTTAGGGTTAGTGTTAAGGTTAGGGTTAGGGTTAGTGTTAAGTTTAGGGTTAGGGTAAGGGTTATGGTTAGTGTTAGGAAAAGGGTTAGGGTTAGGGCTATTTTTAGTGTTAGGTTTTGGGTTACGGTTATTCTTAGGGTTAGGTTTATTGTTAGGATTAGGGTTATGGTTAGGGTTAGGGTTAGTGTTAGCTTTAGGGTTAGTGTTAGGGTTGGGGTTATGGTTAGATTTAGGGATGGTTTTAGTGTGAAGGTTAGGTTTAGGGTTAAAGTTAGGGTTAGTTTTAAGGTTAGGCTTAGAGTTAGGTTTAAGATAAGTTTGAACTTTTTGTTACCTTTTAGTATAAGGTTAGGGTTGTGGATCAGATTAGGGTTAGGTTTAGGCTTAGGGTTAGGTTTAGTGATAGGTTTAGGTTTAGTGTTAGTGTTACAGTTAGGTGTATGGTAAGGGTTAGTTATAGGGTTATGGTTAGGGATATGGTTAGGATTAGTTTTAGGGTTAAATTTAGGGTAGGGTTAGGTTTAGTATAAGGGTTAGATTTAGATTTAGGGTTAGAGTTAGGGTTAGGTTTAGTGTAAGGTTTAGGGTTATTGTTAGGTTTAAGGATAGGGTTAGAGTTAATATTAGGTTTAAGTTTCGGGGTGGCTTAGTGTTAGTGTTAGGGTTAGGGTTAGTGTTCAGTTTAGGGTTAGGGTGAGTGTTAGGTTTAGTGTTAGTTTCTAGGTTAGGGTTAGGATTAATGTTAGGCTTATGTTTATGTTTAGGGTTATGGTTAGCTTTAGGTTTAGTTTGACAGTTAGTGTTAGGATTAGATTTAGAGTCACAGTAAGGGTTAGGGTAATAGTTAGTGTTAAGTGAATGTTTAGGGTTAAGGTATGTGTTAGGTTAGGGTTAAGGTTAAGTTAACAGTTAGGGTTAGTGTTATGGTTAGGTTTAGTGTTATGATTAGGGACAGGGTTAGATTTAGGGTTAGAGTTAGTGTTAGTGTTAAGTTTAGGGTTAGGGATAAGGTTAGGTTTATTGTTAGGGTTAGGGTTAGTGTTAGGGTTAGTGTTAGTTTTAGGGTTTGAGTTAGGGTAAGGGTTATATTAGGGTTAGGTTTTGTGTTAGGGTTGTGGTTATAGTTTGGTTTGCAGATTCAATAAGGTTTAGTGTTAAGCTTAGGTTTAGAGTTAGGTGTAGGGTTAGTGTTAGGGTTAGGGTTAGAGTTATTGTTAAGTTTTGTATTAGTGTTAGAGTTAAGGTAAGGGTTATTTTTAGGGTTAGAGATAGGGTTAAAATTAGGGTTAGTGTTAAACGTATGGTTAGGGATAGGTTTCATTTAGTGTTATTGTTAGGGTTAGGATTGTGATTACGATTAGTGTTAAGGTTACCTTTAGAGAGAGTGTAAGGGTTAGGATTATGATTAGTTTAGTGTTAGGTTTAGGTTTATGATTAGTGTTAGGGTTAAAATAAGGGTTATAGTTAGGGTTAGATTTAGGGTTAGGGTTAGGGTTAGATATAGGGTTAGGTTTTAGGGTTAGGGTTAGGGTTAGGGTTAGGGTTAGATTTAGGTTGAAGGATAGGATTAGGGTTAGTTTTAGTGTAAGGTTAGTGTTATGGTTAGTTAAGGTTAGGGTTAGGGTTAGGTTTAGGGTTAGTGTTAGGGTTAGTGTTAGGGTATGTTTTGGGTTAGTTTATGGTTTGGGTTTGAGTTAGTGTGACAGTTAAAGTTAGGGTTAGGTTTAGTGTTAGGTTTAGGGTAATGGTTAGGGTACGTGATTTAGTTAGAGTTAGGATTATGTTTAGATTAAGGGTTATAGTTAGAATTTGGCTTAGGTTTTGGTTTAGTTTATGGTTATGGTCATGGTCAGTGTTAGGGTTAGTTTTAGGGTTAGGGTTACGGTTAGGATTATGGTTAGGGTTAGTGTTATGGTTAGGGTTAGTGTTTCTCTTAGCATTAGTTTAAGGGTTAGGGTTACATTAGCTTTAGCGTTAGGGTTAAGTTTATGTTTAGTTTTAGTATTAGGTTTAATTTTAGGGTTGAGGTTAGTGTTACGTTTTGTGTTAGGTATATTTTTAAGTTTATAATTAGGGTTAGTGGTTGGGTTTGAGTTAGTGTTATTGATAGGTTTAGGATTAGGGTTAGGTGTAGTGTTAGGGTTAGGTTTAGGTTTAGGGTTAAGTTTAGGGTTATTGTTAGGATTAGGTTTATGTTTAGGTTAAGGGTTAGGGTGAGTGTTAGGTTTAGGGTTAGTGTAATGTTTATAGTTAGTTTTAGGTTTAGGGTTAGGTTTAGTGTTAGTGTTAGTGTTACTGTTAGTGTTAGGGTTAGAGTTAGTGAAAGGGTTAGAGTTATGGTAGGCTTAGGGTTAATATAAGGCTTAGAGTTAGGTTTAGGTTTAGGATTAGGGTTAGGATTAAAGGTAGGGTGAGGGTTAGGATTTGGGTTACTGTTTAATTTAGGGTTAAGTTTAGCGTTATTGTTAAGGTTATGGATAGGGATTAGGTTTAGGATTAAGCTTACGGTTAAGTTTATGTTTTGTTAGGTTTAGGGCTCGTGTTATGTTTATGGTAAGGGTTACTTTTATGGTAAGAGTTAGGGTTAGAATTAGGGTTAGTGTTAGGTTTAGGTTTACGGGTATAGTTAGTGCGAGCATTAGATTTAGTGTTAGGATTAGAATTAGAGTAAGGATTAAGGTTGGGGTATGTTTGGATTAGGGTTAGGGTTAGGGTTATGGTTAGTGTTAGAGTTAGGGATAGGGTTATGTTAAGTGTTAGGGAGAGAATTATGGTTGTTGTTACGAATAGTGTTAATGTTAGGGATTGGGCTAGATTTAGTTTTAGCTTTACTCTTATGTTTACAGTTGGGGTTAGATTTAAGTTTCGAGTTATGGTTAGAATTTATGTAAGGGTTTGTTAGGATCATGGTAAGGGTTAGGTTTAGTGTTAGGTTTAGAGTCAGTGTTAGGGTTAGTTTCAGAGTTAGGGTTGGGGTATAGTTTAGTTTTAGGATTATGTTTAGGATTAGTTATAGGGTTAAGATTATGGTTATGGTTAGGGGTGGGGTTATTTTTATACCTAGGTTTAGGGTTAGGTTTGGGGATTAGTTTTACAGTTAGGGTTAGGCTAAGGTTTAGAGATAGGGATATGGTTGGTATTAGTGTTAAGATTAGGTTTAGTGTTAGGTTTAGGGTTAGGGTTATTGTTAGGTTTACTGTTAGAGTTTGCGTTAGTGTTAGGGTAAGGGTTAGGTAAAGGTTAGTTTTAGGATTAGATTTAGTGTTAGTGTTAGGGTTAGGGTTAAGTTTATGGTTATAGTTAGGATTAGGATTAAAGTAAAATTTATGGTTAAGGATAGGTTTTGGGTTAGTTTTAGGTTTATGATTAGGTTAAGGGTTAGGGTTAAGGGTAGGGTTAGGTTTATGGTTAGGGTTAGAGTTAGGGTGAGTTTGAGTGTTTGGTGTAGTGTTATTTTTAGGTTTAGGATTAGGGTTACTGTGAAAGTTAGGATTAGGGTTAGTTTTAGACTTAGGGTTAGGGTTAAAGCTACAGTTATTATTAGGTTTAGGGTTAGAATTATGTTAGGGTTTGGGTTTGTTTTTGTGTTAGGGCTTGTGTTAGGGTTATGTTTAGGTTTAAAGTTGCAGATAGGATTAGGTTTAGAGTTAGGCTTAGGTTTAGTGTTAGGTCTAGGGTTAGGTTTAGGTTTAGGTTTATTGTTAGAGTCAGGGTTATGGTAGGCTTAGGGTTAGGGTAAGAGTTTTAGGTTTAGGGTTAGGGTTAATGTTAGGACTAAGGTTAGAGTAAGAGTTTTGTTTAGGGTTAGTTTTAAGGTTATAGCTAGGGTTAGGGTTAGGCATAGGTTTAGTCTTAGGGTTAGTGTAAATGTTTGCATAAGTGTTAGGGTTAGGATTAGGGTTATGGTTAGGTTTAGCATTAATGTTAAGTTAAGTGTTAGGTTTAGGGTTAGATTTACGATAACAAAAGATAGGGTTAAGGTTAAGTTAATGGTTAGGATTTGTTTTAGGGTTAGGGTTAGGATTAGGGTTTGGGTTAGGTATATTGTTATGTTTAGGTTTAGGGTTATGGTTAGTTTTAGTATTAATGTTAGGGTTATGGTTATGGTTAAAGTTTAGTTTTATGGTTCCAGATAGGGTTAGGGTTAGCATTAGGTTTAAGATTATGGTTAGTTTTAGGGTTAGTGTTAGTGTTAAAATTATGGATAGGGTTAGGGATTGGCTTAGTGGTAGTTGTAGGATTATGTTTAGGGTAAGTTTTAGGTTTAGGTTTAGGGTTAAGGTTTGGGTTAAATTTAGGGTCAGGGTTAGGGTTAGGGTAAGTGTTATCATTATGGTTAGGGTTAGGTTTAGTGTTAGTGTTAGGGTTAGGGTTAGGGTTAGTGTGAGGGTTAGGGTTAGTGTTAGGGGTAGATTAGGTTAAGATTACTGTTTGTGTTAGGGTTAGGGGTAGGGTTAGTTTTGCGGATAAGATTAGGGTTAGGGTTAGGGTTATGGTTAGTTTTAGGGTTTAGGTTTAGTGTTAAGTTTAGTGTTATGATTAGGATTATTATTAGATTTAGGAATAGGTTTAGGGTTAGGGTTAAAGATAATGTTAGGGTGGGTGTTAGGGTTAGGTTTAGGGTTAGGGTTATGGTTAGAGTTATTGTTAGAATAAAGGTTATGGTTAAGGTTTGTCTTATTTTTAAAGGTAGGGTTAGGGGTAGGATTAGTGGATGGGTTACTGTTATGTTTAGGGTTAAATTTAGGGTTAGCATTTCAGTTAGAATTATTGTAAGGAATATGGTTAGGGTTAGGGTTACTCTTAGGGTTAAGATTATGTTTAGGGTTATTTTTAGGGTAAGAGTTAGGGTTAGGGTTATGCTTTGTTAGTGTTAGGTTTAGAGTTAGGGTTAGGGTTAGTGTTATGGTTATGTTTAGGTTTAGAGTTAGATTTAGCGTAATGTTTATGCATAGGATTAGGTTAAGGTTAGTGTTAGGATTACAGTTAGGGTTCATGATATAGTTAGGGTTAGGGTTAAGCTTAGGATTAGGGTTAGGGTAAGAGACAGGTTTAGTGTTACTGTTAGTTTAGGTTCAGAGATAGGGTTAGTGTTAGGGTTAGGGTTATGTTTAGGTTTAAATTTAGAGATAGGTTTAGGGTTAGTGTTAGGGTTATTTTTAGGTTTAGGATTAAGGTTATGTTTAGGTTTAGGTTTAGGTTTAGGGTTAGGTTTAGGATAAGTGTTAGGGTTAGGTTTAGGGTTTGGGTTAACATTAGAATTAGTGTTAGGTTTAGGGTTAGGGTTAGATTTTTTGTTAAAGGAAGGGTTAGGGTCAGGATAAGATTTAGTGTTATGAATAGATTTAGGTTAAATTTTGAGTAAGGGTTGGGATTAGGTTTACGCTTAGGGTTAGGGTTAGTGTTAGGGTGAATGTTAGGGTTACAGTTAGTGTTAGGTATAGTGTTAGGCTTAGGGTTAGGTTTAGTGTTAGGGTTAGGATTAGGGTTATGTCAGGGTTAAGATTTGTGTTAGAGTTAGGGTTAAAGTTGGGGTTGCGGATAGGATTTGTTTTAGAATTATGGTTAGGGTTAGTGTTAGGTTTAGTGTTAGGTTTAGGGTTAGGATTATGTTAATTGTTAGGTTTACAATTAGGTTTATTATTAAGAATAGGGTAATGTATATCATTAGTGTTAGGGAAAAATTTAGGGTAAGTGTTAGTTTTAGTGTTAGGGATTAGGGTGTGGGTTAGTGTTCAGATTAGGGTTAGGGTTAGGTTTAGACTTAGGTTTACGGTTAGGGATAGGGTCAGGGTAAGGTTTACAGTTCAGTTTAGTGTTACTTTTAGTGTTAGGATTAGCATTAGCATTAGCTTTAGGGTTAGTGTTAGGGTTAGGTTTAAGGTAATGTTTAGGTTAGGGTTTTCTTTAGGGATAGGTTTAGTGTTAGGTTAACGTTAGGGTAAGGGTTAGTGTTAGGATTAGGATTATTGTATGGTTTGGGTTAGTGTTAGCATTAGGGTTAGGGTTAAGTTTAGTGTTAGTGTTAGAGTTAGAGATAGGTTTAGTGTTAAGTTTAGGAATAAAGTTAGGGTTATTTTTAGATTATGTTTAGTGTTAGTGTAAGGATTAGGGTTAGGGTTAGGGTTAGTTTTAGGGTTAGGGTTACTTTTAGTGTTAGGGTTAGGTTTAGTTTTAGGGTTACTGTTAGGGCTAGGGTTAGTGTTAGGGTTAGGGTTAGTGTTAGGGTTAATGTTAGGGTTAGGGTTAATGTTAGGGTTAGGGTTAGGGTTAGGGTTAGGATTTGGTAATCTATTAGGTTTAGTTTAAGGATTAGTGTTATAGATTGGTTTCGGGTAAGGTTTATGTTTAGGTTTAGAATTAGTTTTAGGGTTAGAAGTTGTGTTAGGTTTAGGGTTAAGGTTATTGTTAGTTTTAGGTTTAGTGTTAGCTTTAGTGTTAGGGATAGGGACCGGGTTATTTTTAGGGTTAAGGTAAGGGTTAGGGTTAGGTTTAGAGTTAGGGTTATTTTTACTGTTAGGGTTAGAGTTATGTTTAGTTTTATTTTTAGGGTTAAGGTTAGGTTAAGGATTAATGTTAGGGTTTGTGTTAGTGTTATGGTTAATGTTATGGTTAGGTTTAGTGTTAGAGTTAGGATTATGGTTAGGGTTTGTGTTAGAGGAAGAATTATGGTCATGTTTATGGTTAGGTTTACAGTTAGGATTAGGGTTAGGTTTAGGGTTATGTTTGGTTTAGGGTTAGTGTTAGTATTTGGTTTAGGGTTAGAGTTAGTGTTACTGTTAGGGTCAGGGTTAGGCTTACGGTTAGATTTAGTGTTAGGGTTCATGTTATTTTTAGATTTAGAGTTAGGGTTTGGGTAAGTTTTAGTGATAGGTTTTGTTTTATCATTAGGGTTAGGATAAGATTTATGGTTAGTGTTAGGTTTAGGGTTAGTGTTAGTCTTAGGATTAGGTTTAGGGTACGAGTTAGGGTTAGGCTTATATTTATGGTTCATGTAAGGGTTAGGTTTAGGGATAGGTTTTCAGTTGGGTTTAGTTGTAAAGTTAGTGTAAGCATTAGAGTTGGTGTTAGGGTTAGGAATAGGTTTTGTGTTAGGGTTATGTTAGGGTTAGGGTTAGTGTAAGTTTTAGGGTTAACGTTAGTGTTAGGGTTAGGGTTAGGTTTAGGGTTAGGGTTAGTTTAGTATTAGTGATTGTGTTAGGGTCAGGGTTAGGGTTAGGTTGGCAGATAGGATTAGGGTTATTCTTAGGGTTAAAGTTGGGGTTAGTTTTGGGGTTTTTAGGTTAAGGATTAGGGTTAGGGTTATATTTATAATTAGTTTAGGGTTAGTGTAAGGATTATGGTTTGTATTAAATTTAGGTTTAGGATAAGGGTCAGGTTTACAGTTAGAATTAGTGTTAGGTTTAGGATTAGGGTTAGTGTTGGTGTTTCGTTTAAAATTTTGGTTAGTGTTAGTTTTACAGTTAAGTTTAGAATGAGGTTTAGGGATAGAGTTTGGCTTAGGGTTAGTGTTAGGGTTAGGTTTAGGGTAAAGCTTAGGTTTTTTGTTCAGTTAAATATTAGGTTCAGGTTTAGGGTTAGGTTTATGATTATGATTTGGGTTAGAATTAAAGTTAGGGTTTGTGTTAGAGTTAGATTTAGGGTATCAATTAGTGTTAGGGTTATGGTGAAAATTACTGTTAGGTTAAGGATTACAGCTAGGGTTAGGTTTAATGTTAGTGTTACAGTTAGTGTTATTGTTGGGGTTAGATAGGGTTATGATTTCTGTTAGGGTTAAGGTTAAGGTTAGGGATAGGTTAAGGTTATTGATAGGATTATTTTTTGTGTTAGAGTTAGGGTAAGATTTACAGTAAGTGTTATGTTTACTGCTAGGTTAGGTATAGGGTGAGTGTTTGATTTAGAATTAGTGTTATATTTAGGGTTAGTTTTAGGATTATGGTTAGAGTTATGGTTAGGGTTATGGCTAAGTTTAGGGTTAGGGTTATGCTTATGTTTCATGTCAGGGTTAGGGATCAGGTTAGGGATACTGTTAGAATTAGTTTTAAGGCTAGTGTTAGTGTTAGGTTGAGATTTAGGGTTAGGGTTATTGTTAGGATTAGGGTAATGATTAGTTTTAGGTTTAGGGTTAGTATTATTTTAAGGTTTAGGGTGAGGGTTTGTATTAGGGTAATGCTGAGGTTCGGAGATTGGGTTAGGTTAAAGTTTAATATTACTCTAAGGGTTACGGTTAAAGTTAGATTTAGTGTTAGGTTTAGGGTTAAAGTTAGGATTACGGGTTAGTGTTAGGGTTAGGTTTAAGTTTAGGGTTAGGGTTACTGTAATGGTTAATATTAGGTTTAGGGTTAGAGTTACAGTTAGTGTTATTGTTAGGGTTAGGGTTAGTGATAGTGTTAGGGTTAGGGTTAGGGTTAGGGTAATTGTAAGTTATAATGTTAGGGTTAGGGTTATAGTTACTGTTAGTACTAGTGTTAGGGTTAGGATTAGGGTTAGGTTTAGATTTATGTTTAGTGTTAGGTTTAGTGTTAGTGTTATGGTTAGGTTTATGGTTAGAGTTAGGATTAAGTTTAATGTTAGGGTTAGGGTTATGGTTAGGGTTTGTGTTAGTGTCAGGGTTAATGTCAGGGTAATGATTAGGGTTAGGGTTAGGTCTAGGGTTAGGGTTAGTGTTAAGGTAAGTTTAGTGTTATGATTAAGCTTATTGTTATGGTTATGGTTAATGTTAGGTTTAGGGTTATCATTAGGGTAGTGTTAGGTTTAGCATTCAGGTTAGTGTTAGGTTTAGGGTTATGTTGAGGGTTTGGGTTAGATTTATGTATAAGATTAAGATTAAGGATAGGGTTAGGTTTAGAATTAGGGTTAGGTTTGAAGTTAAGTTTAAAGTCAGGTTTATGGTTAGTTTTAGTGTTAGGGATAGGGTTAGGTTTAGGATTAGTGTTAGAGTTAGTTAGGTTTAAGGTTAGGATAAGGGTTATGGTTAGTGTTAGGTTAACATATATGGTTACGGTTATAGTTAGGGTTAGTGTTAAGGCTAGGATTAGTTTTAGGTTTAGTCTCAAGGTTAGTATAAGATTTAGGGTGAGTTAGTATAAGATTTAGGAACAGTTTTAGAAACATGGTTAGGATTAGGGTTAATGTTAGTGTAAGTGTTAAGGTTTAGGTTTTGTTAGTGTAAGGGTTAGGGTCAGGGTTAGGTTTAGAGTTACCTTTAAAATAACTGTTAGGATTACGGTTAAGGATAGGTTTACAGTTACTTTTTGGGTTAGAATTAGGGTAACGGTTAGTGTTAGGTTTAGGGTTAGATTTAGAATTAGGTTTAGGTTTACTCTAAGGGATAACTTTAGGGTTAGGGTTACAGTTAGAGTTAGAGTTAGTGTTAGGGTTAGGGTTAAGGTTAGGTTTAGTGTTAGGGTTAGGGTTATGGTTAGGGTTAGGTTTAGTGTTAGGGTTAGAATTAGGTTTATGTTTAGAATTAGGGTTATAGTTTTTGTTAGGTTTATGGTTGGAATTGGGTTTAGTGAAAGGTTTAGGATTAAAGTTAGGGTTAGTGTTAGTGGTAGGGTAACTGTTATGGTTAGGGTTAGTGTTAGGTTTATGGAAAAGTTTAGGTTAGGGTTAGTATTAGTGATACTTTTTGGGTTACGGCGAGGGTTTTTCTTGGTGTGGGGATTAAGTTTAGAGTTAGGTTTAAGGTTAGTGTTAATATTAAGATTAGTGTTAGGGTTAGGGTTAGGATTAAGATTTGTGTTAGTGTAAGGCTTAGGGTTAGGTTTATGGTTAGGATTAGGTCTAGGGTTAGGGTTTGTGTTAAGTTTATGTTTAGAGTTAGTGTTAGGATTATGGATATGTTTAGGGTTAGTGTTAGATTTAGGGTAAGGTTTAGGGTTAGTGTTAGTGTTAGGGTTAGGGTTTGTGTGAGAGGCAGGGTTATGTTTAGGGTTAGGGTTAGCATTATAGATAGGATTAGGGTTAAGTATAAGGATAGGTTTAAGATTAGGGTTAGGTTTGAGATTAAGTTTAGGGTTAGACTTAGGGTTACACTTAGTGTTAGAGTTGGGTTAGGTTTAGGATTAGTTTTAGACTTATGTTTAGTATATGGGTAAGGATTATGGTTAGTGTAAGGGTAAGGTTTAAGTTTAGGGTTATAGTTAGGGTTAGGGTTGAGATTAGGGTTATTGTAAAATTTAGTCATAGGTTTATTTTTAGATTTAGGGTTAGGTTTTGGTTTAGTGTTAGGGGTAGTTTTACGATTAGGTTTAGGGTTAGGGTTAGATTTAGTGTTCGGATAAGTGTTATAGTTAGGGTTAGGTATATTGTTTGGTTATGGTTTGAGTTTTGGTTAGGGATAAGTTAGGGTTAGTGTTTGTGTTAGTTTTTGGATTAAGGTTAAAATTAGGTTTTGGGTTAGGGTTAGGTATAGAAGTAGGGTTAGGGTTAGGGTTAGTGTTAGGGATAGGTTTAGGGTTAGGTTTAAGTTTAAGGTTAGGTTTAGATTTAGGTTTATGGTTAATATTAGGGTTAAGGTTAGGGTTATGTTTTGGTTTAATGTTATGGTTATTGAAAGGGTTATCATTATGTTAGGTTTAGGTTTAGTGTTAGGTTTAGGGTTATGGTAGTTTTAGGTTTAGGGTTAGGGTAAGGGTTAGAAATAGTGTTATGGTTAGGGTTAGATTTAGAATTAAAGTTAGAGTAAGGTTTAGGGTTATGGTTAGGGTTATTATTTGGGTTTGGATTTGGTTTAGTGTTAGGGTTAATGTTATGTTTAGGATTAGTGTTAGGGTTAGGGTGAAGGATAGGGTGTAGATTAGTGTTCTGGTTAGTGGTATGGTTAGGGTTAGTGTTAATTTTAGGGTTAGGGAGGGTGTTAGGGTTACTTTTATTGTTAATTTTAAAGTTAGGTTTAAGGTTAGGGTTAGGGTTGGTTTAAGGTATAGTGTTAAGCTTAGGGTTATGGTAAGAGTAAGTTTTAGGGAATGGTTACGGTTAAAGTTAGGGTTAGTGTTACAATTAGGATTAGGTTTAGGGTTACTGTGTATGTTACTGGTAGGGTTAGCATTAGAATTATGTTTAATGTTAGGGTTAAATGTAGGGTTTGGCTTACTTAAGTTTCATGTTAGGTTTAAATTTAGGGTTAGGGTTAGAGTTTGGTTATGTGTTAGATTTAAGTTTAGGGTTGGGGTTAGGGTTACATTTAGAGTTAGCGTAAATGATAGGGATAGGGTTAGCGTTAGGGTTATGGTTATGATTAGAATTCGGGTTAAAATTAGGGTTAGGTTTAGGATTAAGGTTAGAGTTAGTGTTAGCCTTAGGATTATGGTTTGGTGTAGTGTTAGGTTTTGGGTTTTGTTTAGGGTTTTAATTATGGTTAGTTTTATGATTAGGATATGTATTAGGGTTAGGGTCAGGTTTAGTGTTAGGTTTAGTGGTAGGGTTAGGGTGAGGATTAAGGTAAGTTTTACATTTAGGTTTAGGTTTAGGGTTAACATTTGGGATCATGTTAGATTCAGGGTTAGTATTAGGGTAGTTTTAGTGTTAGTGTTAGGGTTAGGGTTAGGTTTGGGTTGGGAAAATGTTAGGGTTAGGGTCAGGGTAAGTGTTAGAGTAAGAGGGTTAGGGTTAGAGTTAGATTCAGGGTTAGTGTTAGTATTTGGGTGAGATTTGGGGTTAGTGTTATTGTTAGAGTCAGTGTGAGAGTTAGGGTTATTGTTAGTTTTAGTGTTACGTTTAGTGTTTTGCTTAGTGTTAGCACTAAGATTAGTGTTAGGGTTAGTTTCCGGTAATGGTTAGGGTTGGGGATAGGGTTAGGTTTAGGGTTAGGGTTAGGTCTACTTGTAGGTTTACTGTTAGGTTTTGTGTTAGAGTTGGGTAAGGGTTAGAGTTAGGTATAAGGTTAGGGTTAGGGTTAGGGTGAGGGTTAGGGTAAGAGTTAGAGTTAGGATTAAGTAAGGTTTATTGTTTGTGTTAGGGTTACGGTAAAGTTTAGTGTTAGAAGTTAGGGTTAGGATTAGTGTTAGTGTTATGTGTAGGGTAGGTTATGGTTATGGATAGGGTTAGTGTTAGAGTTAAGTTAAGGGTTAGTGTTAGGTTTAAGTTTAGTGTTAGGGTTAGTGTTAGGGTTGGGTTAGTTTAGGATCAGAATAAGGGTAAGGTTTAAGGTTAGGCTTAGGTTTAGGGATATGGTTAGGTTTATTTTAGGATTAGAGTTTGTTTGAGGGTTAAGGTAAGGGTTACTGGTAGAATTACGGTCACAGATAGGGTTAGGTTTAGTGTTAGGGTTAGGATTACAGTTAGTGTTGGGATTAGGTTAGGGTTAGGGTTTGTGTTAGGTTTAGGGTTAAGGTTAGTTTTAGGTTTAGTGTTATGGATAGGATTAGATTTAGGGTTAGGGTTAGGTTTAATATTAGGGTTATTTTTAAGGTTAAAAATAAGTTTTGATTTATGTTTAAGATTAGGGTTATGGTATATATTAGTGTTAGTGTTAGGGTTAGGGTTAGCATTAATTTTCTGGTTATGTTTAGGGTTGGAGTTATAGTTAGTATTTGGCTTAGGTTTTAGGTTAAAGTAAAAATTAGTGTTAGGTTAGTTTTAGGGTTATGGTTAGGGCTAGCGTTAGTGTTAGTGGTACTAGGATTAGTTTCTTTTAGAGTCAGTGATAGGCTTAAGGTTGTGGTTATGGTTAGGGTTCAAGTTTGTGTTAATGTTAGGGTTGGTGTTTGATTTATGATAAGGATTAGGGTTATGTTTAAGTTAATATTATGGTTTATGTTAGGGTTAGGTATAGGGTTAGGTTTAGTGTTAGTGTTAAGATTAGGGTTAGGTTTAGGGATGGGTTTAGGTTTAGGGTTAGTCTTAAGGTTAGGTTTAGCATTAGGTTCAGGGTTAGAATTAGGATTAGGTTAGTGTTAGGTTTAGGGTTAGAGTTAGGGTTAAATTTAGGATTATGGATAGTGATATGTTTAGGGTTAAGTTTAGAGGTAGGGTTAGGTTTAGGGTTAGGTTTAATATTAATGTTAGGGTTGGGTTAGTGTTATGGTTAGAATTATGATTAAGGTATCGTTAGGGTTAAAGTTAGGGTTAGAGTTACAGTTAGGATTAGGGTTAGGGTTAGTGTTAGGGTTAGGAAGTGTGTTAGGGTTAGGGTTAGAGTTCGGTTGAGGTTTGTGATAGGATAAGTGTTTTCGTCCGGGTTTGGGATAGTGTTTCTGTTATAATTAGGGTTAGTGATAGGGTTAGTGTTATGATTCATGTTTGGTTTAAGGTTAGTTTTAGGTTTAGGGTTAGTGTTAGAGTTAGGTTAAATCTTATGTTTAGCATTATTGTAATGGGAAGAAATAGGTTTAGGGTTAATGTTAGTGTTAGTGTTAGGGTTAGGGTTAGGGTTAATATTAGGTTTAGGTTTAGTGTGAGCTTTATTGTTAGAATTATTGTTAGGTTTATGTTTAGTGTTAGGTTTAGGGTTAGGGTTAGTGTTATGGTTAGGGTTAATCTAAGAGTTAGGTTTAGCATTATATTAGGTTTAGATTTTGTGTTAGTTTTAGGGTTAGGGTAAGTATTAGGATTGTGGTTTATATTAGGTTTAGGGTTAGAATTTGGGGTTTTAGGGTTAGGGTTAATGTTATTGTTAACGTTGGAGTTAATATTATGGTTAGGTTTTGGTTTAGTGTTAGGGTTAGGGTTAGGCTTAGTGTTATAATTACAGTTAGCTTTATGTTAAATGTTAGGTTTACTGTTAGGTTTAGTTTTAGGTCTAAAGTTTGTGTTAGTGTTATATATAGGGTTAGAGTAAGGGTTAGTTTTGTGATTAGAGTTATGTTTAGGGTTAGGTACAGGGCTAGCTTTAGTGTTTAGGTTTGGATTTATGGTTAGGATTAGTGTTAGAGTTAGGGTTAAGTTTTGAGTATGGGTTAGGGTTGGTTTTAGGGTTAGGGTTAGTGTTAGGTTTAATGGTAGGGTTAGGATAGCATTAGGGTTAGTTTTAGGATTAGGGTTAGGTTTATTATTATTGTTAGTTTTAGGGTTACAGTTAAAATTAGTGTCAGGATTAGGGCTAGTTTTAGGTATATGGTTAAAATTATGGTTAAGATTAGGGTTAGGGTAAGTTTTATGGTTAGAGTTAGGGTTAGTGTTAGTGTTAGGGTTAGGGTTAGGGTTAGTGTTATGTTTAGGTATTGTGTTAGGGTTAGGGTTAGGGTTAAGTTAGGTTTTTGATTAGGAATAGGAATAGGCATTTGGGTTCAGGGTTAGGGTTAGTATTATGGTTAGTATTAGGGTTAGGGTTAGTGTTAGGATTATAGTTAGATTTACAGTTAAGGATAGGGTTAGTTTTAGGTTTAGTTTTAGATTTACTGTTCGTGTTCGGGTATTGCTTAGGGTCAATGCTGGGTTAGGGTTATGGTTTGAATTAATGTTAGGGTTTAGGTTAGGGGATAGAGTTAGATTTAGGATTAGGGTTATTGTTATGGTTAGGGTTACTGTTAGGGTTTATGTTAGGGTAAGTGTTAGGGTCAGGGTTAGGTATAGGGTTATGGTTAAGATTAGGGTTAGTATTAGAATTAGGATTTGGTTTATTGTTCAGGTTAGGGTTAGGGTTAGGGTGAGTGTTAGGGTTAGTTTTAGGGTTAGGTTAGTGTTAGGATTAGGTTTAGGTTTAGCATTAAGTTGAGGGTTAGGGTTAAGATTAGGGTTAGGTTTAATTTTAGTTTAAGTATTAAGGTTAGTTTTAGGTTAGGTTTAGGGTTGGTGTTAGTGTTAGTGTGAGGGATAAGGTAAGGGTTAGTGTTAAGGTTAGGTTTAAAGTTAGGTTTAGAGTTAGGGTTCTTGTTAGGGTTAAAATTAGGGTTAGAGTTACCTGTAGGTTTAGAATTATGGTTAGGATTAGTGGTAGGGTTAGGGTTAGGGTTATGAGTTAGGGTTAGCATTACGAATAGTGTTAGGGTTACATTTTGGGTTACGTTTAGGGTTAAAATTAGGGGTTAGTGTTAGGATTTGTTTTAGGGTTAGGGTTAGGTTTTGTGTACGTGTTAGGTTCAGAATTAGGTTTATGTTTATGGTAGGATTAATGTTAGGGTTTGTTTTAGGGTTAGTGTTAGGATACACTTAGGGTTAGGTTTATGGTTAGTGTGAGCGTTAGGGTTATGGTTAGGGTTAGGTTTAGTGTTAGTGTTAGGGTTAGGGTTAGAAAATGGTAAGGATTAGGGTTGGGTTACGTTTAGGGTTATGGTTTGGGTTAAGGTTTATGTTAGTATAATGGTTAGGGTTAGGGTTAAAGTTAGGTTTAGGATTAGGGTTAGAGTTAGTGTTAGTGTTAGAGTTAAAGTTAGGGAAAGGTTTAGAATTAGTGTTAGGGTTAGCGTTAGGGTTAGGGTTAGTGTTAGGTTTAAGGTAAGTTTTAGGGTTACTGTTAGGGTTAAGGTTAGTGTTAGGGTTAGGGTTAATGCTACTTTTAGGGTTAGAGTTAGAGTTATTGTTACTTTTAGGGTTATGGTTAAGGATAGGGTTAGTGTTAGGGTTTGTGCTTGATTTAGGTTTAGGGTTAGGGTAAGGTTGTGGGTTAGGTTTAGTATTAGGTTTAAGGTTAGATTTAGTGTTAGGGTTTGGGTTACAGTTAGGGTGAGTTTTAGTGTTAGGGTTAGGTTAGAGTTTGTTTTAGGCTTAGTGTTGGTTTGTGTTAGGGTTATGTTTAGTATTAGGGTTAGGGTTACAGTTCGGATTAGGGTTAGGTTTAGTGTTAGGGTAAGTGTTACTCTTAGGTTTAGGGTTAGTGTTAGGGTTAGTGTTAGTGTTATGTTTAGGGTTAGATTTATGGCAAGGGATAGGTTTAGGGTTAGTGTTAGGATTAGGGGTAGTGTTAGTGTTAGGGTTAAGGTTAGAGTTCGTGTTAGAGTTAGAGTTACAGTGAGTTTTAGGGTTAGGGTTAGGGTTAGGTTTAGAGTTAGGGTTAGTTTTAGTGTTTGAGTTAAAGGTTAGGGTTATGGATAGTTTTAGGGTTAGGGATAGATTTAGGGTTAGTGTTTTGCTGAGATTTAGGATTAATGTTATGGTTAGGGTTAGTGTTAGTTTTAGGGTTAAGTTTAGGAAAATGGTTAGTGTTAGGATAAGGGATAGTTTTAGGTTTAGTGTTAAGTTTATGTTTAGTTTTATGGTTAGGGTTAGTGTTACCTTTAGGTTAGGTTTAGGATTAGGGTTAGTGTTAGTATTAGGGTTAGGGTTAGTGATAGGTTTAGGGTTATATTTAAGGTTAGTGTTAATGATAGGGTTAGTGTTCAGGTTAGGGTAAGTTTTTGGGTTAGGGATAGGATTAGAGTTAGGGTTAATGTTAGTGTTAGGGATAGGGTTACTGTTAGTGTTAGGGTTAGGGTTATGTTTAGGGTTAGGTGTAGGGTTAGGTTTAGGCTTAGGGTTAGGTTTAGGCTTAGGGTTAGGTTTCGTGTTAAAGTTATGTTTAAGGTTAGGGTTAGGGTTTGTGTTAGGGATATATTTAGTGTTAGTGTTGTTTAATTTAGGGTTAGGGTTAGGTTTAGGGTTAGGATTAATGCTTTTGTTAGGGTTAGTGTTCGGTTTATATTTAGTGTTAGGATTAGGTTTAGGGATAGGGTGAGGTTTAGGGTCAGTATTAGTGTTCAGGTTAGGATTAGGTTTAGTGTTAGGTTTAGCGTTAGGGTTAGGTTGAGGCTTAGTGTTAGGGTTAGTTTTACAGTTAGCGTTATGCTTAGGGTTATAGTTAGGGTTAGGTTTCTGATTAGGGTTAGGTTTGGTGTTAGTGTTAGTGTTATTGTTAGGTTTAGCATTAGGTTTAATGTTTAGGTTTTGGTAAGGTGTAGGGTTATGGTAAGATTTAGGGTTGTTTTAGTGTTAGGTTTAGGGTTAGGGTTAAACTTAGTGTTATGGTAAGTGTTAGGGTTAGGGTTATGGTAAGGGTTAGGGTTAATTTATTGAGTTAGGTTCAGGTTTAGTGTTAGGGTTTGTTTTGGATTACATTTAGGGTTAGGGTTAGGATTAAACATATAATTAGGGGTAGAGTTAAGGTTAGGGTTAGGTTTAGAGTAAGTGTTAGGGTTATGGTTAGGGTTACTGTTAGTTTTAAGTTTAAGTTTACGGTTAGGGTTATGATTTGTGTTAGGTTTAGCATTAGGGTTATGTGTAGAGTTAATGTTAGGGTTAGCCTTAGTGTTTGGGTTAGGGTTAAGGTTAAAGTGTGTTTTAGGGTTAGGGTTAGGTTTAAGATCAGTGTTAGGGTTAGGGTAATGATTAGTCTTAGGTTTAGTGATTGAGTTTGGGTTTTGGTTAGCGTTAGGGTTAGGATTAGGGTTAGGTAAGGGTTAGAGTTAGAGTTAATTTATGGTTAGGGTTATGGTTTTGGTTAGGGTTACTGTTAGGATTACAATTAGGCTTAGGTTAGGTTTAGATTTAGGGTGAGGGTTAAGATTAGGGTTAGATAACAGAATAAGTTTAGTTAAAGATGAATCCTGGTTTGTATCTAAGAAATTTGAATAAAGTAACTCTAATTCTAACATTACCTCTAAATTGAGCCCTAATCCTAACCATAAACATTAACATAGCCCTATCCCTAACCCTAAATTTAACCCTAATTTTAACTGTAACCATTGCCCAAACACTAGCTCTAACTCTATCCATTACCATAAGTTTAACCCTAACCCTAATGCTAAATATAGCCCTAATCCTAACATTTAACCTAGACCTGCTCTAACCCTAACCCTCGCCCTAGCCCTAAATCTAGATCCAACCATAACACTTACCCTAAACCTAACACTAACCCTAGGCCTAATCCTAACCATAAACATGGCCCTAACCCTAGCTGTAATCCTATCTTTTACCCTAAACTTAAGCCTAACCCAAATGCTAACAATAAGACTAAACATAACTGTATAGCTATCCCTAAGGCTATTCATAACCCTAAACTAACCTGAACCCTAAATCTAACACTATCTTTACCCTAAGCCTAACCCTAAATCTATTTTGAGGTGTAACCCTAAACTCAAACCTAAAGCAAGCCCTAATATTGACCATGGCCCTAATAATTCCCCGAGTTCTAAACCTGTCTCTTACTGTATACCTAACCCTTACAAAAGACCTAGCCCTAAACCTTTTCCTAAAACTATCCCTAACTGTAACCTTAGACCTGACATTAGCCTGAGCTATAATTCTAGCCCTAATCCTAACACAAACCATAGCCCTTATCCTAGCCCTAAACATAGCCTTAATTAAAATCCTAACCCAAACTCTAGGACTAACCTTCCCACTAACACTAGCCAAAATCTTAGCCCTAATTTAGACCTATCCCTACCACTAGTCCTAAGACTATCTCTAACTCTCACATTAGACCTTTCACTAATTCTAACCCTATTCCTTACCATAACCCTAACCCTAGCCCTAACCCTTGCCCTATCCTTTCCCCTGGCACTAACCTTAGACAAAACCTAACTCTAAATCGAGCCCTAACCCAAAGACTAAGCCAAACCCTAACACTAGCACAAACCATAACACTAATCCTAAAACTAGCCCTAACCCTAGCCCTAGCCCTAAAACAGAACATAGCTATAGCTATAAACCTAACCCTTAACCTAAACCAAACCCTAACCTTAAACCTAGCCCTAACCCTAGCCCTAATATGAGTTGTAAGCCGAACCCGTAAACTAATCCTGAACCTGACACTGACCCTAACACTACTAGCTCTGAACATCACCCTAACCCTAAACCTAACCCTAGCACTAACTGTAGCCCTAAAACCCTAAAACTAGCCCTAAACATCACCTTTGTACTTACATTATCCCTAACTCTAACCCTATGCCTAACTTAACCCAAAACCTATCCCTAATTCTAGCTTTAACACTAGTCCTATTTGTAACCATAAACCTAGCTCTAAACCTATCTCTAACTCTATCCATTACCATAACCAAAGCCATAACCTTAATGCTAACCCTAGGCATGAACCCTAATCTTAACCCAATCTATTACCCTGAACCTAACCTTAAACTAAACCTAACCCTATCATTACCCTAACACTAACACTAACACTAATTCAAGCCCTAACTTTAAACCTTAACCTATTCCAAACCCTAACCTGACCTTTACCCTAATAAAACCCCTAGCTCTAAACTTGAACATAACCCTACACCTAACCCTTATTCTAGATGTAGCCATAATCCTAACTCTAAAACTATCTTTGACCATAATTCTGGACCTGAAATTAGCCCTAGCCCTAATCCTAGACCTAAATCTAAAATAACCCTAGCCCTCATCCTAGCCCTAAACCTAGCTTTAATCATAACCCTAACCCTAACCCTACCCCTAAACCAAATTGTAACCCTCACCCTACCTCTATACCTAGCTATAATGCCATCTCTTACCTTAAGCTAAAACCTAATCCTAACCCTAACTCTAGGCTTAAGCCAAACACTAAACCTAGCCCTAATCCTAGCACTAATTTTGCCCTATCTCTAACCCTAACACTAACCCTAGCCCTAAGACTCACTCTAACTCTCACCCTATACCTATCCTTAGTTCTAACCCTATCCCTTACCATAACCCTATCCCTAGCCCTAACCCTTGCCCTATCCTTAGTCCTAGCCCTAACCCTAGATCTAACCCTGACTCCAAATCAAACCCTAACACTAAGCCTAAGCTTAACACTTACACTATCCCTAAACCTAACCCTAGGACTAAACCAAAACCAAGCAATAGCCCCAACCCTTAACATTAACTTAAAAAAGCCCTAACAATAACCCTAGACCTATCCCTAGCCCTAAGTCAAGTTCTAACACTAGCTTTAAAACTAACACTGACCCTGACTCATATCCTAACACTCAACCCAGCTCTAAACACCACCCTCACCTTAACCGAATGCTAAGAATAAACCTAACAATAATTTGAGTCCAATTCCTAACCCTGAAACGAACCCTGACCTGACTCTTATCCTAACACAAAACCTAGCTATAAATATCACCCTAAACTTAAACCTAACCCTAACATATAACATAACCATAACACTAAAACTAACCTAAATTTAACCCTAGTTCTTACATTAGCCATGGCCCTAATCCTATCCCTAACCCTAACACAAACACTAGCCATAATCTGAGCCCTAAACCTAGATTTAAACCTAACTCTAACCCTAACCATAGCCCTAAACCTAGTTCTAAACCAATCCCTTATTCTAAGCAAACCCCTAAAACTAAGGTTAACCCTAGACCTATCCCTAATCCTTAGAATAACCAAAACCCTAACTCTATTAATAACCCTAAACCTAGCTCTCATTCTAGCTCTAACCCTATCCCAAATTCTAACCTTAACCCTAACCCTTATACTGACCATACCACTTGTCCTAGGTCTAATTCTAACCCTAGCTCTAACCCCAAACCTATGTTAATCCTATCCCTAGACCTAAACCTGAAGCTAACTCCCAGCCTAGCCCTAACCATATCTCAGAACCTAACCCTTAGGTTAAACATAATGTAAACCAAACCCTAGTTCTAACCCTCACCCTAACCCTAACTCAAGACCTAATCCTAACCATAACCCTAGCCAAAAGCTTAACTCTAACTGTATCCATTACCCTAAGCATTACCCTTATGCAAATGTAACCCTAGGCCTAACCCTAAACCTATCACTATCTCCTAAACTGTCAATTACCCTAAACCTAACCTGAACGCTAAATGTAACCTTATCATTACCCTAATGCTCACCCTAACACTAATTTGAGCCCTAACCCTAAACTCAAATCTAAAACAAAGCCCAACAATGACCCTGACATTAATAATTCCCCTACCTCTAAACCTGACTATTACCCTATATCTAACCCTTACACTAGACTTATTCATAAACCTAACCCTAAAACTATCCCTAACCATAACCCTAGACCTGACTTTAGCCCTAGCCATAATCCTAGCCCTAACCCTAGCACAAACCTAGTCCTTATGCTAGCTCTAAACATAGCCTTAATTATAACCCTAACCCTAACCCTAGGCCTGACCCTAACACTAACCCCAGCCCCATTCTTATCCCTAATATGGTTCTATCTCTAATCCTAAACCTAACCCTAACCCAAAGACTAACTCTAACCCTCACCCTAGCCCTAACTCTAGTTCTAACCCTATACTTTACTGGAAGCCTAATTCTAGCCTGAACCTTAGGTCTAACCCTAGCCCTATTCATATCCATGGCTATAACCCTAGATCTAATCCTAACTCTAAATCTCACCCTAACAATAAGCCTAAGCCTAAACATAACCCTAGCCCTAACCCTAAAACTATCCCTAACCCTAGCCCTAGCTCTAAAACAAAATTGAGCCATAGAACTAACCCTATTCCTTAACATATACCAAGCCCTCATCCTACACCTAGACCTATCCCTAGCAATAATTTGAGTCTTAAGCCAAACCCTAAAACTAAACCTCACCCTGACTCTGACCTTAAACACTAACACTAGGTCTAAACATCACCCTAACCCTAAACCTAAGACTAGATCTGGTGCTAACCCCTAATACTAAAATTAGCCATAATGATAACCCTAATACTTACATTAGCGGTAACCCTAACCCTAGACCTAACAAATTCTAGCCCTATTCCGAGCCCTAACCCTAGCTTTAGCCCTAAAACTAACTCTAACCCTATCACTAATTGTAACCATAACCATAGCTGTAATCCTACCTCTAACCCTATCCATTACCCTAACCATAAACCTAACCCTAATGCTAACCCTAGGCCTAAACCTAAACCTATCCCTAATCTTCACCCTATCCATTATCCTAAATCTAACTTGAAACCTAAACCTAACCCTATCATTATGTTGATCCTAACGTTAAAATTAATTCGAGTCCTAATTTTAAACCTTAACCTATCCAAAACACTAATCGTGACCATGACTCTAATAATGCCCTTAGCTCTAAACCTGACCCTAACCCTAAACTTAATGCTTACACAAGGCGTAGCCATAAACCTAAACATAAACTATATTTAACCATAAACCTAGAACTGAAATTAGGCCTAACCCTAATCCCAGATCTAAACCTATCCTTAATCTTAACCCAAACCATTACCTGAGACCTAACCCTAATTATAACCCTCACCCTAACCCTAAACCTTCCTATAAAACCATGCCTTACCATAAACCTAACCATAACGCTAAATCTAACCCTAACTGCTGCCCTAACCCTAGGCCTAATACTAACCCTAAGCCTAGTGTTAATCCAACCCCTAATTTAATCTTATCCTAACCCTAACCCTAGCCCTAATACTAACTATAACTCTTGCCCTAGCCCTAGCCCTAGTTCTATCCTTAGCCCTATCCTAACTCTAGATCTAAACCTTACTCTAAATCTAAACCTAATTCTAAATTTAACTGTAATCATAAGCCAAACCAAACCCTAACACTACCCCTAACCATAATGCTAATCCTAAAACTTGCCCTAGCCCTGGCCCAAGCCATAATACAAAACCAAGCCATACCCCTAACCCAAACCCTTAACCTAAACAAAACCCTAAACTTACTCCTAGCCCTAACCCTACCTCTAAAAATTACTCTGACCCTGATGCTGAACCTAACACTAATCCTAGCTCTAATCATCACCCTAACTTAAATTAACCTTAACACTATACCTAGCCTTAACCATAACCCTAAAACTAGCCTTAATTATAACCCTAGTTCGTACATTAGTCATTGTCCTAACCCTAGCATTAACCCAAGCCCTAAACCTAGCTTTAACCCTAACACTAGCCCTAAACTTAACCCTAACCCTAGCTCTAACCCTATCCCTTACCCTAAGCCAAATCCTAACTCAAATGCTAGCCCTATTCCTAACCCTAATCCTTAGCCTAACTTCAACTCTGACCATATTACTAGTCTTAACCCTACCCTCATTCTACCTGCAAACCTAACCCTGACCCTCATCTGACACTAAAAGTAACCCTAGGTCTAAACCTGACCCTAAACTTAAACCAAAACCTAACATTAGACCTACTGGTAACACTATACTTATACATAAGCCTAACAATAGACCTAGACCCAAAGCTAATCCTGAATATAGCTATAACTCTAGCCCTAGACCTAAACTAAATCCTAGCACTAGTCCTAACAATAACCCTTAACCTAAACCAAACACTTACCCTATCCCTAGACCTAAACCTAGTCCTAATTCTGGCTCTAACCTTAAACCTAAACCTATCCCAAACACTGACCCTGATCCTAACACTTAAACTAGCTTTAAACCTGACATTAACCCAAAACGTAGACCTAACACTAGACCTAGCTATAACCCTAAATCTAAAACTAGCCCTAAACAAAACCCTAGTTTTTAACATTACCCATAGTCCTAACAATAGCCCTAAACCTAACACAAAACCTAGAGCTAATCCTAGGCCTAAACATAGCTCTAATCATAAACCTAAGCCTAGCCCTAACCCTAACCCTAACTCTAACCCTAACCCTCTCCTTAGACCTAACCCTAGCTCAAAGCCTAAACCTTACACTAAACATAACCCTAGCCCTATCCTAAACCCTAATCCTAATCCTAGCCCTAATCTTAACCTCAACGCTAGCCCAAATTTTAGCTCTAACCATATCCATTACCCTAACCCTAACCCTAATTAAAACCCTATCCCTAATACTAAACCTAACTCTAACCATAAACTTGAACTCAGAAGTGAGCCTAAACTGAACCCTCACACTAGCCCTAACCCTGCCTCCAACACTAACCCTTATCCTAACTTAACCATAACCTTAACCCTAAACTAACCCTTATTCTAACCCTAACACTTAACCTAAACCAAACCCTATCCCTATCCCTAAACCTAACCCTAATCCTAGACTTAATCCAAACCATAACCTGGGCTTAACCCTAGTACTAAAACTATCCATTACACTAAACATAACCCTAACCCTAATGCTAACCCTAACCCGATCGCTGACACCTAACCCACCCATTACTTTAAACCTTAACTAAAACATAAAGTAAACCCTTCCATTACATTAACACTAAACCTAACCCTAACGCTAATTCGAGCTCTAACCCCTTAACTTAACGTAAACCAAACACTAACCCTGACCCTGTGACACAAATAATAATTCTCACTCTAAAGCTGACCTTTAACATAAACCTAACCCTTACACTAGACCTACCCATAACCTAAACCTAATACTATCCTTAACCATAACCCTATACCTGATATTATCCCTAGCCTGAGTCATAGCCCTAACCCTATCAGAAAACCTACCCCTCATCCTAGCCCTAATCCTAGCCTTAATCCTAAACTGAACCATAAACCTAGGCCTAATCCTAATTCTAACCTTCACCCTAGCCCTAAACTTAGCTATAACCCCACTCATTCCTCTAAACTTAACCCTAACCCCAGTGCTAACCCTAACCCTAGCCCAACCCCTAGGCTTAACTCTAACACTAACCCTAGTCCTAATTCTATCCCTAATTTAGCCCTAACCCTCACCCTAAGCCTACTACTAAGAATAACTCTAATTCTCACCCTAGAAGTATCCCTAGATCTAACCATATTACTTACCATAACACTAACCCTACCCTAACCCTAGCACGAACCCTAACTCTAGATCAAACCTAACTCTAAATCAACCCCCAACCCTAAGCCTAAACTTTACTCTAACCCTAGCCCTAATCCTGACACTAATCCAAAATCTAGCCCTAAAACAAAACTGAGCCATAGCCCTAACTGTAAACCTTAACCTAAACCAAAACCTAACCCTACACCTGGCACTAACTTTAGCCCTAATTCGAGTCCTAAACCTAACACTAAAACTAACCCTGACCCTGACACTGACCCTAAATATAACCCTTGCTCTAAACATCACCCTAACCCTAACCCTAAAACTGGCACTAATTGTAAAACTAGTTCATACATTAGCCATAGCCCTAACCCTAGCCCTAACCAAACCCAAAACCTAGCCCTTATTTGAGACTTAACCATAGTTTTAAACCTAACCCTAATCCAAAACCTATCCCTAAACCTCACCCTAACCCTAGCCAGAATCCTAACCAAAACCCTAGCCTTATTACTAGCTCTAACCCTATCCATTACCCTAACCATAACCATAACCCTGATGGTAACCCTAGGCCTAATCCTAACCTTATCGCTAAGCCTAACCTTATTCATTAAACTAAACCTAATCTGAACCCTAAACCTAACCCTATCATTACCCTAACCCTAACCCTAATGCTAATTTGATCCCTAATCTTAAACTTAACCTAAGCCAAACTCTAACTCTGACCCTTCCAATAATAATACACCTATATCTAACCCTGACCCACCCCTAAACCTAACCCTTATACGAGACCTAGCCATAAACCTAACCCTAAAACTATTACTAATGTAATCCTAAACCTGACATTTGCCCTAGCTGTAATCCTAGCCCTAACCTTAACACAAACAATAGCCCTAAAACTAACCCTAACCCTAACCATAACCCTAGCCCTAATCCTATCCATAACCCTAGCCCTAAACTTAGCTCTAACCCTACCAATTACCCTAAAGATAGCACTAATTCTAAAGCTAGCCCTAGGAAAAAAAACTAAACCTCTGCCTCACCGTAACCCTATCCATTATTCTAAACCTAACCTGAATCCTAAACTTAACCCTATCATTACCCTAACCCAAACCCTAATGATAATTTGAGCCCTAAACCTAAACCCTAACCTAAACAAAACCCTAAACATGACCCTGATCCTAATAATACCCAAGCTTGAAATTTGATCCTTACCCTAAATCTCTCCCTTACACTAAACATAACCATAAACCTAACCCTACAACTATCCCTAACCATAACCCTAGAACTGACATTTGCCCTAACACTAATCCTAGCCCTAACCAAAACACAAACCCTAGCCCTCATCCTACCCTTTAGCCTAACCTTAATTATAACTCTAATGAAACGCTAGCCCTAATCCTAATTATAACCTTCATCCTAGCCCTAAACCTAGCTCTAACCCCATTATTTACACTAAACCTAACCCTAAGCCCAAAACTAACCCTAGGCCTAAACATAAACATAAACCTAGCCCTATTCCTAGCCCTAATAAATCCCTATACCTAACCAAACCCTAAGCCTAGCCATAAGACTAACTCTCACCCTCGCCCTAGCCCTATCCCCAGTCCTAACCCTTTTTTTATCATAACCCTAATCCTAGCTATAAACCTAGAACTAACACTAGCCATATCCTTAGCCATAGACCTTACCCTAGATTTAATCCTAACTCTAAATCTAAATCTAAACCTAATACTAGTGTTAGGGTTAGGTTTAGGAATAGTTTTATTTATAGTGCTAGTCTTAGGTTTAGAGTTAGATTTAGAGTTAGGGTTACTACACTAATCCTAAAACTATTGCTAATCTTAAAATTAGCCCTAATCATAGCCCTAGCCCTAAAACAAAACCAACCCATAGCCCTAAATTTAAAGCTTAACCTAATCCAAAACCTAACACTACACCTAGCCCTAACCCTAGCCCTAATTCGAGTCCAAACCCTAAACCTAAAACTACCCCTGACCTTAATTTTGGCCCTAATACTAACCCTAGCTCTAAGCATCACACTAATGTTAAACCTAACCCTAAAACTAGACGTAGTCCTAACCACAATCTCATAACTTGCCCAAATTGTAACTCTACTGCAAACATTGGCTGCAACTTTAAACCTATCCCTAACTCTAACCAAAATTTAGCCATAATCTGAAAAATAACCCTAGCTTTAACATTAAACCTAATCCTAACACTAGCACTAAACCTACCCTAAATGTAGCCTTATCCCTAGGTCTAACCCTATCTCTTACCCTAAGTCAACCCTAACCCTAATGCTAACCCTAGGCATAACCCTAATCCTATTACTAGTCCTAACCTTGGCCTCATTCTAGCTCTAACCATAACTAAAACCTGACACATATTCTGACTCTAATGGTAAGTCTAAACCTGACCCTAACCCTATACTGAACCCTAACACTAGCACTAGAAATAAACCTATTCCTAAACCTAACCCTAACACTAGCCCTAGACCTAAACCTAATCCTAAATCTAGCCATATCTCTAGCCCTAGACATAAACAAAAACCTACCCCTAGCTCTAATAATAAACCTTAACCTAACCCAAACACTAACCCTAACCCTAGACCTAGCCATAGTGATAATTCTGGCTTTAACCATAAAGCTAACTCTAACCTCAACACTGACCCTGACCGTAAAACTAACTCTAGCTCTAAACATCATGCTAACACTAACCCTAACCCTAACACTTGACCTAGCCATAACACTAACCCCCAAACTGGCCCTAATCATAACCTTAGCTGTAGCCATAACACTAACCCTAACCTAACCCAAAACCTGTCCCTAATCCGAGTGCTAACCCTAGATTTAACAATAACAATAACTCTCGCCATAAGCCAGTCCCTAACCCTTCCCTAACCCTAGCTCTTATCCTATTTGTTACCTTAAGCCAAACCATAAAACTAATGCTAACCCTAGTCCTAACCCTAATCCATAGCCTAACCCAAATCCTAACCATATTACTAGTCCTAACCTTAGCCCTCATACTAGATCTAAGCATAATCCAAACCCTAATCCTAACCCTGAAACTTATATTCACCCTAACACTAACCTTAGGTCTAAACATGGCCCTAACCTGAACCCGAACCATAACATTAGCCCTACTGCTAATCCTATACCTAAACCTAAACCTAAACCTAACACTAGTCCTAGACCTATACCTAATCCTAAATATAGCCATAACTCTAGCCCTAGACCTAAACAACAACCTTGCCCTAGCCCTAACAATCACCCTTAACACAACACAAACACTAACCCTACTTCTAGACATAACCCTAGTCCTAATTCTGGCACTAACCCCAACACTAACTCTAACATGAACACTGACCCTGACCCTGACATAAACCTAGCTCCAAAGCTCACCCTAACTCAAAACCTAATCCTAACACTACACCTAGCCATAACCCTAACCCTAAAACTAGCCCTAATCATAACCCTAGCTCTTAACTATCCATGGCCCTAACCCTAGGCCTAAAATAACACAAAACCTAGCCCTAATCCTAGGCCTAAACCTAGTCCTAAGTGTAACCCTAAACTAACTGTAGCCCTATCCCTAACCTTCCCCTTGGACGTAACACTAGCTCAAAGCCTTACCTTTACCCTAAACATAACCCTAGCCCTATCCCAAACCCTAACTTAACCCTAGCCCTAATCCTACCCTTAACCATAGCCCTAACCACAGCTCTAATTCTGTACACTACCCTAACCCTAGCCCCAATCCTAACCATAACCCTAGCCCTAACCCTAGCTCTAATCCTATCCATTACCCTAACCATAATCCTAACCCTAATTCTCTCCCTAGGCTTAACCCTAACACTCACAATCTCTAAACCTTTCCATTACCCTAAAACTAACCCGTACTCTAATCCTAAGCCTATTCATTACCCTAACCCTACACTAACCCTAACACTAATTAAAGCCCTAAACCTAAACCTTAACCTAAAATGAACTATAAGCCATACCCTGACCTTAATAATACATCTAGTTCTAATCTTCATCCTTACCCTAAATATAACCCTTACACTAGACCTAACCATAAACATAACCCTAAATCTATCCCTAACCGTAACCCTAGACTTAACCCTAGACACTTACCCTAACATAAACCCTAGCTCTAAACCTTATCATAACTAAAAAGGTAACCCCAACACTAGACCAATCCTAAATCCACCCATAACCATAACCCTAGATTCTTACATTACCCATACACCTAACACTAGCCCTAAACCTCACACACAACCTAGCACTAATTTTACCCCTAAACTTAGACCTAAGCATAACCCTAACCCTATCCCTAACACTAACCTTAACCATAACACTGGCCCTAGCCCTAACCCTACTCAAACTCTAATGCTTACCCTAAATATAACAATAGCCCTAACTCTCAACCTAACCTTAAACCTAGCCCTAATCCTAACTGTAACCATATCACAAATCCTAGCACAAACTCTATCCATTACCATAAACATAACCCTAACCCTAATGCTAAAACAAGCCATAACCCTAACCCTAAACCTAACCATAGCCCTGACTCTAACTCTAACCCTCACCCTAGCCCTAACCCTAGCTCAAATCTTAACACTTCTGCTAAACCTAACGCTAACACTAACCCTAGGCCTATCTCTAAACCTAGCCAAAATCCTAATGTTAACACAAGCCCTAACACTAGCACTAACCCTATTCTTTATCCTAAACATAAACCTAACCCAAATGCAAACTCTAGGCCTAACCCTAATCCTATCGCTAACACTAACCCTATCTATTACTCTAAACCTAACCTGAACCCTAAACCTAACACTATGCATTACTTTAACCCTAACCCTAATGCTAATTTGAGCCCAACCCTAAACCTTATCCTAAACCAAACCCTAAACCAGACTCTGACCATAATAATACACCTAGCTCTAAACCTGACATTTACCCTAAACCTAACTTTCCACTAGACCTAGACATAAACCTAAAGTTAACACTATTCCTAACCATAGCCCTAGACCTGACATTAGCCCTAGCTCTAATCCTAGCTCTAACACTAACACAAACCCTAACCCTCATCCAAGCCCTAAACCTAGCCTTACTCCTAACCCGAAACCTCACCCTATTCCTATACCTAATTTTAACCCTCGGTCTAGCCCTGAACCTAGCCATAACCTCATCACTCCCCCTAAAACTAACCATAACCATAACACTAACACTAACCCTAATTCTAGCCCTAACCATGGGCCTAACCTTAACACTAAACTTAGCGCTAATCTTGCCCTAATTTAGCCCTAACCCTAAGCAAATCCCTAATTCTAGCCCTAAGAATAACTCTAACTCTCAACCTAGCCCTATTTCTATTTCTAAACCTGTTCATTACCGTAACCCTAACACAAGCCCTAACCTTATCCCTAACCCTAGATCTAACCATAACTCTAAATTATGGTTATAAACTATAAATATAACCCTAACCTTAAGCCTAAACCTCACACTACCACTAGCTGAACACTATTGCTAATCATAAAACTAACCCTACCTATAGCCCTAGCCCTACAAAAAAACTGAGCCATTACCCTAACCCTAAACCTAACCTAAACCATACCCTAACCCTACAACTAGTCATAACCCTAGCTCAAACCCCAAAACAAAAATAGCTCTAATCTGACCCTAAAACTAGATTTAACCCTAACACTAACCCTAACCCTAGCCCTAAACCTAACCCTAAACCTAGCTCTAAGCCTAGCTCTAACCCTATCCCTTACCCTAAGCCAAGCCCTATATATAATGCTAACCCTAGTCCTATTCATAATCATTAGCCTAAATCAAACACTCACCCTATTACTAGTCCAAACCCTAGCCCTCATTTTAGCTCTAAACCTAACCCAAAACCTAACCCTAACCTTCACCCTTATTCTAACCATAACACTATTTATAGGTCTAAACCTGACCTAACCCTAAACTGAATCCTGAAACTAGTCCTACCAGTAAACTTTTACCTAAACATAACCCTAACACTACCCCTAGACCTAAACCTAATCCTAAATCTAGTAATAACTATAGCACTAGGCCTAAACAAAAACTTAGTCCTAGCCCTAACAATAACCCTTAACCTAAACCAAACATTAACACTACCCCAAGACCTAAACCTACTATTGATTCTGGCTTTCACCTTAAATATAATCTGAACGCTGACCCTGACACTAACACTAACTCTAGCTCTAAAAATGAATCTAAACCAAAATCTAAACCTAACACTAGAATTAGCCATAACCCTAACCCTAAAACTAGCCCTAATTAGGACCCTAGATCTTACATTATCCTAGACCTAAACCTAACACAAAACCTAGCCTTAATCCAAGGTCTAAACCTACCATAAGCATAACCCTAACCCTAATCCTAGCCCTAACCCTAAGCCTAACCCTCACCTTAAACATAACCATAGCTCAAAGCCTAACCTTTGGTCTAAATATAACCCTAGCCTTATCCCTAGCAATAACCTTAACCCTAGCCCTAATCTTAAACCTAACCCTAACCCAAACCCTAACCCAAACCCTATACATTACCCTTATGATAACCTTATTCCTAATGCTAACCCTAGGCCTAACCCTAACCCTATCGCAAACCCCAAATCTTTTCATTGCCCTAAACCTACCCTGAGCTCTAAACCTAACCCTATATGTTACCCTAATCCTAACTCTAATGCTAATGTTCATTTGAGCCCTATCCCTAAATCTTAACCTAATACAAAATGTAACCCTGACCCTGAACCTAAAAATACCCCGAGCTCTAAAACTGACCCTTACCCTAAACTTAACATTTACACTAGACTAAGACATGGACCTAATCCTAAATCTCCTCCTAACTGTAACACTAGACCTGACATTATCATTAGCCCTAATTCTAGACCTAACCCTACAACAAACCTTAGCCCTCATCCTAGCCCTTAACCTAGGCTTAATCATAACCCTAACCCTAACCCTAGCCCTAATCCTAATTCTAATCCTCACTCTACCTCTAAACCTAACTATAACATATCCTTTACCCTAAACTTATCCCTAAGCCTAGCCTTAATGCTAGGCCTAAGCTGAACACTAACCCTAGTTCTAATCCTCGCACTGATTTAGCCCTATCCCTAAAACTAACCATAACCCTAGCCCCAAGAGTAACTCTAACTCTCACCATAGCCTTATCTCTAGTTCTATCCCTATCATTTACCATAACCCTAATCCTGGCCCTAACCCTTGCCCTATCCTTAGACCTAGCCCTAACCCTAAATCTAACCCTAAATCCAAACCTTAACCTAACCCTAAGCCTAAACCTAACACAAACACTAACCCTAATCCTAATGCTAATTAAATAACCTAGGACAAAAACAAAACTGAGCAATAGGGTCTGAGGATGTGGCTCAAGCGGTAGCGCATTGGCCTGGCATGTGTGGGGTGCTGGTATTGATCCTCAGCAATATTACAAATATAATTTTTAAAAAAATGTTGTGTCCACCAAAAACTAAAAAAAAAATAAAAAAAATATTTAAAAATTTCTCTTTTTCTCTCAAAAAAAAAAAAACCTGAGCAATAGTACTAATCTTAAACCTTAACTTAAATCAAACCCTAACACTACACCTAGACCTAACCCAAGCCATAATTCAAGTCCTAACTATAACTTTAAACTAGCCCTGACACTGACTCATATCCTAACAGTCACCAAGCTCTAAAGATTGCCCTCACCTTAAACTGAAGCCTAAAATAATCCTAGCTCTTATTTGAGTCCTAACCCTAACCTTAAAACTAACACTGTCTCTGAATCATATCCTACTATTAAACTAGCTATAAATATCACCCTAACATTAAACCTAATCCTAACACTAGCCCTACCCCTACCCCTAACCCTAATTGTAACCCCAGTTCTTACATTATCCATTGCCATAACATTATCCCTAACCCTAACACAAAAATTAACCCTAATCGGAGCCTTAAACCTAGATTTAACCCTAACCCTAACCCTAACTCTAGCTCTAAGCCTATCCCTTATCCAAGGCAAAACCCTAACCCTAATGGTAACCCAAGACCTATCCCTAATCCTTAAACTAACCAAAGCCCTAATCCTATTAATATCATAACCCTACCCTCACTCTAGCTCTAACTCTATTCCAAACCCTAATGCTAATCCTGAAGATTATTTTGACCCTAAAACTAACCCTAGGTCTAAACCTGGCCCTAACCCTATACCAAACCATAACACTAGACCTAGACCTAAACCAAATCTTAAATCTAGCCTTAACTTTAGACCTAGACCTTAAAAAAAAACTATCCCTAGCCCTTAAAGTAACCCTTAACCTAACACAAACACTAACCCTACCTCTAGACCTAAACCTAGTTCTAATTCTGGCTGTAACCCTAACTCTAACTCTAAGACAAACACTGACCCTGCCTTTAAGAGTAAACCTACCTCTAAACTGACCCTAACCAAAAATCTAAACCTAACACTATACCTAGCCAAAATCCTAACCCTCAAACTAGTCCTAATCATAACCCTAGATCTTACATTACCCACATCCCTAACCCTAGGCCTAAACCTAACACAAAACTTGGAGCTAATCCTAGGCCTAAGCATAACACTAACCCTGACCCTAACCCTAACCTAACACTTGATTAGTCATAACCCTAGCTCAAAGCCTAACCCTTATCCTAAACATAAACCTACACCTAACGCTAAATATACCCCTAACACTAGCCCATATCCTAAACTAAACCCTAGCCATAAACCTAGCTCTAATACTACCAATTACCCTAAACCTAACCCTAAACCTATTGATAGCCCTATGCCTAACCATAACCCTAAACCTAACCAGAAAACTAACAGTTGACCTAACCCTAAACTCACACTTGCCATACACCTAACTATAGCTTGCCGCAGTCTGGCTGGGCACAATTCAGGAGCCACTTGTCAAAGGAAACGAACTTTATTTTTAGAACACACTCATTGCACCACACAGCTCGTCAGGAAAACCCTAAGAGCCCAACTGCCACCACCAGCTCCCCACAAGCCTCTCAACCTCCCCCACTCCTCCTGCTCTTGAGGCTGATTGGCTGGGTCACGTGGGCAGAGCCAAAAAAGTCCCCCAATGAGCAGCTCTGTGGTATCAAAGGTCGGGGAAACAGCCCAATGAGCATCACCACAGAGGAGCCAATCAGTTGGCAGCTAGAAGTTTGCTGGCAGCTAGAATTTTGCTGGGGCCCCTTCGACTGTGGCTCTCAACATCTCCCCCTCTCTGTTTAAACAACAAGCATGTGGCTTAGGGACCATGCCTGCCTTAGGTTGTCCGATACTACATATGGTCCTTACCCATCATCGGGTGAGCTGACCTCAAGGTGTCAGCCTCCTGTCTTAGGTTGGTACCATTGCAATTGGATGTTACCCGTCATTCACTACCAGTCCAGCATATAGCCACACCTGTGGATAGTTCTTTGTACCAGCGGGGGCGTAAGGTTCTTTGCCTCACATCTGTTGGCCCCCTAAATTTTAGCTGAATGAAAAATTTTACCACTGATGAAATCATCAGCAAGAATACTCCAAAACTACCACAAGTTCCTGCACCAACAGATAGTTCACAATGCATACAAGTGAGTTCACAATGCATACAAGTGATACATAGTCCAGGCAAGTTCTGCAAGCAGTTCAGTGATGGCTCTTGCAGAAGCTGTAGATTGGTTTTATCTTTGTCTTCTCCAGCACTCGGATGAAGATAGGAATTCTGGAAATAATGTCTAAAGAAAAAAATATGTAACATTCCAGAAGGCACTAAAAGAAAACAATTTTCTGAACAATTTACATTATTTTAAACAGAATTATTAAATATAATGAAAAGGAAAGGTGAAAGTAAACAAACAGATCTGTTAACCTCCTTTTTTGTTTATATATTAAAACAATCCTCAACAGCTGTTTACCCAATTTAAATTAAACCATTTAAATCACGTGAAAAGAAAAATATTTGGATCCATTTTTTCATGAGCACTCATCATATATGATATATGGACCTTTGTACATAAAAACATACAAAATAAAACACAAGTGTGCACACATAATATAATACATACAACACATAACATAACAGTAAAGGCCTTATAACATTTTACAGGTGAAATCTCCATTGCAATGTTTAAAAAATCTATAGTCAAAAAATAGAACTTATCAGCAAAATATTAACCGAGGTCTGTATGATCTCAAAAAACAAAATAGAACTTCATGATGTGGGAAAGGGTAATACTAAAATAGATATCAAAAAAAGCATCCTGGTTCTGTCACAGATGTAAGGGTAGCCAAACTGGAGTTATGGATATCAGCTGTTATAGATTTGAGCCAAATCATCTTCTTTCTGGTCTGTAGGAATCACTTTAGTTAATCTTTCTGGAATCAAAATTGGCTGCTGTTCTCCCTGTGGAAACACACAAACAGACCCCCGACTCCAGACAATCACTGGGTCAGGACCTTAGTTAATCACTCTGGAATCCAAATCGGCTGCTCTTCTCCCTGTGGAAACACACAAACAGACCCCCAAATCCAGACAATTACTGGGTCAGGACCTTTCCATTGTCCTGTTAGAATATCATTCCAAAGTACCGTGGGTTTATGTACATTTTTTGGACACATATGCCTTTCCACAGCACTAAGTCCTGATGAATCCAAATTTGAAAAGTTTAGAGTAAAAAGGGTTATTTTAAGTTTATCTTTGGGGAATATATACCTCTTCCCAATTCCCTCTTTTTGCTTTAATAAGTACATTTTAATAGTGAGATGAGCTCTTTCAACTATGCCTTGTCCATGTGGATTGTATGGGATTCCTATTATATGAGTAATGCAAAGTGATGAGCAAAATTTTTTTTAAAAGAGGTAGAAATATAACCAGGGGCATTATCTGTTTTTAACTGTTTTGGAATGCCCACAGTGGCAAAATTTTGTAAACAATGAGCTACAATATCTTTAGTTTTTTCTCTGGCATGAAGGGAGCCCAACAAAATCCGGAAGAAGTATCAACTGTAACATGCAATATTTTAATTTTCCAAATTCTGGCAAGTGTGTGACATCCATCTGCCAAATATAGTTAGGTATCAGTCCTCTAGGATTGATTCGAAGATTAACTTGTGGTTAAAAGGTCACACAATTTTGACATTGTTTTATTATTTGTCTAGCTTGTTCCTTAGTTAATTTGAAATGCTTTGGTAAAGTATTAGCATTGACATGGAACTTTTTATGAAAATTTGTAGCTTCTTCTAGTCTAGAGAAAATATGTATGTCATGTGTAGTTTTATCTGCTAAATCATTGCCCAAACTAATGTGCCCTGATATGTCCTATAAAGAATGCATCTTTTCTGTCCCAGATTAGACTTTGTATACTGGAAAGCAAATAGAAAACAGTACAGGAAGGGGAAATCCTACCAGCATCTTCAAGGGATACTATAGCATTAACAATATACTGACTATAGGAAAATAAATTAAATACAAAATTTTAAACATTACAAAAGCTGGTAATAATGCCTTAAGCTCTACCTTTTGAGGTGATTGTGTGGGTACTAAAAATGTAAAAGTTTGATCAGGGGTAACTACTGCTGCTGTACCATTATTTGACCCATCAGTGAATATATTTGTAGAATTCATTATAGCTGTGTTTCTTGTCATTTTTGGAAAAATTAAAGGATGCAATGACCAAAAAGACAATAAAGCATTCGATGGTAAGTGGTTATCAAATGAAATATTAGATTTGCACATGATTATTGCCCAAGTATTTAACTCATTAGCTAACTCATGAATTTGATTCATAGTATATGGAGTAATAATTTTATTGGGAGAAATTACAAACACTCCCTTTGCTGCTTTTATTCCTTTGAGTATTAATTGTCCTACAGCCTCAGGATACCTAGCAAGAATAGCAATAGGAGAATAAGATAAATGTATCCATAATAATGGACCTTCTTGCCAATATACTCCTGTAGGAATATTTTTTGTTGGTAGTACAATAAATAATAAAGGCAAACTTATATCAATTCTATCCAAATGCATATTTTCCATATATGTTTCAATGATTTTTAATGCCTTTCTTGCTTCATGCATTAACATGTGGGGTGAATTTGGATCTGATGGACCTTTTAGGATATCAAATAAAGGTCCCAACTCTCCTGTTGGTATAACTAGTTAAAGCCTTATCCAATTTATGTCTCCTAATAACTTTTGAAAGTCGTTAAGTGATTTGAGTTGATCTACTCGTATTTGAAGTTTTGCTGGATGGACCATGCTCGAGGATAATAGAACTCCTAAATAATTAATTGGAAAATTTAATTGTACTTTATCTATTGCTATCTCTAGATTATAATTTTTTAATAAGTTTGTAAGGGTGGCATAGCATTCTAGCAATGTGTTTTTATCTTTGTGTGCTAATAATATGTCGTCCATACAGTGAAATATTGTAGTTCAGGATTTTGATTCCTAAGTGGCTGGATTGTTTTATTAACATAAATTTGACACATAGTTGGACTCTTAGCCGTCCCTTGAGGGAGTACTTTCCATTCATATCTCTGATCAGGACCTCCATGATTCAGTGCAGGGATAGTAAATTCAAACGTGGACTATCCTCAGGAAGATTTGGATTTGAAAAAAAAAAAAAAAACAATCTTTAATATCTATAACTAAAATATACCACGTTTTTGGCAAAGCAGACAATTGAGGAATCCCTGATTGAGCAGGTCCCATAATAACCATCTCATTATTAATAGCTCTTAAATCTTGCAATAATCTCCATTTACCAGATTTCTTTTTGATGACAAAAATGGGAGTATTATAGGGAGGTACAGAAGGTTGTATATGTCCCTCCGCTAAGTGTTGTTTGACCATGTCATGGGCTGCTTGTATCTTTTCTTTAGTCAGGGGCCACTGAGGAACCCATACTGGTCTTTCTGATTTCCAAGTAATTTTTATTGTCTCAGTGACCCCTCCTGAAAATCCAACCCATGTCTATCTGTTCCTTGATCTATTTGTATTGGTGCTGCTATACCTTGTTCTTGTTCTTCTAATCTTTTTTACTTTCCTAAAACCTTGTCTAGCCCTAATAGTGGGTGAATTTTGATTGATGTTATTTGTTAATGTCAAACCTAATTGATCTAGGACGTCTCATCCCCATAAATTTACGGGAAGATGATCCAATACATATGGCTGTATAGTTCCTGCACATCCTTCAGGATCCTTCCAATCTAATACCATTGCACTTCTATGGGGATTAGTCGCCACTCCTAGGCCTTGAAGCATTTGAGTGCCTTTTTGTAATGGCCAATGTTTTGGCCATTCTTGATGAGAGATAATGCTAAGGTCTGCACCTGTATCCAGTATCCCATTAAATTCATGTCATTGAATCTAAATTTAAAGAAAGCATAGCCCAATCTACACCTGTGGAGCCTAATCCCCTGGAACCTCTTTCTACAGTATGACTGGAAAATTTATCCTGTATGCTGGGTATTATTAGTAACTGTGCTATTCTATCTCCTGGTGAAATTACTGATATACCCTTTGGAGAACTGCCTATAATTTTTATTTCACCTTCATAAACAGGATCAATTACCCCAGAACTTATCATAAGTCCTTTTAGAGTAAAAGAACTGTGTCCCAATAATAAGCCTACTGTTCCTTTGGAAAGAGGTCCTTTTACCCCTGTGGGAATGAGTTGAACTCCCATCTCTGGAGTTAACACTGTTCTGGTGGAGGCGCAGATGTCCAGTCCTGCTCTTCCTCTGGTTTGTGTATTGAGGGATTTAATGGACAACGTGTCCTGGGCACTACCCTGATGGGGTTGCTGGGTTCCTCCAGTACTCTGTATATTTGTGGTCTTGGGCCCCAGAACATTGGGCCCCTCTGTCCATTTTTTGGCAATGGAGCCCGATGCCTTTCGCCACAATATTGTAGATAGACACCTGATCCTTGTTCATTTTTTGATAATAGAATACCATCTATGGTGGTTTGAGAATGGCATTAATTACCCCAAAATCTCCATCTATGGCATCATGGGCAAAAACCCAGTATTCTACTCCTTTGATACCTAGTTTTGTTAAACCCTCCTCCCATGGGCAATGCCTTTTAAAATGTCCTGTTTGTTCACAATTGTAGCATGTTTTTGCCCTGGTATCTAAAACCTGTTGTACTGAAGCTGCAATGACTTGCCCTTGTTCATTAATGTCTCTACATAATTTAATATATGTGTTTAAATCTTCATGTTTCCAATGTCTAATGACCTCTCTGCACCAAAGATTCACTTGCTCATAAGCCAGTTGTTTATTAATGGCATTGCTTGTTCTGTATTCCCAAAAACTCTGGTAGCTGTTTGAATAAGCCTATCTACAAATTCAGAGTAATGTTCATTAGCTCCTTGTATTACCTTAGAAAATTGACCTTGTAAACCTCCATGTCCTTGTAAAGTCTTCCATGCCCTAACCACATCTGCGGCAATTTGTGAGTATACGCCAGGATCATATGCAATTTGTTGCTGCTGATCCTCATAAGGTCCCTTTCTTAACAACATATCTAGATTTCTCTGAGGATAACCAGCTGCTGCATTTTGCCTAGCCATCTCCTTGCAAAATTCCTCATTGGCAACCTTCCATAACATGTATTGTCCTCCATTTAGCACAGCTTTACACATATTAGCCCAATCTGCTGGCGTCATGTTCAAGTTGGTAATGGATTCGACCATGCTTACAGTGAAGTGTGCTTGAGGACCACAGGTTGTTACAGCCTCTTTTAGCTGCTTCACTGTTTTGAAACTTAAAGAATGATGAATTTGCTGCCCTCCTGCCTGCTGAAATACAGGGCATGTTAATATTTGAGATCAAGGTCTCAGGACCCCATCTATCAACTGCGGAGTTTGGGGGCCTCCCAGCATATGGAGGTGGCATTATTTGTTGGACACTTATGTCCTCTGTTGACAGAATGGTATTAGTAGCAGTCTCCTGTAGAGGTGGTGCTGTTGGTTGGACACTTCAGCCCTCTGGTGATATAAAGGTGTTAGTAGCAGTCTCCTGTTGTAACTTTCCCCCTGATGGCTTTTTCTGCTCTAAACTTTCTTCTTCTGTCTGACTAGCTCGAGAGACCTTCTTTTTTACTTGAATTTTTTTCCTCTGTCTGACTAGTCTGAGAGACCTTCTCTGTTACTTGAATTTTTTCCTCTGACTACCTCGAGAGACCATTTTTTTACTTGAATTTTTTTGTCTGTCTGACTAGCTCGAGAGACCTTCTCTTTTACTTGAATTTTTCTACTATAACTATAATACAACCCAACATGATAATGCCAAACAAAACTGAAACAGAGTGAAACAAAATTGGAACTACAAAAAATCATTATATCAGCCTTTCTATCCTCCTGAAATGTCCATCCATCCTTTCTCCCTATCTGTTCCTCATATGTGAGTGGTTTTTCTTCCATCTTACACATCTCCAGGGACAGGCAACTTAAAACAAAAGGGAAGCAAAACAAAAGAAGGATCTTAAAATGGCTACCCATCCTCTCGTCCTGCCCTCAGGGGCGAGCAGTTTATCTTATCACTTACCCTCAGTCATTCCCCTTGTGGGCCTCCAAATGCCGCAGTCTGGCTGGGCACAATTCAGGAGCCACTTGTCAAAGGAAATGAACTTTATTTTTCAAATACACACACCTCACCACACAGCTCTTCAGGAAAATCCTCAGAGCCCAACTGCCACCACCGGCTCCCCACAAGCCTCTCAACCTCCCCCACTCCTCCTGCCCTTGAGGCTGATTGGCTGGGTCATGTGGGCAGAGCCAAAAAAAGTCCCCCAGTGAGCAGCTCTGTGGTCTCAAAGGGCGGGGAAACAGCCCAATGAGCATCACTGCAGAGGAGCCAATCAGTTGGCAGCTAGATGTTTGCTGGGGCCGCTGTGAGCCAATCATCAGCTGGCAGCTGGAAGTTTGCTGGGGCCCCTTTGACTGTGGCTCTCAACAGTAGCTCAAACCCTAACCCTTACCATAAACTTAAACAAAAACATAGCCCTAACTCTAAACCTAAACCTCAATCTAACACTAACCATAACCCTATGCCTACATCTAACCATATCCATTACTCTAAGCCTAACCCTACCCCTAATTATGATGCCAGCCTTAATCCATTCCTAACCCTAACCATACTCTAATATTATCCCTAGACCTAACTCTAAACCTAACCCTCGCCCTAGCCCTAACCCTAGTTCAAAACCTAACCCTTATGCTAAACATAACCCTAACAGTAACCCTAGTTCTAACCCTAACCATAACCCTAACTCAAGACCTATTCCTGACCATAACCCTAGCCCTAACCTTAGCTCTAACCCTATCCATTAATCTAACCATTATCCTTACCCTATTGCTAACCCTAGGCCTAACACAAACCCTATCGCTAAAGCTAACCCTATCAATTACAATAAACCTAACCTGAATCCTAAACTAAACCCTATTTTTACCCTAACTCTACCCTAATTCTTTTTTGAGCCCTAACCCTAAACCCTAACTTCAATCAAACTCTAAAGTGATCCTGACCCTAATAATTCCCCTAGCTCTAAACCTGACACTTAACCCTAAAACTAACCCTTAAACTAGACCTAGCCATAAACCTAATCCTAAATCTAGCTTTAACTCTATCCCTAGACCTATACAAAAACCTAGTCCTAGGTCTAACAATAACCCTTATCCTAACACAAACACTAACCCTACCCCTAGACCTAAACCTACTCCTAATTCTGGCTGTAACCCTAGTTTGAACTCTAACCAAAACACTGACTCTGCCTTTAACAGTAAACCTACTTCTAAATCTGATCCTAACTGAAAATCTAAACCTAACACTAGATCTTGGCATAACCCTAACCCTAAAACAAGCCCTAATCATAATCCTAGCTCTTTCATTACCCTCAACTTTAACCCTATAACCCTTTCGGCATAAACCAAACACAAAACCTAGAGCTAATTCTAGGTCTTAACCTTGCCCTAACCCTAGCCATAACCCAAACCTAACCCTCGCCTTAGTCCTAACCCTAGCTCAAAACCTAACCTTTACTGTATACATAAACCTAGACCTATCCCTGAATCTAACCCTAAACCTAGTCCTAATTCTAACCTTAACACATGCCCTAACCCTAGCTTTAAGCTTACTCATTACCCTAACCCTAACCCTAAACTTAATTGTAACTCTAGCCTTAATCCTAACCATAATCCTAACAGTAAACAGAAAACTAACCCTAAACTAATACTCACTACAGCCCTAACAATAAACTAATACTCGCTACATCCCTAACAATAAATCAAACCCTAACCCTTACCATAAACCTAAACATAACCATAGACCTAACCCTAGCCCTAAACATAAATCTAGCACGGTCTCTAACCCTAAACCTACATCTAACTGTATTTATTACCCTAACCCTAAACCTAAACTTAATTATAACCATTCCCCTAACCCTAACCCTAACTCTAAACCTACCATAATCCTATCCTAAACATAAACCTGAACCTAAACCTTGTTCAAACCCTAAACATAGTTCAGAACCTAACTCTTACACTAAACATAACACTAACCCTAACCCTAGTTCTAACCCATACATTAACACTAACTCAAGACCTAATCCTAACCATAATTCTAGCTATAACCTTAGCTCTAACTGTATCCATTATCCTAATCATAACCCATATCCTAATGCTAATGCTAGGCCTAATCCTATCTCAAGACCTAATCCTAACTATAACCCTACCCCTCTAACTGTATCCATTACCCTAAACATAACAAATTCCCTAATACTAACCCTAGGCCTAACCCTAAATGTATCACTAATCCCAACCCTATCGATAACCCTAAACCTAACCTGAACCCTAAATCTAACACTTTCATTACCCTAATTATAACACAATACTAATTTGAGCCCTAAACCTAAACTCAAACCTAAAAGAAACCCTAACCATGACCCTTACCCTAATAATTCCCCTAGCTCTACCCTAATCCTTACCAAAAACCTAATCCTTACATTAGACCTAGCCAAAACTTAACCCTAAATCGATCCATAACCATAACCCTAGACCTGACATTAGCACTAGATATAATCCTATCCTAGCCTGAACACAAACCATAGCCTTAATCATAACCCTAACCTTAAACCTAGGCCTAACTTAAAACCAACCTTATCCCTAATCTTAGACCTAACGTAGCCCTATCCTTAACCCAAACACTAACCCTAGCCATAAAACTATGTCTAACTCTCTCCCTAGCCCTAAAACTAGTTCTAACCCTATCCCTTACTGGAACTCAAAACCTAGCCCTAACCCTAGGCCTAACCCTAGCCATTTCCTTACCCCTAGCCCTAACCCTAGATCTAGCCTTAACTCTAAATCTAAACCTAATGCAAAGCCTAAGCCTAAACCTAACACTAACCCTAACCCTAATGCTACTCCTAAAACTAGCCCTAACTCTAGCCCTAGCCCTAATACAAAACTGAGCCATAGCTCTAACCCTAACCCTTAACCTAAACCAAACCCTAACCCTACACCTAGCCCTAACCCTAGCCCCAATTCTGGTTTTAAGCAGAACCCTAAAACTAACCCTAACCCTGATTCTGATGCTAAAACTAACCCTATCTTTAAACATCACCCTAAGCATAACCCTAAACATAACACTAGACCTAACCCTAATCCTAACCCTAATCCTAAAACTAGCCCTAATTGTAAGCCTAGTACTTACATTAGCCATAATCCTAACCCTAGCCCTAACTTAACCCAAAACCTAGCCTAATCTTAGCCCTAAAACAAGCTTTAAACCTAACCCTAACTGTAACCCTAAATATAGCACTAATAATAACCATAACCTTAGCTCTAACCCTAGCTCTAACCTTATCAATTACCCTAACCATAATCCTAACCCTAATGATAACCCTAGGTCTAAACCTTACCATATCCTTAATCCTAACCCTATCCATTACCCTAAACCTAACTTGAAACCTAAACCTAACTATATCTTTACCCTGATCCTAAATCTATGCTAATTTGAGCCCTAAATTTAAACCTTAACCTATCCCAAACACTAATCAAGACCCTGACTCAAACAATACCCTTATCTCTAAACCTGACCCTAACCCTAAACCTAACACTTACACTATATATAAGCTAACCCTAAATTATCTTTAACTGTAAAGCTGGACCTGAAATAAGCCCTAGCCCTAAACCTAGCCTTAATTCTAACCCAAACAATAATCCCACGTTTAACCCTAATTGTAACCCTCCCCCTAGCACTAAACCTAGTTATAAACCCATCCCTTACCCTAATCCTAACCACATCCTTAAACCTAACCATAACCCTAAACCTAATCCTAACCCCCATCCTAACCCTAGGCCTAATACCAACACTAAGCCTAGCACTAAACCTAGCCCTAATTTAATCCTATCCTAACCCTAACCCTAGCCCTAAGACTTACTATAACTCTTTTTTTTTTCAAGACTTACTATAACTCTTGTCCTAGCCCTAGCCCTAGTTCTATCTTTTGCCCTATCCTAACTCTGGATCTAAACCTAACTCTAAATCTAAACCTAACTCTAAATTTAATTGTAATCATAAGCCAAACTAAACCCTAACACTACCTCTAACCATAATAATAATCCTAAAACTTGCCCTAGCCCTGGCCTTAACCATAAAACAAAACCAAGCCTTATCCCTAACCCAAACCCTTAACCTAAACCAAACCCAAAACTTACGCCTACCCCTAACCCTAACTCTAAAAATTACTCTGACCCTGACGCTGACCCTAACACTAATCCTAGCTCTAATCATCACCCTAACTTAAATTAACACTAACACTAGACCTAGCCTTAACCATAACCCTAAAACTAGCCATAATTGTAACCCTAGTTCGTACATTAGTCATTGTCAGAAGCCTAGCCCTAACCCTAACACAAATCCTACCCCTAATTCTAGTCCTAACCCTAGCTTAAGCCCTAATCTTAACCCTAACACTAGCCTTAACCCTAACCCGAGCCCTAACCCTAGCTCTAACCCTATCACTTACCCTAAGCCAAACCCTAAACCAAATGCTAACCATAGTCCTAACCCTAATCCTTAGCCTAACTTAAACACTAACAGTATTAATAGTCCTAACCCTAGCCCTCATTTTATTTCTAACCCTAACTCTGATCTTTATTCTGATCCTAACAGTAGCCCAGGTCTAAACCTGACCCTAACCCTAAACCAAACCATAACACTAGCCCTACCAGTAAGCCTATACCTATACCTAACCCTAACATAGATCTGGACCCAAAACTAATCCTAAATATAGCTATAATTCTAGCCCTAGAACTAAACAAAATTTTAGCTCTAGCCCTAACAATAACCCTTAACCTAAACCAAACACTTACCCTACCCAAAGACCTAACATTATTCCTTATTCTGGCTCTAACCCTAACCCTAATTCTATCTGGATCACTGACCCTGACCCTAAAATTAACCTATCTCTAAACCTGACCCTAACCCAAAACCTAGTCAAACACTAGACCTAGCCATAATCCTAACCCGAATAGTAGCGCTAAACATAACCCTAGACATAACCCTATTTTAACCCTAATCTTAAACCTAACAGTAGCCCTAACACTAACCATAGTCCTAACCCTAACCTTAAACCTAACACAAAACCTAGCCATAATCCTAGACCTAAATTTATCCTTAAGCATAACCCTAACCCTAGCCCTAACACTAACCCTAACACTAACTCAAACCTAACCCTAGCTCAAACCCAAACCCTTACCCTAAATATTACCCTAGCCCTATACTAAACACTAACCCTAACCCTAGCTCTTATGCTAACCACAATTCTAGCTAGAAATTTAGTTCTAACCCTGTCAATTACCCTAATTATAACCCAATCTCTAACACAAAACCTAACCCTAATCATAAATGTATCCCAAGACCTAAACATAAACATAAACCTCACCTTAGCCCTAACCGTAGTGGAATCATTAAGCCTTACACTCAACCTAATCCTAAGACTAGCCCTAATCCATACACTAACCCTAACCCTACCCTAACTGTAATGAAAACTCTAGCCATAACCTGAACCCTAAACCAAACCCTAACCATAAACATATCCCTGGACCTGAACGTAACCTAAACCTCGACATAGCCATTACCCTAGCTCAAACAGTAACCCTTATGCTAACCTAACCATAACCCTAGCCCTAAACCTAACACTTACTGTAAACCAAACCCTAGCCCTATCCCTAAACCTAACTCTAATTTTAGACTTAATCCAAACAATAACCTAGCCCTAACCCTAGCTCTAAATCAATCCATTGTACTAAACATAAGCCTAACCTAATGCTAACCTTAACCCTATTGCTAAAACTAATCGATCCATTACCCTATACATTACCTGAAACCTAAACCTAACCCTATCCATTACCCTAACCCTAAGCCTAAACCTAACACTAATTCAAGCCCTAAACTTAAACTTTGACTGAAATCAAATGCTAACCCTGACCCTAACCCTAATAATACCCATAACTCTAAACCTGATCCTTACCCTAAACATAGCTCTGACACTAGACCTAGCCATAACCTAACCCTAAAACTATTCTTAATCATAACCCTAGACTTGACATTAGCCCTATCCCTAGTTCTAGCCCTGAGCCTAACAGAAACCCTAGCCCTAAACCTAGACTTAATCCTAACCTATACATTAATCCTAGCCCTAATCCTAATTCTAACCCTCTCCCTAGCCCTGAAGCTAGCTATAACCCCACCCATTCCCCTACACTTAATCCTAACCCCAATGCTAATCCTAAAACTAGCCCTACCCCTAGGCCTAATCCTAACACTATCTCTAGCCCTAATTCTCGCCCTATTTTATCTTTATTTAATGCTAAGCCTCACCCTAAGCCTAGTCCTAAATCTAAATCTAACTCTCATCCTAGCCATTTTCCTAGTTCTAACCCTATCCGTTACTGTAACACTAACCCTAGCCCTAACCCTAATGCTGGATCTAACCCTAACTCTAAATCTAACCCTAACTCCAAGCCTAAACTTCACTCTAACAATAGCCCTAACCCTAACACTAATTCAAAATCTAGTCCTAACCATAGCCCTAGCCCTAAAACAAAACTGAGCCATAGCCCTAACCCTAATACTAGCCCATAGAAATCAAGATGAAGTGAAACCTTAAAACACAAACTGTTCCTGACAGCATATCTTGAACTGAGAAGGCCCAATCTGGGAAAAACGGTAATGCTAGGTAAAAGATGAATCCTGATCAATATCAAAGAAATTAAAAAAAAAAAAAAAAAAAAAAAAACTAACTCTAACCCAAACATTAGTTCTAACCATAGCCCTAACCCTAATCCTAAAACTAAGCCTTTCCTCTTTATAGAGCTTGATCATAAAAGTCAAAAACTTGGGATGCCTAGTAGGGCAACGTAACAGATGAATCCTTCCCAGTATCAAAAATTCTGACCAATAATTGGGGAAGGTGTTTCAGTACATTCCTATTTCTCCTGTTTTCTCATAAAGTGCTCGTGGATAAATTGTTTTTTTCATGCTTCAGCTTAAGGCACTTTAACAAGGAACAAACTAGAGCAGACCCACAGCAAAGTGATTGAGTGTGTAAAGTTTCATGCAGCGAGCACCAGCCCTGTTTGATTTCCACCTCAATTTCCATTAGCACCTATAGGCCACAATGTAGTTAAAACTAAAAATTCAAACTGTTCCTGACACTGAACCATTGAACCTTGAAGGCCCAAACTTGGGAAGCCTACTAAGGTTGATCAAAGATGAAACCTGTACAGTATTAAAGTAACCTGACCAAAAAAATTGAAGCTCTTTCACTGCATGTGCATTTTGCTTGCTTCTAAAGCACTCAGAGATAAAGTTGTTTTTCTACTTCAGCTTAGGGATACTTCACAGGAAACAAACCAGAGAATGCTCACTGAGAAATGACTGAGTGTGTGAAGTTTCAAGGAGTTGGCACAAACCCTGTTTGATTTCCAGCTTCATTTCCATTCACCCCTATAGGGAAAAAAGAAGAGAAACATGAAAATTGAAACTGTTCCTGAGAGAAAACCCTTTTACATAGGAGGCCCAAATATTTGGGGTATAGTCAAAATAGTAAAAAGGTGAATTCTGCCCAGTATCATAGAAATTTTAAAAAATCTAACTCTAACAATAACACCAGGTCTAAACCTAGTCCTAACACTAAGGCTAACACTAAACCAAATCTGTTTAGAGTAACTTTGATCATAGAAGTTTCAAAATTGGGGAGTCTAGTGGGGCAAGCTTACAGATGAATCATGGGCAGTTTCAAAAAAATCTGAGAAAATAATTGGGGAGCTCTTTCAGTACATGAATATTTCCCTGTTTTCTCCTAAATTGTTCTCAGATAAGTTTGTATTGCATGTTTCAGCCTATTATTAATTTCATAAGGAACAAACCAGAGTGCCCACAGAGAATTGATCGAGTGTGTGAAGCTTCAAGCAGTTAGCACCAACCTTGTTTGATTTCCAGCTCCATGTCCATTTACTCATGTAGGTCAAAATGAAGTGAATCCGTAAAATACAAATTGTTCCTGTCAGCAAATAATTCAACCGAGAAGGATGAAACCTGGGGAATATAGTAAGGCTAGGTAAAAATGTATTCTGCCCAGTATCAAAGAAATTTGAACAAGACAAAATCTAACCCTAACACTAGACCTAACTCTAACCTAACCTGTTTAGAGAAACTTTGATCATAGAAATCTCATAGTTTAGGAGCCTAGTGGGGCAAGCTAACAGATGAATCCTGTCCAGTATCATTGAAATATGACCAAATGATTAGGGGAGGTCGTTCAGTACATGCATTTTTCCTGTTGTCTCCTAAAATGTTCTCGCATAGTGTTTTTTTTTTTTTTTTAATTTTTCATTGTTGGTTGTTCAAAACATTACATAGTTCTTGATATATCATATTTCACACTTTGATTCAAGTGGGTTATGAACTCCCATTTTTACCCCATATACAGATCGCAGAATCACATCAGTTACACATCCATTGATTTGCATGTTGCCATACTAGTGTCTGTTGTATTCTGCTGCCTTTCCTATCCTCTACTATCCCCCCTCCCCTCCCCTCTTATCTCTCTAACCCCTCTACTGTCATTCATTTCTCCCCTTGTATTATTTTCCCTTTCACCTCATTTCCTCTTGTATGTAATTTTGTATAACCCTGAAGGTCTCCTTCAATTTCCATGCAATTTCCCTTCTCTCTCCCTTTCCCTCCCACCTCTCATCCCTCTTTAATGTTAATCTTCTTCTCATGCTCTTCATCCCTACTCTGTTCTCAGTTACTCTCCTTATATCAAAGAAGACATTTGGCATTTGTTTTTTAGGGATTGACTAGCTTCACTTAGCATAATCTGCTCTAATGCCATCCATTTCCCTGAAAATTCTATGATTTTGTCATTTTTTAATGCAGAGTAATACTCCATTGTGTATAAGTGCCACATTTTTTTATCCATTCGTCTATTGAAGCGTATCTAGGTTGGTTCCACAGTCTTGCTATTGTGAATTGTGCTGTTATGAACATCGATGTAGCAGTGTCCCTGTAGCATGCTCTTTTTAGGTCTTTAGGGAATAGACCGAGAAGGGGAATAGCTGGGTCAAATGGTGGTTCCATTCCCAGCTTTCCAAGAAATCTCCATATTGCCTTCCAAATTGGCTGCACCAATTTGCAGTGCCACCAGCAATGTACAAGTGTACCCTTTTCCCCACATCCTCACCAGCACTTGTTGTTGTTTGACTTCATAATGGCTGCCAATCTTACTGGAGTAAGATGGTATCTTAGGGTGGTTTTGATTTGCATTTCTCTGACTGCTAGAGATGGTGAGCATTTTTTCATGTACTTGTTGATTGATTGTATGTCCTCCTCTGAGAAGTGTCTGTTCAGGTCCTTGGCCCATTTGTTGATTGGGTTATTTGTTATCTTATTGTCTAATTTTTTGAGTTCTTTGTATACTCTGGATATTAGGGCTCTATCTGAAGTGTGAGGAGTAAAGATTTGTTCCCAGGATGTAGGATCCCTATTTACCTCTCTTATTGTTTCTTTTGCTGAGAAAAAACTTTTTAGTTTGAGTAAGTCCAGTTTGTTGATTCTTGTTATTAAATTTTGTGCTATGGGTGTCCTATTGAGGAATTTGGAGCCCGACCCCACAGTATGTAGATCGTAGCCAACTTTTTCTTCTATCAGACGGCATGTCTCTGATTTGATATCAAGCTCCTTGATCCATTTTGAATTAACTTTTTTGCATGGTGAGAGAAAGGGATTCAGTTTCATTTTGTTGCATATGGATTTCCAGTTTTCCCATCACCATTTGTTGAAGATGCTATCCTTCTTCCATTGCATGCTTTTAGCCCCTTTATCAAATATAAGATAGTTGTAGTTTTGTGGATTGGTTTCTGTGTCCTCTATTCTGTACCATTGGTCCACCTGCCTGTTTTGGTACCAGTACCATGCTATTTTTGTTACCATTGCTCTGTAGTATAGTTTGAAGTCTGGTATAGCTATACCGCCTGATTCACACATCCAGCTTAGCATTGTTTTTTATATTCTGGGTCTTTTATTTTTCCATATGTATTTCATGATTGCTTTCTCTATTTCTACAAGAAATGCCACTGGGATTTTGACTGGCATTGCATTAAACCTATAGAGAACTTTTGGTAATATCGCCATTTTGATAATGTTAGTTCTGCCTATCCAAGAACAGGGTATATTTTTCCATCTTTTAAGATCTTCTTCTATTTCTCTCTTTAGGGTTCTGTAGTTTTCATTGTATAAGTCTTTCACCTATTTTTTTAGGTTGATTCCCAAGTATTTTATTTTTTTTTGAGGATATTGTGAATGGAGTGGTGGTCCTCATTTCCATTTCAGAGTATTTGTTGCTGATATACAGGAATGCCTTTGATTTATGCATGTTGATTTTATATCCTGCCACTTTGCTGAATTCATTTATTAGCTCTAATAGTTTCTTTGTAGACCCTTTTGGTTCTGCTAGGTATAGAATCATGTCACCTGCAAATAGTGATAATTTAAGTTCTTCTTTTCCTATTTTTATGCCTTTAATTTCATTCGTCTAATTGCTCTGGCCAGTGTTTCAAGAACTATGTTGAACAGAAATGGTGAGAGAGGGCATCCCTCTCTTGATCCAGATTTTAGAGGGAGTGCCTTCAATTTTTCTCCATTCAGAATGATGCTAGCCTGAGGCTTAGCATAGATTGCTTTTACAATATTGAGGTATGTTTCTGTTATCCCTAGTTTTTCTAGAGTTTTGAACATAAAGGGATGCTGTACTTTGTCGAATGCTTTTTCCGCATCTATTAAGATGATCATATGGTTCTTATTTTTAAATCTATTGATGTGGTGAGTAACATTTATTGATTTCCATGTATTGAACCAGCCTTGCATCCCAGGGATGAATCCTACTTGATCATGGTGCTCAATTTTTTTGATATGTTTTTGTATCCGATTCGCCAGAATTTTATTGAGGATTTTTGCATCTAGGTTCATTAGAGATATTGGTATGTAGTTTTCTTTCTTTGAAGTGTCTTTGTCTGGTTTATGAATCAGGGTGATGTTGGCCTCGTAGAATGAATTTGGAAGTTCTCCCTCTTTTTCTATTTCCTGAAGTAGCTTGAAAATTATTAGTGTTAGTTCCTCTTTAAAGGTTTTGTAAAACTCTGCTGTATACCCATCCGGTCCTGGGCTTTTCTTAGTTGGTAGTCTTTTGATGGTTTCTTCTATTTCCTCAATTGATATTGGTCTGTTTAGGTTGTCTATATCCTCCTGACTCAATCTGGGCAGATCATATGACTTAAGAAATTTATCGATGCCTTCACTATCTTCTATTTTATTGGAGTATAAGAATTCAAAATAATTTCTAATTATCTTCTGTATTTCTGAAGTGTCTGTTGTGATATTGCCTTTTTCATCCCATATGTTAGTAATTTGTGTTCTATCTCTTCTTCTCTTCATTAGCATGGCTAAGGGTCTGTTGATTTTATTTATTTTTTCAAAGAACCAACTTTTAGTTTTGTCAATTTTTTCAATTGTTTCTTTTGTTTCGATTTCATTAATTTCAGCTCTGATTTTAATTATTTCTTGCTTCTACTTCTTTTGCTGTTGTTTTGCTCTTCTTTTTCTAGGATTTTGAGATGAAGTATGAGATCATTTATTTGTTGGTTTTTTCTTTTTTTAAGGAATGAACTCCAAGCAATGAATTTTCCTCTTAGAACTGCTTTCAATGTGTCCTATATATTCCGGTATGTTGTGTCTGTGTTTGCATTTATCAATAAGAATTTTTAATTTCCTCCTTGATGTCTTCTATAACCCATTGATAACCCATTGATCATTCAGTAACCTATTGTTCATTCTCCAAGTGATGCATGATTTTTCCTTCCTTCTTTTATCGTTGATTTTCAGTTTCATTCCATTATGATCAGATAAGATGCATGGTATTATCTCTACTCCTTTATATTGTCTAAGAGTTGCCCTGTGACATAATATATGATCTATTTTTGAGAATGATCCATGTGCTGCTGAGAAAAAAAGTGTAACTGCTTGATGTTGAGTGGCATATTCTATATATGTCAATTAAGTCTAGGTTATTAATTGTGTTATTGAGTTCTATAGTTTCCTTATTCAACTTTTGTTTGGAAGATCTGTCCAGTGGAGAGAGAGGTGTGTCGAAGTCTCCCATGATTATTGTATGGTGGTCTATTAGACTATTGAACTTGAGAAGAGATTGTTTGATGAACATATCTGCACCATTTTTGGGGGCATATATATTTATGATTGTTATGTCTTGTTGGTGTATGGTTGCATTGAGCAGTATGTAGTGTCCCTCTTTATCCCTTTTGATTAACTTTGGCTTGACATCTATTTTATTTGATATGAGTATGGACACTCCTGCTTGTTTCTGAAGTCCATATGAGTCATATGATTTTTTCCAACCTTTCACCTTCAGACTATGTATGTCTTTTCCTATCAGATGCGTCTGCTGTAGGCAGCATATTGTTGGGTCTTGTTTTGTGATCCATTCTACTAGCCTATGTCTCTTAATTGGTGAGTTTAAGCCATTAACATTTAGGGTCATTATTGAGATATGGGTTGTTCTTCCAGCCATATTTTTTTATTTATGTTACTAAACATGGTTTGTTTTCCTCTTTGATTATCCCCCCCCTTTACTGTCCTACCTCCCACTGTTGGTTTTCATTGTTATTTTCCATTTCCTCTTCTTGTAATATTTTGCCAAGGATGTTTTGAAGAGATGGTTTTCTAGCTGCAAATTCTTTTAACTTTTGTTTATCATGGAAGGTTTTAATTTCATCTTCCATCCTGAAGCTTAATTTCGCTGGATACACAATTCTTGGTTGGAACCCATTTTCTTTCAGTGTTTGAAATATGTTATTCCATGATCTTCTAGCTTTCAGAGTCTGTGTTGAAAGATCAGCTGTTACCCTGATTGGCTTACCCCTAAATGTAATCTTCCTTTCTCTTGTAGCTTTTAAAATTCTCTCCTTATTCTCTATGTTGGGCATCTTCATTATAATGTGTCTAGGTGTGGATCTCTTATGATTTTGCACATTTGGCATCCTGTAGGCTTCTGGGATTTGGGATTCTGTCTCATTCTTCAAGTCTGGGAAGTTTTCTCGTATTATTTCATTGAATAGATTGCTCATTCCTTTGGTTTGGACCTCTATACCTTCCTGTATCCCAATGACTCTTAGGTTTGGTCTCTTTATGTTATCCCATATTTCTTGGATGTTCTGCTCATGGTTTCTTAACAGTCTTGCTGAGCTGTCTATGTTCTTTTCAAGTTGAAATACTTTGTCTTCATGGTGTGATGTTCTATCTTCAAAGTGTTCTACTCTGCTGGTAGTATTCTCAATTGAGTTTTTAAGTTGGTTTATTGATTCCTGCATTTCTAGGATTTCTGTTTGTTTGTTTTTTATAACCTCTATCTCCCTGTATAGTTGATCTTTTGCTTCCTGTATTTGTTTGTGTAATTCATTGTCGAAGTGATCTTTCATTGTTGGATTTTGCTATCTAATGTCTTCCTTGAGACTCCACATCATCTGAAGCATGTATATCCTGAATTCTTTATCTGACATTCCATCTGCTGCAGCTGTTACCTTTTCTAAAGTTGAGTTGACCTGCATTGCTTTTGGTCCTTTCTTTCCTTGTCTTTTCATACTGCTTGCATGTCTTTCTGCTTGGTGAAAATGTTGTGTTTTTGAAATCCCCCCCTATATATTTATATTGCTCTTGTATAGTTGAAAAGTCTCCCTTACAGGATCGGGCGGCGGTCTGCCTACCTTGCAGGCATGGGTGGCAGCTCTGCTCTGCCCCTCCTCCAATTGGTGTGACGTGTCTACCACACCCTCGGACCCCTGGGCCTGTTCTGCCGGTCGGTCACAGGTCTGCCTACCTTGCAGGCATGGGCAGTGGCTCTTCTCTGCCCTTACTCAAACTGGGGTGACGTGTCTACAATGCTGGTGGGTCGCTGGGCTTATTCCTTGCCTGGGAGGTGGCTCTGCTCTGCCCCTACTCCAATTGGGGTGACTTGTGTACCACGCCAGCAGGCCACGAGGCCTGATCTGCTGGTCGGTTGCAGGTCTGCTTACCTTGCATGCGTGGGTGGCGGCTCTGCTCTGCCCCTCCTCCAGTTGGTGTGACGTGTCTACCACGCCCGTGGACCCCAGGGCCTATTCTGCCGGTCCGTCGCAGGTCTGCCTACCTTGCAGGCACGGGCGGCGGCTCTGCTCTGCCCCTACTCCAATTGGTGTGATGTGACTACCGCGCCGGCTGGCCGCTGGGCCTGTCCCGGGTGCAGGCAAAAGCTCTGCTATAATATGGAACACTTCAGGAATTTGCGTGTCATCCTTGTGCAGGGGCCATGCTAATCTTCTATGTATCATTCCAATTTTAATATATGTTTTGCCAAAGTGAGCATGCATAGTGTTTTTTTTGCATACATCATCTTTGGGAAACTTTCACAAGGATAAAACCAGAGCATCCTCACAGAGAACTGATTGATTGTGTGAAGTTTCAAGCAGCTAGCAAAAAAAAAAACCTGTTTGATTTCCAGCTCCATTTCCATTTACCCATATAGGTCAAAATGAAGTGAAACCTTAAAATAAGAACTGAAATACTGACAGCAAACCAGTGAACTTAGAAGGTCCAAACCTGGGGAACATAGTAAGGATGGGTAAAAGATAAATCCTGCCTAGTATCAAAGAAATTCGAACAAAACTATTGTAAACCTAACACTAAATCTATCCTTAATCCTAACCCTACAACTTACCCTAGCCTGTTTAGAGAACCTTTGATTAAAAAAGTCCCAAATTAAGGGAGCCTAATGGGGCAAGCTAACAGATGAATCCTGCACAGTATCAAAGAAATCTGAGCAAATAATTGGGGGAAGTGATTCAGTACATGCATATCTCCTTGATTTCTCCAAAAGTGCTCTGGGATAAAGTTGTTTTGCATGTTTCAGCTGAGGGCAACATTCACAAGGAACAAACCAGACAGTGCCCATAGAGAACTAATTGAGTGTGTGCAGTTTCAAGCATCTAGCACCAACCCTGTTTGATTTCGTGCCCCATTTATCTTCAACAAAATACTTCAAAATAAAGTGAAACCTTAAAATACAAACTGTTCCTGACAGGGAACCATTGAACAGAGAATGCCCAAACCAGGAAACATTGTGAGGCTAGATAAAAGATGAATCCTGCTCAGTATCAAACCATGAACAAAACTGACTCTAACCCTAACACTGGTTTAAACCTATCCCTTACCCTAACCATAAACCTAACCCTAATCTGTTTAGAGAACCTTTTATCATAGATGTCCCAAATTAAAGGAGCCTAGTGGGGCAAGCTAATAGATGAATCTTGTGCAGTATCAAAGAACTCTGACCAAATAATTTGGGGAGGTAGTCAGTATATGTATATTTCCCTGTTGTCTCCAACAGTACTTTCAGATGAAGATGTTTTTGCATGCTTCAGCTTTGGGAATCTTTCACAAGAAAGAAACCAGAGTGCCCACATAGAACTGATTGTGTGAAATTTTCAGTAGCGAGCAAAAACCCTGTTAGATTTGGAGTTCTATTTCCATTTACCCTTATAGGTCAAAATGAAGGAAACTTTGAAATACAAACTGTTCCTGACAGCAAACCAATGAGGGGATAAGGCCCAAACCTGGGGAAAATAGTAAGGCTAGGTAAAATACAAATTATGCCAGGTATCAAATGAATTTGAACAAAACTCACTCAAACTCTAACACTAGATCTAACCCAACCCTAACCTAATTCTAACCTGTTTAGAGTACTTATGATCATAGAAGTCCCAAACTTGGGGAGCCTTGTACCACACCTTAACAGATGAATCTTGTGCAGTATGAAAGAAATTTGATGAAAAATTGGGGGAGGTATTTCAGTACATTCATATTTCCCTGTTTTTTTTTTTTAAAGTGCTCATGGATAAATTATTTTTCATGATCAGCTTAAGGTACTTTCAAAAGAACAATCAGAGAGTGCCCACAAAGAGCTGATTGAGTGTGTGAAGTTTCAAACAGCTAGTACTAACTCTGTTTTATTTCCAGTTCATTTTCATTCACATCTATAGTCCATAATAATGTGAAACACAAAAATTCAAACTATTCCTGACAGTGAAGTGGCAAACTTTGAAAACCCAAACTTGAGGATCCTACTAAGGCTAGGAAAATACTGAATCCTGTACAATATCAAAGTAATCCATGCAAAAAAAAAATTGAATCTTCTCCTAAAGTGCTCACAGATAAAGCTGTTTCTGTCTAATTCAGCTTTGGGCTACTACCACAAGAAACAAATGAGAGAATGTGCACTGAGAACTGATTGAGTGTGTGAAGTTTCAAGCAGCTAGCACAAACCCTGTTTGAGTCCAGCTCCATTTCCATTCACCCCTATAGGGCAAAATGAAGTGAAACATGAAAATTAAAGCTGCTCCTGAGATCAAACCCTTTTACTAGGATACCCAAACTTGTGGAGCATACTAAGAATAGGAAAAAGATAAATCCTTCCCAGTATCAAATAAGTTGAAAAAAACTAACTCTAACCCTAACACTAGTTCTAACCCTAACTCTAACCATAATTCTAAGCCTAACCTGTTAAGAGAACCTTCAATCATAAAAGTTTTAAACTTGGAGATCCTATTGGGGCAAGCTTACATATGAACCCTGCACAGTATCCAAGAAATCTGACCAAATAATTGGGGGAAGTATTTCAGAACATGCATATTGCCCTGTTTTCTCCTAAAATGCTCTTGGATAAACTTGTTTTGCATGCTTCAGCTTATGGCTACTTTTACAAGAAAGAAACCAGAGAGTGCCCACAGACAACTGATTGAGTATGTGAAGTTTCAACCAGCTAGCACCAACCCTCTGATTTCCAGCTCCATTCTCATTTACCCATATAGGTCAAAATGAAGTGAGACACTAAAAACAAACTATTCCCAACAGCGAACCATTGAGCCGAGAAGGCCCCAAACTGGGGCACATAGTAAGGCTAGGTAAAAGATAAATCTTCCCAGTATCAAAGAAATTTGAACAAAACAAACTCTAACTCTGACTCTAGCTCTAAAGCTAGCCCTAACCCTAACCATAACACTAACCCTTACCTGTTTAGAGAACCATTGATCCTAGAAGTGTCAACCTTGGGGAGCCTAGTGGAGCAAGCTAAAAGATGAATACTGTGTAGTATCAAAGAAATCTGATCAAATTGTTTGGAGACATATTTCAATAGATACATGTTTCTCTGTTTTCTCCTTAAGGGCTCTCGGATACAGTTTCTTTTGCATGCTTCATCTTTGGCCTACCTTCAAAAGAAAGAAACCAGATAGTGCCCACTGAGAACTGATTGTGTGAAGTTTCAAGCACCTCCTGCCAATTCTGTTTGATTTCCAGCTCAATTTTCATTCACATCAATAAGCCATAATGAAGGGAAACCTTAAAATACAAACTGTTCCTCACAGCAAACCATTGAACCAACAAGGCCCAAACCTGTGGAGCATAGTAAGGCTAAGTAAAAGATGAATCCTGCCCAGTATCATAGAAATTTGAAGAAAACTAGGGCCGCATGGGTGCTCTCGGTGCAGATGGAAGGCTGGGCTCCGCAGTTTCTCTGGGTGTAGACAGAAGTCTCAGCCACACAGGCACTCTCTGCACAGATGGAAGGCAGCACAGAACACAGAGGCTTTGCTTGCAGTTCACCAGACTGAGCTCGGGACACAGCACAAGGTCACTCCAGATCCACCCACCTCACCAAACACCATACATGGGTAATAGATGGAATCCTTCTTGCAAAACCTTACTCGCCACCAATCAGTGGGCATGGCTACCAGCTTGGTTCTGCAGCTTATCAGGTACCCGGTTTCCAACTCTCCAACATCCAGCTGTGATAAATCAAGATTTTTCTCACAAGCTTTTGGGGGTGTAGCTATCAATGTGGAACAGCAAATGTACAGGCACCTGTTTTCAATTCAGAGACTAAGAGTAGGGAGGCTCTAGGTAGAAGCTCAAGCCCTCTCACCCTGGGGCTATTGCTTGGTTTTGTTTTACTGCAAGGGTAAGTGTTAGGGCTAGTTTTATGATTAGCGTTATGGCTAGGGCTAGTGTTAATGTTAGGCTTAGGGTTAGGATTAGATTTAGAGTTAGGGTTAGATCTAGGGTTAGGACTAGGAATAAGGATTTGACAATGGTTATGGCTAGGTTTAGGGCTAGGGTTAGGGCTAGGTTTAGGATTACAGTAACGGATAATGCTACAAGTAGGGATAGAGCTAGTGTGAGAGTCAGAGTTAGTCTTAGGGCTAGGGTTAGGGTTAGGGATATGGTTAAATTAGGGCTAGGATTAGGGCTAGGGTTAATGTTCACCTTAGGCCTAGTGTTAGGGTTAGGGTTAAGTTTAGGGTAAGGAATGGCATTATAGCTAGGTTTAGAGATAAGGTGAAGGTTAGAATTAAGGTTAGGGCTATGGGTTGGGTTAGGGTAATGATTGAGGATAGGTTTGGGGCTAGGATTAGGGCTATGGCTAATATCAGATATAGGGTTTTGGTTAAAGATAGTTTTAGGGTTAGGTTTATGTCTACATGTAATGTAAGGGTTAGGTTAAGGGTTAGAGTCAGGTTTAGAGCTAGGGGTACTATTAGAGTCAAATTCTGGGTTAGGTGTTTGAGATAGGTTAAAGCTTAAAGTTGGGGATAAAATTATCATTATGGTTAGTGGTAGTGTAATGATAGGATGAGGTTTATGGTTTAGGTTTGGTTTAGAATAATGCATAGGTTTAGGATTAGAGATAGGGTTAGGTTTGGGTATAGAGTTATATTTATGGCAATGGATAGAGTTAGAGATAGGGTTAGGGCTAGGGTTATGGTTTTGATATGGCTAGGGATAGGATTAAGGTTACGGTTAAAGCTCAAGTTAGGGCTAGGTTTTGGGTTAAGTTAGTGCTAGTGTTAGCAGTAAGGCTAATGTATGTACCAGGGTTACAATTATGGTTAAAATTAGTGTTAGAGTTAGTGGTAGGTCTGGTGTTAGGTTTAGGGTTAGGGTGATGTTTCAACTAGGGTTAGTATTATGGTCATAGTCAGGGTCAGTGTTAGTTTTAGTTTTCAGCTTAAACCAGAATTAGAGCTAAGGTTAGGGTTAGGGTTAAGGGTTGGTTTAGGTTAAGGGTTAGGGTTAGTGCTATGACTCAGTTTTGTTTTAGGGCTATGGTTAAAGTTAGATTTAGATTTAAGGTTAGGGTTAGGGTTTGATTTAGAGTTAAACTTAGATGTAGGTTAGGCTAGAGCTAATGATATAGCTAAGGTTAGGGCTGGGTTTAGAGTTAGGATTAGGGTTCCAGTAAGGGATAGGGTTAGAACTAGGGATATAGAAAGGGTGAGAGTTAGAGTTAGTGTTAGGGCTAGGTTTGGGGCTATAGTTAGAAATAGGACTAAATTAGTCCTAAGATTATGGCTAGGGTTAGTTCTTGGTTTCGGTCTAAAGTTAGGTTTAGGGTTAGGATTAAGGCTAGGTTTCGGGCTAAGATAAGGACTGGGGGTTTTGTTAGGTTTAGATCTAGGATTAGGGCTTTGGTTAATATCAGATCTAAGCTTATGGTTGGGGATAGTTTTAGGATTAGTGTTATGGCTAGGTCTAGCGTAAGGGTCAGGTTTAGTGTAAAGGTCATCCTTAGAGCTAGGAGATTTATTAGGGTCAGGGTCAGTTTTAGAGTTTGTTTGAGGTTAGGTTTTAGGGTTAAGGGCTTGAATTAGCACTAGGGTGTTGGTTGGGGTAATCATAGGGTTTTTTGTAGAGTTTACATTAGGTTTAGGGTAAATGAGAGGGTTAGGGTTAGTGATAGGGTTAAAATTAGGCCTAGGATTCACATTAGGATAAGGGTTATGGTTAGTATAATGGATAGGATTAGAGCTAAGTTTAGGGTTAGGTTTATGGTTAAGAATAGGTCTTGAATTATGGTTAGGGTTAAAGTTAAAACTAGGGTTAGGCTTATGTTTATGTTTAGCATAAGTGTTAGATTTTGAACTATGGTTAGGGCTAGGGTGAGTTTTAGGTTTAGGGTTACTTCTAGGGATAAGATTATAGTACTCATATGGTTAGGGTTAGAATTAGGGCTGGGGATATCATCAGGGATAGGGTTAGGGTTAGGGTAATGCATAAGATTAGATGTAGATTTAGGGCTATGTTTAATGTTAGATTGAGGTTTAGGCTTAGAGTTAGGGCTATGGTTATGTTTAGTTTTATAGTAAGGGTTAGGGATTTATCTAGGGTTAGGTCTATGGCATGTGAGGGTTTAAGGTTAGGTCTAGGGTTAGTTTTCCAGTTAGGTTTAGGTTTAGCATTAAGCCTAGGATTATCAATAAGTTTAGGTTTAGAGTAATGGGTAGGTTTAGAGCTATGTTAAGGGCTAGGGTTAAGGTTAGGATTACGGATAGGGTTATAGTTAAATTGAGGGATAGGTGTAGGTTTATGTTTAGAGTAATGTTTAGGCTTTGAGCTAGTATTAGGACTAAGGTGAGAGTTAGTTAGGATTAGGGCTATGGGTAATATAAGAGCTAGGGTTACGTTCAGGGCTAGTTTTAGGTTTAGGGTTATGGCTAGGTCTAGTGTTAGGTTTAGATTTTTGGGTAGGGTCATATTTAGAGATAGGTTTACTCTAAAGGCAGGTTCAGTGTTTGGGTTAGTGTTAGTATTAGGGTTATAGCCAGAATTAGGACTACATTTAGGTCCAGTGTTAGGGTTAGTGTTTGAGTTTGGTTAAGGATTATTGTTAGGGCTAGGGCTAGGTTTATGTTTAGGTCTAATGCTAGAGTTAAGGCTAGATTTAGAAATTGGTTTAGGTCTAGGGCTAGTGTTAGGGTTTGGTCTAGGATTAGGTTCAGTTTTAGACCTAGGGTTAGAGTTAAGGTCGGAATAAGGGTCAGGATTAGCATTAGGGTTTGGTATAGTGTTAGAACTAGAATGAGCACTAGGGTTAGGACTATTAATAGGGTTAGGGTTTTGGTTAGCCTAAGGATTAGAGATAGGTCTAGGGTTATCATTAGGTTTCAGGTTTTTCTTAGGTTAAGGGATAGCCTTAGAGTTCTGTTAATGCTACTGTTAGGGTTAGGGTTAAATATAGGTTTAGAGCTCGGATTAGGGCTAGTTTTTGTGTTAGGGTTAGGACTAGATTTGGGCATTGGCTAATGTAAGAGCCAGGGTTACAATTAGGGTTAGTTTTAGGGTTAGGTTTAGGGGTAGGTCTATTGTTAGGTTTAGGTTCAAGGTTAGGGTTATATTTAGAGCTAGGGTTATTGTTAGGATATGAGTCAGCATCAGGGTTATTTTTAGGGTTAGGGTTAGGACTCAGATAAGGGCTAGGGTTACTGTTCTTGTTCAGTTTAAGGTGAGGGCTGTGTTTAGAGCTAGGGTGACTGTTAGGATATCAGTCAGGGTCAGGGTTAGCTTTAATGTTAGGGTTATGACTTGAATTAAGGCTAGGGTTACTGTTAGGGTTTGGTTTAAGTTTAGGGTGGTCTTTAGAGCTAGGATGTTAGGATATGAGACAGGGTCAGGGTAAGTTTTAAGGTTAAGGTTAGGACTCTAATTAGGGCTAGGGTTATGTCTAGGTGTAGTGTTAGGATTTGGTTTAAGTTAAGGTTTAGGGTTAGGGCTGTTGCTCAGTTTTGTTTTATTCCTAGGTTTAGGGTTAGGGCTAGTTATAAGATTAGCATTAGTGTTAGGGCTAGTGTAAGTGTTAGGCTTAGGCTTTGGGTTAGGGTTAGATTTGGATTTAGCATTAAATCTAGGATTAGGGCTAGGTTTAACTATAGGGCAAGGTTTAGGATTAGGGTTATGGTTACAATAGCAGATAGGGTTAGAACTAAGGTTAGGGCTAGGGTGAGAGTTAGAGTTAGTCTTAGGCCTAGGGTTTTTGTTAGTTTTAATGATAGGGCTATGTTAGGGCTAAGGATTAGAGATACGGTTAGTGTTCAGCTTAGGCCTAGTGTTAGGGCTAGGGTTATAGTTAATTTTAGGGTAAGGTATGGTGTTATAGCTAGGTTTAGAGGTAGGGTGAGAGTTAGAATTAGGTTTAGGGCTAGGATTAGGGTTAGGGTTATGATTAAGGCTAGGTTTGGGGCTAGGATGAGGGCTAGGGTTTGTTGTAGGGTTAGGTCTAGAATTAGGTCTAGGGCTTATGTCAAGTCTAGTGTTACAATTTGGGGTAGATTTAGTGTTAGGTTTGTGTCTATGTCTAGTGTAAGTGTTAGGCTCTGGGTAAGGGTCACATTTAGAGCTAGGTGTATTTTTAGGGTCAGGATCAGGGTTAGGTTTTTTTATGGTTAAGGTTTAGGGATAGGGCTCAAATGAGCATTAGGGTTAGAGTTAGGGTTAGAGTAATTGATTGGGTTAGGTTAGGTTTCAGGGTAGGTTTAGGGCAATGGAGAGCTTTAGGGTTAGCAAAAGGATTAGGGTTATGCCTAGGGTTATCATTAGTATTAGGTTTATCATAAGGATAATATATAGGGTTAGATCTATGTTTAGGGCAAGGGTTAAGTTAGGATTAAGGCTAGAGTTAGGTTAGGTTTTGGGTTAGGGCTAGTAAATCTAGCTTAGGTTTAGAGTTAGGGTTATATTTAGGGTAAAGTTTAGGTTTGAGCTAGGGTTAGGTCTAGGACGAGGGTTAGGTTTAGTGTTATGGTCAGGGTTAGGTTTAGGCTTAGGGCTAGGGTTTTCATTAGGTGTAGGATTAAGTTTAGGGTAATAGATTGGGTTAGATGTAAGTTTAGCTTTACAGTTAAGGTTAGGTTGAGGTTTAAGTTTAGTTTTAGGGCTAGGTTTACTGTACGTTTTAGGGTAAGAGTTAGGGTTTCATTTAGGGTGAAGTCTATAGCAAGGTTTAGGTTTAGGGTTAGGTCTAGGGTTAGGTTTATGGTTTGGCTTAGGGTTTCAGTTAGGGTTTGGGATAGGGTTACCATTAGTGTTAGGATTAGAGTTAAGGTAATGGCTAGGGTTAGAGCTAGTGTTAGGTCTAGGGTTAAGGTTAGGATTAGGGCTACGGTTAGGGTTATGGTTAGGGATAGTGCTAGGGTTATGTTTAGGCTAAGGGTTAGGCTTTTAGCTAGGGCTAGGACTAAGGCGTGGGTTAGGGTTAGGGTTAAGACTAGGGTTAAGGTTAGGGTGAGGGTTATGCTTAGGGTAGGTTTAGGCCTCGATTAAGGTTAGGGTTATTTAAGTTTTGAGTTAGGTTTAGACCTAGGGTTAGTGTTATGTGTAATGTAAGATCTAGGATTCTGATTAGAGCTAGTTTTAGGGTTAGGGTAATGGCTAGGTCTAGTGTTAAGTTTAGGTTTTGGGTTAGGGTCAGGTTTAGAGCTAGGTTTAATGTTAGTGTCAGGACCAGTGTTCAGGTTAAAGTTAGGGTTAGGGTGAAACCAGAATAGGACTAGGGTTAGGTCTAGTGGTAGGGTTAGTGTTTGGTTTAGGTTTAGGTTTATTGTTAGGGCTAGCACTAAGTATTTTCTTAGGTCAAGTGCCAGAGTAATAGCTAGATTTATGATTAGGATTGGGTCTAGGGCTAGTGTTAGGGTTAGGTTTAGGTATTAGTTTACTGGTAGGACTAGTTTCAGGTTTCAGTTTTAGTTTAGGGTCAGGTTTAGACCTACAATTAGTGTTAGGGTCAGGTTAGTGTGAGGTTTTGGTTAGGGTTAAATCTAGAATTAGGGCTAGTGTTAGGACTTGTAATAGGGTTATTGTTTGGGTTTGGCTAAGGATTAGGATTAGGACTAGAGTTAGCATTATGAATAGGTTTTGGCTAAGGGTAATGGATAGTATTAGAGCTAGGGTTAGGGCTAGGATTAGGTTTAGGTTTAGAGTTAGTTTTAGGGTTAGGGTTAGGGTAAAATCTGGTGTTAGGGCTAGGAGTAGGGCTATTTTTGTGTTAGAATTAGGGCTAGGGTTTGGCTAAGGCCAATGTAAGAAATAGGGTTATAATTAGGGTTAGTTTTAGGGTTAGTGTTTCAGCTAGTGTTATCCAAAGGTTAGGGTTTTGGTCTAGTGTTAGCATTAATTTTAGGGTTAGGGTGATATTTAGAGCTAGGATTTGTGTTTGGATACGAGTCAGGGTGAGAGTTAGTTTTAGGCCTAGGACTCAAATTAGAGCTCGGGTTATGGCTAGTTATGGGTTAGGGTTTGGTTTAGAGCAATGGCTCGTTTCTTTTTATGGCTAGGGGTTGGATTAGGGCTAATTTTATGATTAGCAATAGTGTTAGAGCTAGTGGTAGAATGAGGTTTAGGCTTAAAATTAGGGTTGGATTTAGAGTTTTGGTTAGATCTAGGGTTAGGGCTATGGCTAGAATTAGGGCTCAGGTTAGGGCTATTGTGAGGGTTATGTTAAGAATAGGGTTATAAATAGAAATAGAATTAGGGTGTGAGTTAGAGTTAGTCTTAGAGCTAGGGTTAGGGTAGGGTTATGTTTAGGGTTCAATTAGGGCTAGGATTAGCACTATGATTATTGTTAGGGTTAGGCCTATTGTTAGGGCTAGTGTTAGGGTTAGTTTTAGGGGAAGGGATGGGGTTATATAGCTAGGTTCAGTGCTAGGGCGAGGGTTATATTTAGGGATAGGGATAGGGTTTGTGTTCAGGTTTGGATTAAGTCTAGGTTTAGGTCTAAGATGAGGGATAATATTTGTGTTAGGATTAGGGCTATGATTAGGGCTAGGGATAATGTCAGGTCTAGGGTTATTGTTAGGGATAGTATTAGGGATAGGTTTATGGCTAGGTCTAGTTTAAGTGTTAGGTTTAGTGTAGGTGTCACATATAAAGCTAGGTTATTATTAGGGTCAGAGTCTGGGTTAGGGTTTGGTTTGGGTTAAGGTTTAAGGTTAGGGCTCAAATTAGCATTAGGGTTAGGGTTAGGGTAGGAGAAATGGATAGAGTTAGGTTTAGAGTACAGGTTAGGTTTAGAGTAATGTATAGGGTTAGTGTTAGGGATAGGGTTAGGGTTAGGCCTAGGGTTAGCATTTGGTTTAGGCTAACCAAATGAATATGTTTAGTGCTAGTGTTAGGGCTTAGGTTAAGGTTAGAATTAGGGCTAGGGTTTGGGTTACACCTAGGGTTACTGTTAGGGTTCTGTTTAGGGTAAGTGTTCGGGTTTGAGCTAGGGTTAGGGCTAGGTCAAGGGTTAGGGTTAGAATCAGGGCAATGGTTAGGATTAGGGATAAGGTTAGGTTTAGGATTAGGGCTAGGTTTTGTATTAGGGTTAGGGTTATATTTAAGTTAATGGATAAAGTTAGAGCTAGGATTTGGGCTATGGTTACACTTAGGATTAGGGATAGGGTTAGGGTTATGGTTTGAGCTAGGGTTGTGTTTAGAGTAAGGGTTAGATTTTGATCTAGGGTTAGGGCTAGGCAAGCATTAGGTTTAGGTTTTGTGCTAGGGTTAGGGTTAAGGTTATGCTTAGGTCTAGGTTTAGGGCTTGTATTAGGGCTAGGTTTTGTGTGAGGTTTATGGTTATTGTTAGGGCTATGGGTAATGTAAGAGCTAGGGTTATAATTATGGCTAGTTTTTTGGGTTAGGGTTATACATATGTATAGTGTTAGGTTTAAATTTGGGGTTAGGATAAGGTTTATAGATAGGATTTGTGTAAGGGTAAGTGTCAATGTTCGGGTTAGCATTGGGTTTATGGTTAGAACCAGAATTAGAACTACAGTTAGGTCTAAAGTTGGGGTTAGTCTTTGTGTTAGATTAATGGTTATTTTAGGGCTATGGCTAGGTTTTTGTTTAGGACTAGGGCTAGAGTTCTGGCTATATTTAGGATTAAGTTTAGGTCTAGTGCTAGTGTTATGGTTAGTTGTAGGTATAGGTTTACTGGTAGGGCTAGTGCTAGGGTTCGGTTTACTTGTAAGGTCAGGCTTTGACCTAAGGTTAGTGTTAGGGTCAGAATAAGGGTAAGGTTTAGGCTTAGGCTTCGAATTAGTGTTAGAGATAGAATGAGGCCTAGGGTTAGTACTAGTAATAGAGTTAGACTTTGGATTAAGCTAAGGATTAGTTTTAGAACTATGGTAGCATTAGGGTGAGAATTTGGCTTAGGGTAAAGAATCGGTTTAGAGCTAGGGTTTGGGTTAGTGTTAGGGTAAGGGATAGAGTTAAAGCTAGGGTTGAGGCTCAGATTAGCACTAGGTTTTGTGTTAGGGTTAGGGCTATGGCTAATGTAAGAACTAGCTTTACGGTTAGAGATAGTTTTAGGGTTAGGTTTAGGGATAGGTCTAGTGTTTGGCTTAGGTTTAGGGTTAGGGTGATGTCTAGAGTTAGGGTTAGTTTTGGGGTCAGAGTCAGGTTCAGTATTGGTTGTAGGGATAGGGTTAGGACTAGGTGTACGTTAGGATTTGGTTTAGGTTAAGGGTTAGTATTAGGGCTATAGCTCAGTTTTGTTTTGGGCTATGGCTAGGGTTAGGGCTAGTTTTCAAATTAGAATTATAGTTAGGGCTAGTGTTAGGGTGAGGTTTAGGTTTAGAGTTAGGGTTATATTTAGAGTTAGGGTTAATTCTAAGTTTAGGACTGTGGCTAGTGTTAGGACTAAGATTACGTCTAGTGATAGGGTTAGACAATAGATAAGGTTAGTACTAGAAAAAGGTCTAGGGCTAGAGTTAGGGTTAGTCTTAGGGCTAGGGTTAGAGTTACGGTTACAGTTAGCAATAAATTAGGGCTAGGATTAGAGCTATGTTTAGTGTTAGTATTAGGCCTAGGGTTAAGGCTAGGGTTATCATGATGTTTATAGTTAGAGTTTGGGTAATGGGTGGGGTTAAAGTTATGTTTAGAGCTATGTTTTGGTTAGGCTTATGTTTAGAATAATGGGTAGGTTTAGGTGGAGGGTTATGGTTAGGATTAGGGCTAGGGTTAGGGTTAGGGTTAGGTCTAGCTTTAGTGTTAGGGTTAGGTTTAGGGTAAGTGTTAGGGTTTGAGCTATGGTTAGGGCTAGGGCGACAGTTAGGGTTAGTGTCAGGTCTAGGTTTAGGATTAGGGTTAAGTTTAGAGCCAAGATTATCATTAGGGTTAGGGTTATTTTTAGGGTAGTGGATAGGGTTAGAGCTAGATTTAGGGCTAGGATTATAGTTAGGATTAAGTCTAGGGTTAGGTTCAGGGTTAGGGCTAGTTTTAGGGTTAGGGTTAGGTTTAGGATAATGGTTAGGGCTAGGGTTAGGGTTAGGGTTAAAATGAGGTGCAGGGCTCAGTTTAGGGACAGGTTTTGGGTTAGGTTAGGGCTACGGCTAATGTAAGAACTAGAGTTATGATTAGAACTTCTTTTGGGGTTACAGTTAGGGCTAGTTCTAGTCTTAGGTTTAGGTATACTTTTAGGGTGATACTAGAGCTAGGGTTAGTGTAAGGTCAGAGTCAGGCTCAAGGTTAGTTTTGGGGTTATGTTAGGACTGGAATTCGGGCTAAGGTTAGGGCTAGGTGTAGGGTTAGGTTTTGGTTTAGGTTAGGGGTTAGGATTAGGGCTATGGCTCAGTTTTGTTTTAGGGCTTGAACTAGATTAGGGCTAGTTTTAGGATTAATGTTATTGTTAGGGCTAGTGTTAGTGTGAGGTTTAGGCTTAGGGTTAGAGTTGTACATAGAGTTACGGTTAATTCTAGGGTTAGGGCTAGGGCTAGTGTTAGGGCTAAGGTTAGGGCAAGTTTTAGGGTTATGTTAAGAAATAGGGTTAGATCTAGGAATAGGGCTAAGGAGAGAGTTAGAATTACTCTTAGTGCTAGTGGTAGGGTTAGAGATAAATTAGGGCTAACATCAGGTCTAGGATTAGTGTAAGGGTTAAGTCTAGAGTTAGAGTTAGGGTTAGATTTGGGGAAAGGGATGGGGTAATAGCAAGGTTCAGAAATAGGGTGAGGGATAAAATTAGGGATAGGGCTAGACTTAGGGTTTGGGTTAGGATCAAGGCTAGGTTTAGGGCTAGTGTGAGGGCTAGCATTTGTGTTAGGGTTATGGCAATAGTTAGGGCTAGGGATAATATCAGGTCTAGGGTTATGGTTAGAGATAGTTTTTGGGTAAGATTATGGCTAGGTCTAGTTTCAGAGTTAGTTTAGGGTGAGGTTCTAGTTGAGAGCTAGGTGTATTATAATAGTCAGAGTCAGATTTTGGGTTTTGGATAATTTGAGGTTTATGGTGATGGCTCAAATTAGCATTAGGTTTGAGTTAGGGTTAGGGTAATGGATAAGGTTAGGTTTAGGCTTCAGGTTAGGTTTAGGGCTCAGATTAGATTTAGGGTAATGGATTGGGTTAGGGTTAAACCTATGGTTACCATAAGGTTTATGGTTATCATTAGGGTAATGGACAGGGTTAGACCTAGGATTAGAGCTAGGGTTATGTTTAGGATTAGGGCTAGAGTTAGGGTTAGGGTTAAGGCTAGGGTTAGGTTCAGGGTATGGGTTAGGGTTTGAGCTTGGATTAGTGCTAAGGATATGATTGGGTTTAGGATTAGGTCTAGGGTTAGGATTAGGGTTACCATTATTGTTAAGGTAATGGACAGGTTTAGATGTCAGGATAGGGTTAGGGTTAGGTTTAGGCTTAGGACTAGTGTTATTGTTAATTTTAGCATAATTGTTAGAGTTTGAGCTGGGGTTAGGACTATGGCAAGGGCTAGGTTTATGGTTAGGTCTAGGGTTAGGTTTACAGTAGGGTTAGAGTTGTTTAGGGTTATGGAAAGGGTTATCATGATGTTTTTGGTTAGGATTAGGGTAATCGGTAGGGTTAGAGCTAAGGTTAAATCTAGTTTCAAGTTTAGAATTAGGGCTAGAATTAGGGTTAGGGTTAGGCTTATCATTTTCTTATGGTTAGGTTAAGGGTAAGGGTCAGGGATTGAGTAAGTGTTAGGGATAGGATGAGGCTTCAGGTATGAATCAGGTCTAGGGATAGAGTTAGGGTTAGGGTTAGGTTTAGGGCTAGGTTTAGCATTAGGTTTAGGGTTATGGTTAGGGTAATGTATAGAGTTAGAGCTAGGGTTTGTGTTATGGTTAGGGTTAGGATTAGAGCTAGGATTGGGGTTATGTTTTGGGCTCTGGTTATGTTTAGGGTAAGGGCTAGTGTTTGAGCTAGTGTTAGTTCTAGGGCTAGGTCAAGGATTAGGTTCAGCCTTAGGTCTATGGACAGGAGTATGGTAGGTTTAGGGTTAGGGTTAATTTAGGGCTAGGGTTATCATTAGGGTTAGGATAAGGGATAGGGTAATGGATATGGTTAGATGTAGGTTTAGGTTTAGGGTTAGATTTAGTTTTAGGGTTAATGTTAAGACTACAGTTATGTTTAGGTTTATGGCACGGGTTAGGTTTTGAGCTACGGTAGGACTATGGCGAGTGTTAGTTTTAGGGTTAAGTCTATTGTTATTTTTCTGATTAGGGTTAGGGCTATGGCTAGGCTTAAGACTAGGATTATCAATACAGTGAGGTGTAGGGTTAGTTAAGTTGTAGATTTAGAGCTAGGATAGGGATAGGGTAAAGTTCAGGGTTAGGGCTAGGGTTAGGGTTTAGAGTAAGGTATAGGTCTAAGTTGATATTTATGGTAAGAGTTAGGCTTTGAGTAAGGTTTAAGACTGAGGCTAGGGTTAGGTTTAGGGTTAGGGCTAGGGCTAGGGTTAGGGTTGGGGTTATGCTTAGGTCTGGATTTAGGTCTAGAATTTGCTCTAGGTTTTGTGTTAGGTTAAGGCATAGAGTTAGGGCTATGGGTAATGTAAGAGCTAGGATTATGTTTAGGGCTAGTTGAAGGGTTAGGGTTATGGCTATGTCTAGTGTTAGGTTTAGGTTTTTGGTTATGGTCAGATTTAGAGATAGGTTTAGTGTTAAAGGCAGGGTCAGTGTTCAGGTTAGAGTTAGAGTTAAGGTTAAAGACAGAATTGGGAATAGGTTTATGTCTAGGGGTAGGGTTAGTCTTTGAGTTAAGTTAAAGGTTATTGATAGGTCTAAGGCTAGGTTTTTGTTTAGGTCTAGAGCGAGAGTTAAGTCTAATTTAGGATTAGGTTTAGGTCTATGGCTAATGATAGGGTCTGGTTTAGGTATAAGTTTACTGGTAGGGCTAGTGTTACATCTTGGTATATATATATATATATATATATATATATATATATATATATATATATATATATATGGCGTTATAACTAGGTTTAGAAGTAGGGTGAGGGTAAGAGTTAGGGTTAGGGCTAAGGTTGGAGTTAGGGTTATGATTAAGGCTAGGTTTAGGGCTTTGATGAGGGCTAGTGTTTGTCTTAGATTCAGTGCTAGGATTAGTACTAGGGCTAATATCAGGTCTAGGGTTATTTTTAAAGATAGTTTTAGTGTTAGGCTTATGGCTACATCTAGTGTAAGGGTTAGATTTAGGGTAAGGGTCAGGTTTAGAGCTAAGGGAATTATTAGGATTAGGATTTAGCTTAGGTAAGTTTTTTTTTTATGGCTCAATTTTTTTTATTTGTTGTTCAAAACATTACAAAGCTCTTGACGTATCATATTTCATACATTAGATTCAAGATGGTTATGAACTCCCAATTTTACCCCAAATACAGATTGCAGAATCACATCGGTTACACATCCACATTTTTACATAATGCCCTATTAGTAACTGTTGTATTCTGCTACCTTTCCTATCTTCTAATATCCCCCCTCCCCTCCCCTCCAATTTTCTCTCTCTACCCCATCTACTGTAATTCATTTCTCTCCTTGTTTATTTTCCCATTCCCCTCACAACCCCTTATATGTAATTTTGTATAACAATGAGGGTCTGCCTCCATTACCATGTAATTTCCCTTTTCTCTCCCTTTCCATCCCACTCATGTATCTGTTTAATGTTAATCTTTTCTTCCTGCTCTTCCTCCCTGCTCTGATCTTAGTTGCTCTCAATATATCAAAGAAGACATTTGTTATTTGTTATTTAGGGATTGGCTAGCTTCAATAAGCATAATCTGCTCTAGTGCCATCCATTTCCCTGCAAATTCCATGATTTTGTCATTTTTTAGTGCAGAGTAATACACCATGGTGTATAAATGCCTCTTTTTTCATCCATTCATCTATTGAAGGGCATCTGGGTTGGTTCCACAGTCTAGCAATTGTGAATTGTGCTGCTATGAACATCAATGTGGCAGTATCCCTGTAGTACACTCTTTTAAGATATTCAGGGAATAGTCCGAGAAGTCCAATAGCTGGGTCAAATGGTGGATCCATTCCCAGCTTTCCCAGGAATCTACATACTGCTTTCCAAATTGGCCGCACGAGTTTGCACTCCCACCAGCAATGTATAAGATTACCCTTTTCCCCATATCCTCGCCAGCACTTGTTGTTGTTTGACATCATAATGGCTGCCAATCTTACTGGAGTGAGATGGTATCTTAGGGTGGTTTTGATTTGCATTTCTCTGACTGCTAGAGATGGTGAACATTTTCTCATGTACTTGTTGATTGATCATATGTCCTCCTCTGAGAAGTGTCTGTTCAGGTCCTTGGCCCATTTGTTGATTGGGTTATTTGTTATCTTATGGTCTAATTTTTTGAGTTCTTTGTATACTCTGGATATTAGGGCTCTATCTGAAGTGTGAGGAGTAAAAATTTGTTCCCATGATATAGGCTGCCTATTTACCTCTCTTATTGTTTCTCTTGCTGAGAAAAAACTTTTCAGTTTAAGTAAGTCACATTTGTTGATTCTTGTTATTAACTTTTGTGCTATGGGTGTCCTATTAAGGAATTTGGAGCCCGACCCGACAATATGTAGATTGGAGCCAACTTTTTCTTCTATCAGACGCAGAGTCTCTGATTTGATATCTAGCTCCTTGATCCACTTTGTGTTAACTTTTGAGCATGGTGAGAGGAGGGGATTCAGTTTCATTTTGTTGCATATGGATTTCCAGTTTTCCCAACACCATTTGTTGAAGATGCTATCCTTCCTCCATTGCATGCTTTTAGCTCCTTTATCAAATATAAGATAGTTGTAGCTTTGTGGATTAGTCTCTGTGTCCTCTATTCTGTACCATTAGTCAACCAACCTGTTTGGTACCAGAACCATGCTGTTTTTGTTATTATTGCTCTGTAATATAGTTTGAAATCTGGTATCGCTATACCGCCTGATTCACACTTCCTGCTTAGAATTGCTTTTGCTATTCTGGGTCTTTTATTTTTCCATATGAATTTCATGTTTGCTTTTTCTATTTCTACAAGAAATGCCATTGGGGTTTTGATTGGCATTGCATTAAACCTATAGAGAACTTTTGGTAATATTGCCATTTTGATGATGTTAGTTCTGCCTATCCATGAACAGTGTATATTTTTGCATCTTCTAAGATTTTATTCTACTCCGCTATTTCGGGTTCTGTAGTTTTCATTGTATAAATCTTTCACCTCTTTTGCTAGGTTGATTCCCAAGTATTTTATTTATTTATTTATTTTTTGAGGATATTGTGAATGGAGTGTTTTTCCTCATTTGCATTTCAGAAGTTTTGTCGCTGATATACACAAATGCCTTTGATTTATGCATGTTGATTTTATATCCTGCCACTTTGCTGAATTCATTTATTAGTTCTAGTAGTTTTTTTGTAGACCCTTTTGGGTCTTCTAGGTATAGAATCATGTCTTCCACAAATAGTGATAATTTAAGTTCTTTTTTCCTATTTTTATGCCTTTAATTTCTTTCATCTGTCTAATTTCTCTGGCCAATATTTAGAGAACTATATTGAATAGAAGTGGTGATAGAGGGCATCCCTGTATTGTTTCAGATTTTAGAGGGAATGCCTTCAATTTTTCTCCATTCAGAATGATGCTAGCCTGAGGCTTAGCATAGATAGCTTTTACTATGTCGAGGTAAGTTCCTGTTATCCCTTGTTTTTCTAAAGTTTTGAACATAAAGGGATGCTGTACTTAGTCGAATGCTTTCTCTGCATCTGTCGAGATGATCATAGGGTTCTTATCTTTAAGTCTATTGATGTGGTGAATAACACTTATTGATTTCCGTATATTGAACCATCATTGCATCAGAGGGAAGAATCCTACTTGATCATGGTGCACAATTTTTTTTTTTTTTGATGTGCCTTTGTATCTGATTCGCCAGAATTTTATTGTGGATTTTTGCATCTAGGTTCATCAGAGATATTGGTCTGTAGTTTTCTTTCTTTGAGGTGTCTTTGTCTGGTTTCGGAATCAGGGTGATTTTGGCCTCATAGAATGAATTTGGAAGAGCTCCCTCTTTTTCTATTTCCTGAAGTAACTTGAAAAGTATTGGTATTAATTCTTCTTTAAAGGTTTTGTAAAACTCTGCTGTATACCCATCCGGTCCTGGGCTTTTCTTGGTTGGTGGTCTTTTGATTGCTTCTTCTATTTCATCCATTGATATTGGTCTGTTTAAGTTGTGAGTATCCTCCTGACTCAGTCTGGGCAAATCATATGACTTAAGAAATTTATCAATGTCTTCACTATCTTCTATTTTATTGGAATATAGGTTTTCAAAATAATTTTTAATTGTCTTCTGTATTTCTGTAGCATCTGTTTTGATATTGCCTTTTTCATCCCGTATGTTAGTAATTTGAGTTCTCTCTCTTCTTCTCTTCGTTTGCATGGCTAAGGGTCTGTCGATCTTATTTATATTTTCGAAGAACCAAATTTTAGTTTTGTTAATTTTTTCAATAGTTTCTTTTGTTTCAATTTCGTTGATTTCCACTCTGATTTTAATTATTTCTTGCCTTCTGCTACATTTGCTGTTGTTTTTCTCTTACTTTTCCAGGGCTTTGAGATGAAGTGTGAACTCATTTATTTGTTGGTTTTTACTTTTTTTCAGGAATGACCTCCAGGTGATGAATTTCCCTCCTAAAACTGCTTTCATTGTGTCCCATAGATTCCGATATGTTGTGTATGTATTTTCTTTTATCTCTAAGAATTTTTTGATTTCCTCCTTTATGTCTTCTGTAACCCATTGATCATTCAGTAACATATTGTTCATTTTCCATGTGATACAGGATTTTTCCTTCCTTCTTTTATCATTGATTTCCAGTTTCATTCCATTATGATCAGATAAAATGCATGGTATTATCTCCACCCCTTTATATTTACTGAGGGTTGCCTTATGGCATAATATATGGTCTATTTTTGAGAAGGATCCATGTGCTGCTGAGAAAAAAAAAAGCATATCCACTTGATGATGGTTGATATATTCTATATATGTCAGTTAAGTCCAGGTTATTGATTGTGATATTGAGTTCTATCGTTTTTTTTTATTCAACTTTTGTTTGGAGGATCTGTCCAATGGTGAGAGAAGTGTGTTGAAGTCACCCATAATTATTGTGTTGTTGCCTATTTGATTCTTGAACTTGAGGAGAATTTGTTTTATGAACGCCACAGCACCATTATTTGGTGTATAAATATTGATAATTGTTATGTCTTGTTGGTGAATGGTTCCTTTTAACAGTATATAATGTCCTTCCTTATCCTTTTGAGTATCTTTGTTTTGAAGTCGATTTTATTCAATATGAGGATGGCCACCCCTGCTTGCTTACGAGGACCGTGTGCATGGTATATTTTTTCCCAACCATTCACCTTCAGCCTGTGTATGTCTTTTCCAATCAGATGTTTCCCCTGGAGGCAGCATATTCTTGGATTTGTTTTTTATTTTTTTAATCCACGTTACCAGCCTATGTAGCTTTATTGGAGAGTTTAAGCCATTAACGTTTAGAGTTACTATTGATATATGGTTTTTACTTCCAGCCATGTTTGATTATTTATCTTCTTCTTTTTTTTTAATTTAGTTTGTTTCTCCATGATTAGGTTTTCCCCTGCTCTCTGTCTTTACAGTGGCACTTCCCACTGATGGTTTTGGCTATTGTTTTTCATTTCTTCCTCGTGTAGAGCTTTGCTCAAGATGCTTTGCAATGCTGGTTTTCTGGCTGCAAATTCTTTTAGCTTTTGTTTATCATGAAAGATTTTTATTTCGTTGTCGTACCTGAAGCTTAATTTTGCTGGATACAGAATTCTTGGTTGGCATCCATTGTCTTTCAGTGTTTGAAATACGTTGTTCCAGGATCTTCTCGCTTTCAGTGTCTGTGATGAAAAATCCATTGTTAACCTTATTGGTTTACCCTTGAATGTAATCTGCTTCCTTTCTCTTGTAGCTTTTAATATTTTCTCTTTGTTCTGTATATTGGATATCTTCATAACAATGTGTCTTGGTGTTGGTCTACTGTGATTTTGTGTGCTCAGTGTCCTGTATGCATCTACAATTTGTATATCTGTTTCCTTTTTATTTCTGGAAAATTTTCTGTAATTATTTCATTCAGCGGGTTACTCATTCCCTTATTTTGAATCTCTGTGCCTTCCTCTATTCCGATGACTCATAAGTTTGGTTTTTTTTTTATGTTATTCCATATATCTTCGATGTTTTTCTTGTGATTTTTTAACCAGCCTTTCTGAGTTGGCTAGACTCTTTTCAAGATGATATATTTTGTTTTCATTATCTGACGTTCTGGCTTCTACTTGCTCCACTCTGTTAGTGATACTCTCAAATGAGTTTTTAATTTGGTTTATCATTTCCTTCATTTCTAGAATTATTGCTTGATTTTTTTAAATAATCTCTATCTCCCGATAAAGATGCTTAACTTCTTCTTTTATCTGTTTATGTAATTCATTTTTAATGTGTTCTTTCACTGTTTGGATTTGCTGTCTCATATCCTCTTTAAGCTTCCATTCCATCTGTCTAAGGTATTCCTTGAGTTCTTTATATGACCATTTGTCTGATGATTCTAGGTCCTCCTGAATATTTAGGCTGTCCTTCATTGTTTGTACTCCTCTTCTTCCTTGTTTTTTATGCTGCTCATGTTACATCTTGTTCTGTTTGACTGCTGAGTTACTGTTTACTCTTATAAATTTATTTGATGCTTGGGAGGAAAGATATTAGAAGGGAAGGGAAGAAGTCACTAAAGAGAATGCGAGTAGGCAGGTAGAATTCAAGAAAGGGGGAATAAGAAAATTGAAAAGAAATGAAAAGACAAAAGAAAAAAAATAGAAAATAAAGAAAGAAAGTTATTTTTAAAAAAATAATAATAAAAAAATGAAAATTAAAATTTAAAATAATAATAATAATAATAATAAAATTAAAAAAAACATTAAAAAAGTTAAAGAACAACAACAACAACAAAATAAAATGAAAGAAAAAGAAAATTATAATAATAATAATAAATGTAGACATAGAGTTAGATTAACTTCTCTTCCAGTAGGTGGAGCCGTGCCCACTGGGCCAAGCTTCTCCTCTCAATAGGTGGGAACCAATCAGCTTGCAGCAGCTCTTCCTCCCAGACTGGGCGGGTCTCCAATCCTGAGTGCCTAGGCCTTCTCTTGTGTTTCCTCAAGCCAGGCCACACTCACCTGTGACCCTCACCACAATACTGGCTACACGCCAGGTCTGCTGCTCCTGGGAGCCCTGTTTTCATTAATGCCAGGGCACACTCTCCCTGTTTGCCTCCCTCAGACCCTAAGTTTGTAGAGCTTTTGGCTGAGAACCCCCAGCGAATTTGCTTGCCCTCCGGTAGCCACGCCCCCGGTAGCTGGTGCAAGAGACCTCAGTTGTCAGCACTGGTGGGAGCAATAGCCTGGAGTTCTGCGCTGCAAGTGCTGCGCCACTCCTGATTCCCTTGGTCTGGCTATCGTGCTCACAGGATAGCTGGGAGGGGCCCTTATGGGAGAGCTGGGAAGGGCCCTTAAGATTTCCCCGCTGTGTGGAGAGAGATGGCTAGGGGATTACACACCTGTCGCGCTGGTTTCAATGAAGTTATCTCCTCCGCCCGTGACGTCAGTTCTCTGCCATGGTGGTATCCCATGCAAATGGTGACCGTTCGTTCCCTTTGCCGGGTGACCATGCAACGGGTGGGTCCTGACTGTCTCTCTCAAGCCCCGTTTCAATCCTGTGGCCACTGCCTATGAAGGCTCAGTTGGCTTTTAACTCTGTAAGTTCAGAAGGGCCGACCAGTTATTTCAGCAGGATCATTAGTGCTGAGTCACGAGAAGCAGGCGAACTGGAGCTTGAATGCAGCCGATCTGGGCTCGGTGTGTGTTCTTAGGGGCCAAGACTGTCCGCCCCAGATCCACGTCAGCTCAGCATTGCCTAGAGATCCTGAGCAAACAGCATTTAGACAGTTTATGACTCCCTATGCCCACGCAGCTGAAGAGGTCAGAGACTTGATCTCTCTGCGCCCACTGCCATGTTCACTCCGCCTTTTATGGCTCCAATTAGCATTAGGGTTAGGTTTAGGGGTATAATTAGGGTTTGATATAAGGTTCGGGATTGGTTTAGGGTAATTGATCAGTTAGCATTACTGATAGGCCTAGGGTTAGGCTTAGGGTTAGCATTAGGGTAAGGGTTATGGTTAGGGTAATTGATAGGGTTAGAGCTTAGGATAGAACTAGAGTTATGGTTAGGAATATGCCTTGAGTTAGGGTTAGAGTTAGTGTTAGAACTAAGGTTAAGGTTAGGTTTATGGTTATGTTTAGCATAAAGGTTAGGTTTTGAGCTGGGTTTAGGGCTAGGTTTTGGGTTAGGTCTGGGGATACAATTACAGTAAGTTTAGGGTTAGGGTAAGAGTTAGGGCTAGGTTTATCATTAATGTTAGGGTTAGGGTTAAGATAACGGATAGGGTTAGGTTAGGTTTAGATTTGGTTTAGAGTTAGAATTTGTGATAAGGTTAGGATTAGAGCTATGGTTATGTTTAGGTTTATGGTTAAGTTTATGTTTTGATCTAGAGTTAGGGCTATGCTGAGTTTAATTTTAGTATTATGTCTATGTTTATTTTTCCAGTTAGGGTTAGGGTTAACATTAGGGTTCGGGCTAGGATTCTCAATAAGTTTAGGTTTATGGTTAGGGTAATGGGTAGGTTTAGAGGTAGGTTTAGGGCTAGGTTAAGTTTATGATTTGGCCTAGATTTAGGGTGAAACGTAGGGATAGGTCTAGGTTTATGTTTAGGGTAAGGGTTAGACTTTGAGCTATCTTAGGACTAAGTGAGGGCTAGGGTTAAGTGTAGGGCTAGTGTTAGGGTCAGGGTTATGCTTAGGGCTAGGTTTAGGCCTAAAATTAGCTCTATGTTTAGAGTAGGTTTGGGCCTAGGGTTAGAGCTATAGGTAATGTAAGATCTAGGGTTATGATTAGGGCTCGTTTTTGGTTAGGGTTATGGCTGGGTCTAGAATTAGGTTTAGGTTTTGGTTAGTTTCAGGTTTAGAGGTAGGTTTAGTGTTAAAGCCAGGATCAGTGTCAGTGTTTGGGTTAGAGTTAAAGTTAGGGTTAAAGCCACAATTAGTACTAGGTTTAGATTTAGGGGTAGAGTTAGTGTTTGGGTAAGGTAAAGGTTTTCTTTTTTTTTTTTGGGGGGGGCTAGGGCTAGGATTTGTTTAGATCTACACCTAGCATTCAGGCTAGATTTTGGATTAGGGTTAGGTCTTGAGCTAGTGTTGGGTTAGGTTTAGATATAAGGTTACAAGTATGGCTAGTGTTCGGATTTGGTTTAGGGTTAGGTTCAGGTTTAGACCTAAGGTTTATGTTAAGGTCAGAATAAGGATCAGGGTTAGAGTTAGGGTTTGGGATAGCATTAGAGCTAGAATGAGATCTAGTTAGGACTATAAATAGGGTTAGGATTTGGTTAGCCTAAGGATTAGGGATAGGTCTAGGGTTAAGGTTTTGCTCAGGGTAACGCATAGGTTTAGGGCTAGGGTTAGGTTTATGGTTAGGATTAAAGCTAGGTTTACGGCTCAGATTAGGACTAGTATTGTGTGAGGTTTAAGGCTAGGGTTAGGGCAATGGCTAATATAAGAACTAGGGTTACAATTAGGGTTGGGGGTAGGGGTAGGTCAAGTGTTAGGGTTAGGTTTAAGATTATGGTGGTATTTACAGCTAGGGTTATTGTTAGGATATCAGTCAGGTCAGGGATAGTTTTAGGGTTAGGGTTAGGACTCGAATTAGGGCTAGGTTCACTGTTAGGGTTCCGTTTAAATTTAGGTGGTGTTTTGAGCTAGGATGAGTGTTAGGATATAAGTCAGGTTCAAGGTTATTTTTAAGATTATGATTAGGACTCGAATTAGGGCTAGGGTTAGATCTAGGTGTAGTGCTAGTGTTTGGTTTAAGTTAAGGTTAGTTTTAGGCCTGTTGCTTGGTTTTGTTTTAGTGCTATGGTTAGGGTTCAGGCTAGTTTTATGGTTAGCTTTAGGGTTAATTCTGGGGTTGTGGTTAGGATTAGGATTAAGGCTAAATTTAAGGGTAGGATTAGGTCTAGGTTTTGTGTTAGGTTTAGGGCAAGAATTAGGGCTAGGACTAATGTCAGGTCTAGGTTTATAGTTAATGATATTTTTAGGGTTAGGTTTATGGCTAGGTCAAATTAAAGTGTTACGTTTAGGGAAAGGGTCAGAATAAGAGCTGGCATATTATTAGGGTCAGGGTCAGTCTTTGGGTTTGGGTTAGCTTAAGGTGTATGTTTAAGGCTCAAATTAGGATTAAGTTTAGAATTAGGGTTAGGGTAATGGATAGTGTTAGGTTTAAGGTTCAGGTTAGGTTTAAGGTAATGGATATGGTTAGGGTTTGTGACAGGTTTAGGGTTAGGCCTAGGGTTAGCATTAGGTTTATGGTTATTGTTAGAGTAATTTATAGCGTTAGACAAAGGGTTAGGGCTAAGATAATGGTTAGGATTAGGGCTAGATTTACTGTTAGGGTCAGGTTTAGGGCGATTGTTACACTTAGTATTAGGTTTAGGGTACAGTGTAGGATTTGAGCTAGGATTTTTGCTATGGCTAAGGTTAATTTAGGGTTTGGTCTAGGGTTATGGTCATGGTTAATGTTACAGTTAGGGCTAGTTTAATCATTAGGGTTAGGGTAATAAGTTTAGATGTCAGGTTAAAGATGGGGTTAGGTTTAGGTTAGTGTAAGGTTTAGGTTTAGGTTTAGGATTAGGGTTAGAGTTTGAGATAACTTAGATTTAGGATTAGCGTTAGGTTCACTGTTAGTTCTAGGGTTAGGGTAGGTTTAGCTTCAGGTCTAGTGTTAATCATTAGGGTTAAATTTAGGGTTAGGGTAATGGGTAGGGTTCGAGCTAGGGTTAGGGCTAGGGTTAAGGTTAGGATTAGGACTGGGGTTAGTGTTAGGTTTAAGCCTTGGGTTAGTGTTAGGGTGAGGTTATGTGTAAGTGTTATGAATTGAGCTAGATTTAGGCCTAGGTCGAGGTTTAGGCTTAAAGTCTGTGCTAGGGTTGTGTTAGGGTTATGTTTAGGGCTAGGGTATACATTAGTTTTAGGGTTATGGTTAGTGTAAAGGATAGAGTTAGAGCTAGGATTTGCACTATGGTTACAGTTAGGATTAGGGCTAGAGTTAGGGTGACGTTTAGGGTTTAAACTAGGGTTATGTTTAGGTTAAAGTTTAGGTTTTGAGCTAGGGTTAGGGCTAGAACGAGGGTTAGGTTTAGGGTTAGGGCTAGGCTTATGGTGAGGTTTTGCTTAGGGTTCGGTTTAGGGCTGTAATTAGGGCTAGGTTTTGTGTAAGGTTTAGGGCTACTGTTAGGTATATGGGTAATATAAGAGATAGAGTTATGGTTATGGCTAGATTTAGAGTTCGTCTTGAGTTATGGTTAGTTTTGGGGTTAGGATAAGGTTTAGAGTTAGGGTTTTTGTTAGGGTAAGTGTCAGGGTTCAGGTTAGGATTAGGTTTAGGATTATGTCCAGAATGAGGAATAGGGTTAGGTCTAATGGTAGAGTTAGTGTTTGGTTTAGGTTAAGGATTATTGTTAGGGCTAAGGCTAGGGTTATGGCTATATTTAGGATTAGGTTTAGGTCTAGGGCAAGTATTAGTGTTAAGTTTAGGTATAGGGTTACTGGTAGGGCTAGTGTTAGATTTCGGATTATAGTTAAGGTCAGGTTTAGACTTAAGTTTAGTGTTAGGGTCAGAATAAGGGTCAGAGTTATGCTTGGGTTTGGGTTAAGTTTAGAGCTAGAATGAGGGCAAGGTTTAGGACTAGTAATAGAGTTAAGGTTTGGGGTAGGCATAGAATTAGTGTTAGGAGTAGGGTAGCAATAGAGTGAGGTTTTGAGTAAGTGTAAGAAATAGGGTTAGAGCTAGGATTAGGTCTAGGGATAGTGTTAAGGTTAGGGCCAGGGTTAGGGTTAGAGTTAAAGCTAGGGTTTGGCCTTGGATTAGGGCTAGGTTTTGTGTTAGGTTTAGGGCTACGGCTAATTTAATAACTGGCATTATGTTTAGGGATAGTTTCAGGGTTAGGTTTAGGTTGAGTTCTAGTGTTAGGATTATGTTTAGGGATAGGGTGATGTGTAGAGCTAGGGTTAGTTTTAATGTCAGAGTCAGAGTTAGTATTAGTTTTAGGATTAGAATTAGGACTCAAATTAGGGCTAGGGTTAGGGCTAGTTGTAGGGTTAGGGTTTGGTTTAGGTTAAGGTTTAGGGTCAGTGCTATGGCTCGGGTTTGCTTGAGGGCCAGTGCTAGGGTTAGGGCTAGTGTTCAAATTAGTTTTAGGGTTGGAGATAGTGTTAGGGTGTGGTTTAGGCTTAGGGTTAGGGTTAGATTTAGAGTTAGGGTTAGATCTAAGATTAAGGCTACAGTGAAGGTTAGGGCAAGGTTTTAGGGCTAGGGTTTGAGTTATCATAAGGGATAGGGTTAGAACTGGGGATAGGGCTATGGCGAGAGTTGGAGTTGGACTTAGTGTTATGCACTCTCTATGCCTTGTTCCCTGTTGAAGTAGCCCTAAGCAGAGGCAAGGAAAACACACTTTCTTTGGAAAGTATTCACCGAGCTTCCAAAAAACTCAGAGATTACTGAAATCTCAGCAAATATTTTGTCACCGTATCTTGTTGATACTTGGTAGGAAAAATGTGTATACCAGTTGCGCTTGGCTGCAACAATTTTGTTCTGCCAGGTTGATTCATTCCTTTGCAGGATGACTTTGAATATTTAGGTTTTACTACCTTTTCACCTATAGGGATACATGCTTTTGAACATCTAAATCAAACACGGTTTGTGCTAGCTGCACGAAACTGGACGCACTCAGTTAGTTCTCAGTGCGCTCTCTATGCTTTGTTTCCTGATGAAGTAGCCCTAAGCAGCGGCAAGGAAAATATACTTTCATTTTAAAGTGTTTGCAGAGCTTCCTTAGTACTAGGAGTTTACTGGAATCTCAGCTAATATTGTT